>NC_044355.1:38624968-38939471 GCF_007364275.1 Archocentrus centrarchus
AAGATGCTTAAAACGCTGCAGTTCCCATGTCAGGCCGGGCGTTGTGGCTATAGGAGACGCAATCATAGTGCGCATGTGTGAGTGTCTATTTTCAAAAAATAGCGTTTTTGCCCGTTTACACAGAAACGCAGACTGGCTTTCAAAACTCTGGAGCCCGTTTTCAAAAAGTATCGTTTCCGCGCTGTTCTCGAGTAAACGGGAGGCTGAAACGCATCAAAACGTATCCGTTTTCATCTGAAAACGTTCTCGTGTCTTGTCTCTGTCACAGTTTCTGTCCTTGCTCTCCTGCCCCCCCCAGCTGGCTGCAGCCCCGCCCCAAGCCTGGCTCTGTTGGAGGTCTCTGTTTAAAGGGAGTTCTTCCTCTCCACTGCTGCCAGATACTAACATCATTACTCTGAGTACACTTTGAATGCAGAACACCGATCTTACCTGATACAGTCACATATCATATATCTGCTTTCAGTGAGTCACACCTTTGCATCAAATCCTATGAATACATTCATCATTGAGTCGCATATCTGAAGGCTCTGGACGCGATCTGATCCTCACTGCATCTCCCGACATGTAGGACCCCCGACCCACCGTCTCACTCCACCTGGGATGAATCTGAGTTTGCATTATGAAATGACATGAGTTGTGGTGTAGCATCACATTGTGTTTGACATGATTTTGTCTTTATTTATGGGGTGTTCCAAAATATCTGCCCATTTTATATATCTGTTGTGAAAAACTATAATTTCTCCCTGTTGCTTGAAGTGCATTGACTCCATCAGTTTTGTAGGTGGTTAGCTAACTTTGAACAGGACAACAGTTCAGACAAGACACGAGCAACTTTCTGCAACTTGAACAGAACAAAAGCAGAGACACACAGACACACACGTTCACACAGACAATAAACACACCGCGCAGCAAGGATTTATTTGCAATTTTTAATACTTTTTCTTGAATGATTACACAGATCCTTGAGTCGAGTAACAGAAAGCAGAAGATCCAACTCCAACTACCTCGACAATGTTCAAAAACAGGTAAAGAGATTTTTGTTCAGAAAACTTTTAATCGTTAATAGAATTAGTAGTATGACATATTTCAATAAATATTTAGATATATACAGTTACAGCAGAAACGGTACATTCTTTTTTTTCTCTTCAAATTGCTTCACATTTTTTATACAAGCCAAAATATCTGCCATTGTATTTATATTCATGCAAAATATTGTTTCTCAGATTAATGAAAAATAAAAAGATTTGCTGAACTTTTTTTTCATTCTGCTTTGATGTGCACTTTCAGATTATAAGCATCATAATGAGCATCATAAGTTTGGCAAATTAAACAGGTGCACTTTGTGCCAATACACAATAGAAGCAAGTAAAGCAAAATTAAGGCCATTCCAACTTGTGCAAAGAAAGTAAACAAATGAAGAATAATCAGAATAATGTTTCCTTTAGTTCACAGCAGTTCAAGAGTCACCGTTTTTCCGTCAGGTCATCGGATTGTACAATACATACAATAAAATACAAGAGAATGAAAGAAACCCTGCAAAACCCCATGAATCATTAATCATCAACAAATCAAACCATGCTACTTTAAAATCCAACCTATGGATTTAGAAATGTCTAAAAATGCATCCCTCTGACTCACTGTTCTCACACTTTGCATCACATTGCAGCAACGTAACGCAGCACAAACCCAGGGTCACTCTGGTTACATGAACGCGTCCCTTTCCTGAACCCACGCAGCAGAACAGTGATTAACGCAGAGACGTGAGGCTCTGTGATGACTGTGACACGCACAGGGGTCACGGATGGTGTGAAATGCTGATTGAACGAATGTGTGATATGCTTGTAGGTCCTATTTTGGTTGCATATTCAGCCCCCATATGGCACGAGAAATGTGTGTGTGTGTAAAACTGATGGCTGCTGCTGGCGAGCGGGCTCGAGCACAGATGTGCTTGTGACATTTTCAGTCACAGTGTTTATGGCACAGAAGGTAGAAGGAGCCATCCTAATTAGAGCGAGCCTGCTGAGGTTTCCCACCCGGGTTTAGGTCGTGACCAGAGAGGAGGCTTTGCCACAAACAGAGGCCGTCAGAGGTGGTTTACATCATTTGTGTCACTCCGTAGTCCCAAAGGAGCTCCTGAAGGGCTGAGTCTGCAGAATACTGCGTTTCAGACAGAGAGGAAAGCTGAGAGAGCTGCAGCTATTCCAAAATGATCTTTCTGAATGGTTTTAACGTGTGTGGGTGCCACAGCCTCACGTATTCATCATCATCTTAAACTAGCAGTGCATGACTGAGCCGCATGGTGGCTGTGACATCACTTCCTTCTTTTGAACACGTCTGTTTAAGACAGTTTTGATTTGATGGATGCAGAAATAAAAATATTTTCAGCTGCACTAAAAATGTTAGTTTGCTCTTTAACTGTCTGAGGACCGTGCCTGCTGATGGACCTGAAGGAGTCGACTTTATTACCCAGCAAATCCAGGAATGACCTTGAACCCAATTTTTGGAAAAACTCTGATTTTTGGCCCAACCAAGAAAAGCCTTTTCCTTGTGATGCACAAGAAAAAGAAGATATGTTACAGTATAACTGGAACCACCCAGAGCTGCTCTGGATCCAATAATCAATACAGCTACAAGTTTTCCTGCATCTCTGACGGAGTGCAGTTCAGTTGGGTGACGGGGTGAAGGCAGAGGTTAATGTTTGGCTCATGGAAAGCAGAAGGTGGTGATCCAGCATCTGTTTGCAGCCAAAGCACCTCTGTGGTCGCAGCTTTGAGCTTTACTGTATCTGAGTGAAATGCATAGTTTTTGGAGTGAAGCGGGTTTTATGGCACTTTCATTTTAAAGTCAGAGCATGCTGGGATGTGAGCAGAGGGAGATGTGTGGAGCTTAGCCCTTCGGATCGCTCTTATGCACTTTGAGACTAACTGAAGCCATTAAATTGAAGAGATACATGCACATTTTGACACCTTGTACTGTAAAAATCACAAACGCTAAATGTGTTTAACAGAATTATGTTGGGATTAATGAGCAGGTATATCAAACAGTACAAGAATGAGGAGGGAAATGCAGAAAGTTTTTCATATCAAAATATTTTGTATTGTAATATTTGTATATCTGTCACTGAAAATGAAGTGAATATGAAATTAGAGCCTCTAAAAATCTCAACTTTTCCTCCCGCTGGCTGTTAAAGGAAATGCCAAAGAAAGAGGACAGTTTGGAGCTGGACTGTGGAAACGCTGTGTTCTACTCTACTCGTCTTCCTGTGTCTAATGTTCAGAGAGGAAAATAAATCTCCCCACAGCTTATTGTGAGAGTGAAAAATACCCAAGCAGCTCCAGCGGGTCACCGACCAGTGCGCATCAGAAAAGTGATTTATGAAAGTTATTCATTCGTTTGTTCTGAGATTTTTATAAGGAAATTGAGCCTCGCTTTAAAAGGAAACTATAATAACACAGGCAAGAATTTAATAAGAATTGGCCGGTAATGCTAAGCCACCTCCCACTTTAACAATATGTCAGAAAGAATTTCCCAAATCGCTGGAGCGCTCCTTTGAATTCTGGCTGAAGAAAACTTACAGTCAGAACACAACAAATCAGAACCTGTGAGCTTCATTTCACATGTCGCTTTGCTACAAAAGTTTCACATCATAACCTGTTGTTTCATTTTCTCTTATTTGGGATTTTCTCTCCTCGATGCAGATGTGAGGAGATGAAAATATGGACCAACCACTTGTGCATAAAAGCTGTGCAAAGGAAAAACCTGCAACACATGAATTTCGACACTCTCCAGACTCTGCCCAGGTCTCTTTCCTGCAGATTTCTGCTATAAAATATATTTATATATTTTTTTTTTCCATCTACTAATTTGTGTGCACTGGGCAAAAGTGCCTGGGCAGTCTGCAACACCATCACCTCCACTTTTAGCATGAAAGACTTTGTTTAGCTGTCAGGAGCAGGATGCTAAAAAAAAAGGCTAGTGCGATGGAGGGAAAATCATAATTGCATATACTGATCGTTGCATAGAGAAGCCTGGTGCAAAGTACAAGAAAAAAGAAATGAGCAAAATCATCAGTCACACTCATCAAGCCTCGAACGATGGGATCACGGCCGTCACGCTGCGTGGAGCTTTATGAAGTTTGCAGCTACAGTTGGTGCATAAGAATGAGGTGGAAATAAAGTTCATTAAGGTAACATATGTCCTCTCAGCTGGGGGGCGGGATGGGCGGAGTCACATTAAGGCGGGGTCAAAGCAAGGAAGCACTACTAAAGATGTAAACATGTCTCAGTCCCCACGAACACGACAAGGAAAGCAAAGAGGACCTGCTTTTCTCTCCGTCCGCGCTCAGCAGCCGCCGCTGAGGCGACACCAGCCGCTAAGGCCGGGCCGCACCGCCGTCCTCCGGGGCGGAGCTGCAGAGCGCTGCAGGTGGAGTTGGCACAGAAATTCGTTAAGAAACAACCAAAAAACAGCAAATGCAACATGAAATAAATTAAGGACAGGTAGAGGAACACACTGGCCACAGATTAATGAGATATTTTGCCACATATTCCTGTTGTCCAGCTTTTTTTTTTTTTTTTTCTTGTTGTCCAGTCATGTGATTGACAGCGGCAGCAGTTCAAGGTTTCACGGTGTTGCAGCGGGAGGGAGGGAGGGAAAGCTTTGAGTGCTTGCAGTACACGTTTGAAGCAAATCTACATATATAGAATGCGTGACCCTTGCGTCGCGTTATTCACTGGAAGCACCGATCCGCCCGCCTTCCTGTTTTTGGGAGAAAAATCCTCTGATTCCAGATGCCCACCTGTGGAAACAAACACCCTACTTTTTCCAGTTATGATAGATATATGAGTATATTACACTGCTGCTTCTCGCACAGCCCCGCCCCACGTCACTTTTTCATATAGAATTATATATCTGTCTTCACACAAAAAGCTAAAATCAAATACAACATTTCTTTTACAAGCCTTGCTTGTTCAGTCTGACTGCTCCCACAGTTTGTTGGGGCGCCTGCAAAAGTTGAACTTTTCTTCTTTTCTTTAATATATTGCCACATTCATATATCATGCATTTTACTGCATTGCTATTGCACTGGTCCGGATTATTCAGGAGTTGGAAAGAGAGAGGAACAGGGGGCAGGATTCAGGGTAGGAGAGCAGAATAAAGGAAAAATAAAGCAATAAATATTTGAAATCATGTCTGTGGGAATTGGGGGGGGGGCACTTTTCCTCAACTGAATGAAGGTGAAGGATGAGGAAGAGGACAGGAGGTGAAAAAGGGCAATGACTCTCCCACTGAAGTCAGCTCTCTGTTTCTTTCTCTTTTCTTTTCTCTGTGTTCTCCTCTTCACACCGTTCTCGCCTTCGTCCTCCTCCTTCTCCTCGGCTCTCCACTACTGCTTGTGGATGTCCTCGCTGCGGATGATCTTGTAAATGATCCAGTAGAAAATGTTAAAAATGAGGAAGACGAGCGGGAAGGCCACGCGGGACACCGTGTCGATGCGCTTGGCCCGACTGATGAAGAGCTTCTTCATCTCCTCGATGCTTTTCTCGGGTGCGGCCGAGGCCGGGGCATTGTTGTTGTTGCCTTTGATGGCCATGCCATCCTTGGCCTGCAGGCAGGCGGGGCCCATACCATAACCGGGGAAACTGAAGCGCCCCTCGCCCGTCTCATCCTCCTGCAACACAGGCCAAGACTCAGGCTGTTAGGAACCAGAGAAAGACGTTACTGTTGAGAGGTGTGTGTGTGTGTGTGTGTGTGTGTGTGTGTGTGTGTGTGTGTGTGTGTGTGTGTGTGTGTGTGTGTGTGAGTTAATTGCAGAGATGTGTAGACATGAAAACCAAATAACTCGGATGACTTGAAGTGAAAATGAAAAGTGAGGAAGCAAAGCACTTCATTATGTGATGATGTGTCTGAATAAACTATTTAAGGTGGAATTTGTGTTCTCATTCCCAGTTTTTAGTCTTTATGCTCTGCATCGTGGCTCAGCTTCACCCTCACCAACCTCACTTTAGATCCCTTTCAAGAATGAATTCTAAATTTCAAGAAACACTTTGGAGCTCTTTGGCATCTTAATGAAAATAAAGATGCAAAGAACAATATTAATTTAATTTCTGTGCAATCACCTGCTGGTAATCTGCCCTTAAAAAACAACCCCATACCTGGTTGGACCAATTTCCCCTTCAAGATAATCTTCTCATGCACCTGTGGACCACTGCCCATTTTTACATCTTTAAATTGAGATTTTGACCTTAAAGTTGTGCAGAGAGCAAACATCAACTTCACATTGACCCAACATTTTGTGGATGATGGTTAAAAACTGTTTTTAGTTTGCAAGTCTGAACTTGGCCAACACAACCTGTGCAGTCTGCCTCCCTGTGACGACGTCTCTGCTCTCAGTATGAAACTGAGGAGGAGGAGTGGAGGAGACGGCGCATGCTTCCCAGAAGCAAGCGACATATCCAAGAATCACCCGAGTTTTGCTCCAGTTTACAGGGTTACTAAATATAATTCCAGCAAAGCTTCTCTCCTCCTGCCATCCCCCCAAAACCCCATCCCCATAGAGTCGGTGCCTGCTCCCAGACCACCAAAAACCAAAGCTAAAATCAGCAAAAAACTATTTAAGCATAAAAATTCAAAAACAATAAATAATACAGCTTCATCAACTGCACCAAAGAATAAAACAATTAAATGTGGATTGTTAAACATTAGGTCTCTCTCTTCCAAGTCCCTATTAGTAAATGATTTAATAATTGATCAACGTATTGATTTATTCTGCCTTACAGAAACCTGGTTACAGCAGGATGAATATGTTAGTTTAAATGAATCAACACCCCCGAGTCACAGTAACTGTCAGAATGCTCGAAGCACAGGTCGAGGAGGAGGATTAGCTGCAATCTTCAATTCCAGCTTATTAATTAATCAAAGACCCAGACAAAGTTTTCATTCTTTTGAAAGCCTGACTCTTAGTCTTGTCCATCCTAATTGGGAAAATCAAAAACCTGTTTTATTTGTTATTATCTATCGTCCACCTGGTCCTTACTCAGAGTTTCTGTCTGATTTCTCAGACTTTTTATCTGATTTAGTGCTCAGTTCAGATAAAATAATTATAGTGGGTGATTTTAACATCCATGTAGATGCTGAGAATGACAGCCTCAACACTGCATTTAATCTATTGTTAGATTCAATTGGCTTCTCTCAAAATGTAAAGGAGCCCACCCACCACTTTAATCATACTCTGGATCTTGTCCTAACATATGGCATAGAAACTGAAGACTTAACAGTATTCCCTGAAAGCCCCCTCCTGTCTGATCATTTCTTAGTAACATTTACATTTACTTTAATGGATTACACAGCAGTGGGGAATAGGTTTTATTACAGTAGAAGTCTTTCTGAAAGTGCTGTAACTAAGTTTAAGGATCTAATTCCTTCATTGTTATGCTCTTCAGTGCCAACACAGTGCAGAGCAGCTACCTAAACTCTGCTCCCAGTGAGGTTGATTATCTCGTCAATAGTTTTACATCCTCACTGCGTATAACTTTGGATACTGTGGCTCCTCTGAAAAGGAAAGCTTCAAATCAGAAGTGCCTGACTCCGTGGTATAATTCACAAACGCACAGCTTAAAGCAGATAACCCGAAAGCTGGAGAGGGAATGGCGTCTCACTAAATTAGAAGATGCTCATTTAGCCTGGAAAAAGAGTTTGTTGCTCTATAAAAAAGCCCTCCGTAAAGCTAGGACATCTTACTACTCATCATTAATTGAAGAAAATAAGAACAACCCCAGGTTTCTTTTCAGCACTGTAGCCAGGCTGACAAAGAGTCAGAGCTCTGTAGAGCCGAGTATTCCTTTCACGTTAACTAGTAGTGACTTCATGGATTTCTTTACAAATAAAATTTTAGACATTCGAGAAAAAATTATTCATAACCATCTCAAAGATTATTCTTCATGTTCGGCTGTTTTCAGCACTGCTGGTATTTGTTTAGACTCTTTTGCTCCAGTTGATCTTTCAGAGTTAACTTCAATAGTTACTTCCTCCAAACCAGCAACATGTTTGTTAGATCCCATTCCTACTAGACTGTTCAAAGAAGTCTTTCCAATTATTGATGCTTCAATATTAAAAATGATCAATCAGTCTTTATTAGTTGGCTATGTACCACAGACCTTCAAGGTGGCTGTAATTAAACCTCTGCTTAAAAAGCCATCACTTGACCCAGCTGTCTTAGCTAATTATAGGCCAATCTCCAACCTTCCTTTTCTCTCAAAGATTCTTGAAAGAGTAGTTGTAAAACAGCTAACTGATCATCTGCAGAGGAACGGTTTATTTGAAGAGTTTCAGTCAGGTTTCAGAATTCATCACAGTACAGAAACAGCATTAGTGAAGGTTACAAATGATCTTCTTAGAGCCTCTGACAGTGGACTCATCTCTGTTCTTGTCCTGTTGGACCTCAGTGCAGCTTTTGATACTGTTGACCATAACATTTTATTACAGAGATTAGAGCTTGCTATAGGTATTAAAGGTACTGCACTGCAGTGGTTTGAATCATATTTATCTCATAGACTCCAATTTGTTCATGTAAATGGGGAGTCTTCTTCACACACTAAGGTTAATTATGGAGTTCCACAGGGTTCTGTGCTAGGACCAATTTTATTTACATTATACATGCTTCCCTTAGGCAGTATTATTAGAAAGCACTGCATCAATTTTCATTGTTATGCAGATGATACTCAGCTTTACCTATCAATGAAGCCAGATGACACACATCAATTAGTTAAACTGCAGGAATGTCTTAAAGATATTAAGGCCTGGATGACCTCTAATTTCCTGCTTCTAAATTCAGATCAAACTGAAATTCTTGTTCTCGGCCCCACAAATCTTAGAAACATGGTGTCTAACCAGATACTTACTCTGGATGGCATTACTTTGGCCTCCAGTAACACTGTGAGAAATCTTGGAGTCATTTTTGACCAGGATATGTCCTTCAATGCACATATTAAACAAATATGTAGGACTGCTTTTTTGCATTTGCGCAATATTTCTAAAATTAGAAACATCCTTTCTCAGAGTGATGCTGAAAAGCTCATTCATGCATTTATTACTTCTAGGGTGGATTATTGTAATTCATTATTATCAGGCTATCCTAAAAGCTTTCTGAAAAGCCTTCAGCTGATCCAAAATGCTGCAGCTAGAGTACTGACAGGGACTATAAAGAGAGAGCATATTTCTCCCATATTGGCTTCTCTTCATTGGCTCCCTGTTAAATCTAGAATAGAATTTAAAATTCTTCTCCTCACCTACAAGGTCTTGAATAATCAGGCACCATCTTATCTCAAAGACCTCATAGTACCATATCACCCCAACAGAGCACTTCGCTCTCAGACTTCTGGCTTACTTGTGGTTCCTAGGATACTTAAGAGAAGAATGGGAAGCAGAGCCTTCAGCTTTCAGGCGCCTCTTCTGTGGAACCAGCTTCCAGCTTGGATTGGGGAGACAGACACCCTCTCTATTTTTAAGATTAGGCTTAAAACTTTCCTTTATGATAAAGCTTATAGTTAGGGCTGGATCAGGTGACCCTGAACCATCCCTCAGTTATGCTGCTATAGGCCTAGTCTGCTGGGGGGTTCACATAATGCACTGTTTCTCATTCACCTTATTTACTTTGTTTATACTCTGCATTTAATCATTAATTGATATTAATCTCTGGCTCTCTTCCACAGCATGTCTTTCTCTCCCCTCAGCCCAACCGGTCGCGGCAGATGACTGCCCCTCCCTGAGCCTGGTTCTGCTGGAGGTTTCTTCCTGTTAAAAGGGAGTTTTTCCTTTCCACTGTCGCCAAGTGCTTGCTCATAGGGGGTCGTTTTGACTGTTGGGTTTTCTCTGTATTATTGTAGGGTCTTTACCCACAATACAAAGCGCCTTGAGGCGACAGTTTGTTGTGATTTGGCGCTATATAAATAAAATTGAATTGAATTGAATTCAAACATTTCAGCATTGAATAACGGTCCATTCCAGACGTGCAGCCTCGGCTGGTTGGTTCAGAAATGAAGACTGTGTCCTGGCCTGCAGGACATCATTCTTAGACTTTCTAGCAAGAGGAACTCCTTTCATCAACAAAGAAGTTGAAGAGAGCCTCAAAGTTCACCATGAGGCACAGAATGAGAAATGATTCACTGTAAATGTCAGACGTGCTGTTTCTATTGTTTTAAAGAGCAGCCTGGATTTGCTTTCTCACTGTAATAATCTGACCGATATTTCTTGCTCCGTCAGCGGGTCTGACTGTCCCTCGCTCGTACAGGGACACAGCTTCAGCATCTGTTTGACGACGATAATGTTTCATCCATGTTTGCTGGGATTCAATAAAAATGTCTTAACAGGTCCTCTTAATGTGAGCAGTAAACACACTACAGTAAGCAGAAGGATCCTGGAAATATGTTACATATATTTTATGAATATCAATGCGTTTGAGAAATGCAGATGTGTCTTCTGCTATTTATTTTCATGTCACCTCATTCAGAAAAAATGCAGCTATATTTTGTGCAATATTAAGAGCTGCATCACTAAATCCCCCCAACATCCTCTTACTTCCTGTATTACTCTTCAAAAGGTTTTCCAGTGGTTGGTTGTGACTGATTAATTATTTTAATTGATTGGCAAATGAAGGGCCCTCAGGTACCCAATAAAGGAGACGTCATCAGAAACACCGTGCAGGGGGGGAACACAGAAAGACCCCAGAGCTCGCCATTGATCACACTACGTTCAGCCCCAATACCAAAGCCATCAATGGGAGCTGAAGCTGGACGCCACGTGTTTATCTCGCCCGTCAAGGAGAACGAGAGGACGTGTTGGGCAGGATGAATGGATTTGAATTGATTGACATGCACTGTGCTCAAGGTTACGGCGAGTGCACGGTGCTTTCACCCGAGCACAGTGAGATATTGAAAATCCCATCTGCACGTTCACCCTGCCTTTTCATTACAGGAGACACAAAGACTTCCTTATCTGCTTCAGGGACTCCAACACAAACATCGACACGGGCTGAGAGACACGAGGGTGTGTGGAGAAACTTAAATGAGGAAAATAAACACGGCAGAATGTCCTTCGAACTTAAAACAACACCCGTGAAATTAAAAATTAGCTGCAAAAAGTCCTCCGACGATAAGGAGCCGTCTTTGTCTGGGTTCAGAATTTCTGATAAAAGCCGCGGTTGTAAAATTCACGCTTGAATGCGATTTGTGTTTCCCGCAGGCCACTGTGGGAGCCTGTGTGGCAGCTTATCACCCGGGAATCTTTCCAGTTCATTTTGGGAAAGAAAAGAAAAAAAAAAAGAGCGTTTTATGATCGGAAAACAAGCAAGAGCAAAATCTAAATCAGGAGGAGGAACTGTTGGCAGCAGAAGAACCAAAGTGATGCAAAACCTCTGCAGCAGCAACAAATCAACCTGCCAGCAACACAGGCGGCACAAGTCTCTTCAGTTAGACCGGCCTCTAGCTTCCAGCAGGGGAAGAGGAAAAAACAGTCACTAATGAGCCAGTATGTCCTGATGGCCGTCAATAAAGGGGTAGAAAAAAGGTTAAAAATGCACTTAAAACCTGATCAAATGAAGCAACGGGAGGGAAATGTCCTGTATGAGAGTGTATGCTGGTATATCATTGTGCACATCTATATGTGTGTGTGTGTTAGACCACCAGGTAACGATCCATTTTTAGTGCCCCATGTCCCTGTTCTGTCCTTGCATGCACACCAAGCCATCTATTACTGTTAATACATGTACACACACACAAACACGCACACACACACACACACACACACACACATACACACTGGATGTCTGTGGTAGCCGACCTCTGCCCGTCCTTCAGTGACGCTGCTAAACTATTACAGATGCTCTGCTTTATTCTCCCTGCCATGTGATTAATGTGGAGGGCGGAGGAACGTGAGGAGGAGGCGCAATGAGAGGAACGGCAGAGGGAGGACGAAGAGGTGTGATGAGAAAAAGAAATGAAATAAGAGAAGGAGAACAATAAGGGACGAGGGAGGAAGACCTGCAGAAAAGCACTCAGAAGGCCCCTGAAGCAAACCATAAAAGAAGAGCTACGCCTCCGGATGGACCAGGTGATTCATTACATTTATGCCTAATTACAAAAATGTCCTCCATTAACACAGCAAGCTTCAGGTCTGTATAGTCCATGGATGGATGGATGGAAGGACAGAGGAGATGAAACTGGGGGGAATTAAGGCTTGCTCTTTGCGTTCTACAAAAAGGCGATTTATAGCCTCGCTTTAGGATCCAGCTCACCTAATCTCTTCTCTTCTTTTACATGTTTTCACCAGTAAGGAACACACATCCAAGAAATCTAATCTCATATTCGGAAATATGGGATTAGAGATTAAATCTGGAAATTTATGGACAGTGACATTTTGGTCTCTACACCACCACATGTGCAGCCTCTGCTTTAATACCAGGGGTGGAAAACAAAAATCACATTAACTGTTGAAGGTAATTCATTCAAAAGCTGTTCCTTGGGAAAGGGTGGACTTTTCTTCATAAATGAAGTAGATAATAGGTGGAGAGTGGACTGTCATTTACATTTACAGGCTGCTTGTGTAAACTTGCTAATTGCAACGTGTTCCCGATGTCCACCAAGAGTGTTGGGGTTAGTGTTGCATAGACGATGTTGCCTTTCAGTCCAGTCTCTCATGAACTTTGGCTGAATGGATCTTCTGTTATGTGTTGTGATGGTTTGACTGTGTTTAGCGGTGCCAGCCAGCTATCTCTGCTGACATATCAGATTTACGAACCTCACAAAGGATGCACAGCACGGAGACTCAACACCCTCAGACATGGAATAAAACAAACCCAAGTGCGCTGCCTGGTGCACGTGGACAGTTGGTAATGTCGATTCACTGTGGACAGAAAAGAACAGGGAGGCAGGTGGATGTCCACGTGGACTCTCGCGCTCACCATCTGATCACAGAAACTACGTCACTCGGCCCTGAGCGAATTCTAGTGGACTCACAGATGTGAAAAGTGTAATCAAGGCTCAACCGTTACCTTAAACCAGTCACAGGTAACTTAAAAGGTGTGAAAACAAACCTGAGGGAGAGCAGGAACATTAGGAGTGGCCAAATTAACAGGATCCTTTCCATGGCAAACCACGAAGATCAGATTCAATTTTGTCAAAACATCCAAAAAGAGTCAGACGAGCTCTGGAACCACAGATCAAACTAAGACCAGCCTGTAAAAGACTGACATGAAGAAACTGTTACAGAGAAGGCTGGAAGGCTTCCCGTGTGCCGGTGCTTTCACACATGCAGCGTAGCAACACTGACATGCTCAGATTCAACCAAACTCAGCAAGGCTGATTGGATGGGGATTCACAGCACAGGCCAAAGACCCAAATCTTACTGCAAAAGCAACACGGGCAGTTGGCCAAGTCAGTGACCTGATCAAGGCTGCAGACCCTGGGACAGACCCAGTTTCTGGTGATGTCCAAACCGTTATGGGGTACAGACATGATTATGACTACATTGTAATTTCTCAGTGAGTATTTTTTGTTCACTCCCTTGAATTAAAGCAGAGTCTACAGTTCTACTGCATCTACATAATTTCATTACACATCTACTGTGAGGGCCTACAGAGGCAATCACCGCTCAAACGCTTCCATGTGCACGAGTGAACCTGTGACAGAGAACCTCTGTGATACGCATATTTACAGTAAAAACTGGCTTCGTGCTGCTGTGAGAATAGCTCGGCTACTGCGTGGGCATGCAGATGATGCTGAGAATCTACAAATCTAAAATTGTCATGTGAAAGTTTAACAAAATAACTGAATCTGTCTTGAATCTGTGACAGATGCACTTTTTGTGATCATTTTGTGACATTTGGAGGAGGAAGATTACAGCTGAACGACTGGATGGTTGAACAAAATGAAACAGGAAGCAAAGTCAAACAGAGAAGATATCAAACGAGGCTCGATAAACAGAAATATGGAAAAAAAGGGGAATGAAATAATAATCATGCTGAAAATAAAATCATCTTTAGAAAGGAGCTAGAGCTATGGATGAGAGAGAAGATGCTAAAAGAGGAGGAGAAAAGAGAGCAAGAGGACCTCTTAGCTCACTCATCCATCATGCTTTCATCTCTCGATTGAAGCATTTATATCTCTGCCTCTGCTGATGTGATTAATCGAGCAGATTAGCAGGAAGCCCAAAGGGAACTGCATCAGGCCTGCCATTCTCCACCGTCTCCTCTGCAAATATTACCCTCGGATACTTGTTTTAGAGACCTGCATTTACATAAAACATGATTCGGAAAGGTGTCAGCCCCGACTAATGCCAGCATCAGTCTCTGCTGAAAGAGGCTGGAGGAGGAATTTCTTGGCTTGCGTTTCGCTTTATGATTCCCCCCTAGAAGCAATTCCAGCAGAGCACTGGGGAAGGAAATATATTTTACATTTGCCTCTGCTGATCCATTTTCTGGTGGATTCATCTCAAGCCGTCCTTCACCTCCTCTCCCTGTCTCCCCTCTGCCTCTCGCCTCGATTAAGGCCATTTGAGGCTTTTTAAAGATGTTTCAGTATCAATATGTCAGTGCTGAGTGGATTCTGGGGTGCTGAGAGGAATAGCTAAGTAATGGGAACTTAAAAAAATGCTCATACCATTTTACTACTTTTTATTTGCCTTAACTTAGTTTGTTATAAGCAGCTAGCTCAGACTGATATCCAGCTATGATAACGTGTGCGTCACACCTGGAAATATGTCCAGGATCCATCTCCTGTCTGGCCTCCTGTGACTGCATTCTGCATGGCAGCTTAGATTTGATTTAATCTGTGCAATCACTGCTCTCGAGCAGAGGAACATATTTGTCATCGTGAGGAGGTTAGAGAGGCTTTTTGGTGGGGACGCTGCTGTGCACAGGTTTTAGAGATTTTTATGTATTTTACATCATTCAGTTTGTGGTCACGTGTCCATAACACACACTGAACAGGCCAAAGCTGGAAGGCTGCTTTGGCATGTTTTTTTTCCAAACCATGCTGGAGAATATTCTGTCCATGTGATATTACACACATGTTTAGCTTTTCTTTAAAAAGCATCCTGTTCAGTGCATCCTCTGAGTGTTTTTAGTGTATTTAAATATGAGCTCCAGACCAGCACCTGTGCAGGCCTATTTTAGTGTCAGATTAAATTCTGTAAACTTGTCACTTCCACTTATTGTGCTGTTTGAATTGTGTGCACGTCCTTGTTGTGCCTCCTGATTGGTTCCACCTGTGTCTGCCCTCCCTCATTGGTTTTCCACCCTTTACTCGATGGACTTGGATAAAACGGTTATGAGGCGCTGCTGAGCTTCTGTCTTTGAGCAACAATAAAGGGCTGCTGACGGAGGGACTGCTGTTTAGGGGCAGACCTTCAACCTAAGAGGAACAGGTACTGCAACCACACTGATAAAAATAAACAACAAAACCCCCCTTATTGATTTAAATGTGGTTATCCTCCCCTTATGGGCATAGGCTGCTACTTTAAATAGTTCTGATCATTTGCATCTGCACGATGGAACTTGAACTTAAATCTGGAGCAGGCAAAGTTGTGGGAGCTGCCTCTGAGCAGGGCAGGTGCTGATCACAGTAACACTCGCGTCAGTTCAGCTGAACTCACAACAACAGCCTTTGAATATCAGAGAAACAGACAAAATCAGGAAGCTGCTCCTAGCTGCACCGACGCTGTGAGCTCCTCCACCAAAATCTGCTTTTTGGTCTCTCGCTCTGAGCACCAGTGATGACCTTTGACACCTGGATTCAGAAGCTCATGTTTGCTCTCTTTGTAATCCAAGAACAGACCGGTTAGCTCTAACTCAGGCTCGGCTTTTGTCTGTTATAAGAAACTTAATGACTGCGTACGATACCCTGTACTCTGTGTTCCTGGGAGCTACTATGGGAGCTTTTTTCTGCATGTTTTTGACGTCCTGAGTCAAAATTTCAAGCTATTGTCTTATTTTGAGTTATTGTCTCAGACCTTTGAGTTAATAAGTCAAAATCTTTAGATCTTGACATGCAGATGGAAACAAGTTTCCATAGATACGAGTTTCCCGACAAAGTTTGAACATGAAGTTTCATTATTAGTCTGTAACAGGTGGGAGAAAATGTGAGACCTTCTTGTTGGACAACCATCTGCAGCCCTGATTAACTACATTCTCCCACACAACGCCCACGTCCACTCACTTAAACGTGTTATTTTTAGTTGCCATAGTTACAGGTGCTGATGTGCTTGTGCCAAGAAGAAGTCATCTGAGCGCGGGTCATTTATCTACAACAGTGCAGAGACACTGTGAATGATTATTTTCATTCATATTAATAATAAAAGCATCTTGTGTGAACTACCAGTCAGACTTTTGACTGGTACTGTATATTGATAAATCCACTCCCAGAGCAGAAAAGTAAACGTTTTGTGGATTATTGATCACTTTCAGCTTCAGGCTGCTGCTGCAGCTGACAGTGAACTAGTCAGACTCAGAACCTGATTGTGGCGGTCACGATACTGGAATCCCAAACTTGATACCAATACCCAGAAAAACACTCCATACTCCAGACCATTTTCAATACCATGCAGTTTAAAAAGGACGACAGACTTTTCTCTGCTTCATTCTGTGACTTTAAGAGGAAGATACCACTCTGTACACACAAGTAATTGTGTTGTCTCAATCCAGAAAGCTGCAGCTGGAGTACTGACAGGGATAGAAAGAGAAAGCAGATTTCTCCCATTGGTTTCTCTTCAGAATAGAATTTAAAATCATTCTTCTCACATACAAGGTCTTGAATAATCAGGCCCCACCTTATCTTAAAGACCTCATAGTCCTGTATCACCCCAACAGAGCACTTCGCACTTTTGTCCTGTCTCTCCCCCCACAGCAGATGACCCCCCCTCCCTGAGCCTGTTTCTGCTGGAGGTTTCTTCCTGTTAAAGGGAGTTTTTCCTTCGCACTGTCACCAAGTGCTGCTCATAGGGGGTCGTTTAGACTGTTGGGTTTTCTCTGTATGATTGTAGGGTCTTTACCTACAATATAAAGTACCTTTAGACGACTGTTGTTGTGATTTGGTGCTATATAAATAAAGTTGAATTATCCTGTTAAATTAACACTGTAATAAAGTTACAGATGGGCAGGACTGATAACGTTTGCTGCTTTTCTTCCACATTGTTATCATTTTAACCACTACCAGCTACCTTAATAATAACTTATCAGACGACTAATGTGGGCCAGTGCCGATAGATGAATGGTTAACGTTAACATGTGCCTTGGCCAGGTTAATGTTTATGATAACTTAATGCTGCTGAAATTCCTCATAAAGGCGGGTGTGTTATGCTGCTGTTCACATGTTCAGCTGCTAGTGAGGGGGGGGCTGCCTGTCTGCATCAGTGCTGTGTGACATTGCGTGCCAGCTGGAGGAGTCAAATGGGTATCTAATCGATAGTAATTTTAACATCACATGGTATCTGAATATTTTGGACATTCCTACTCGATACACATGGTGGCTGAGGTACACGTGTCCTAAAAAAACAGGTACAGTCGTATTTTCAGAACTAAAGACCGTAAGGATCAGTTGTGGTGACGTCCTTAGTGGTGGTCTCAATTTTGTCAGGACATCAAAAGTCTGGATGTCTCTTCCCAACTTCCCAAATGTGAAAAAGCTGTCAGTGTTTATGTTCTCCAGGAACAATCAGCACACACTGAGAAAGGGAACAAACACAAAGGAGCAGATTAGACTGATACAGTACTACTGTACAGCATTTGTTATTATGAGCTGAACATGAGTGTGAAGGGAATGTTTAATTAGTGTAAAATATTGTTTTACACTTCCTGTCTCAAACCTGCAAATCCTGATCAATCCTGGATTTGAGCATGAACAGTTTGCACTGTTTGTGAATGAGGCCAGTGGAGAGTAGTGCAAGGAGCAACATGGTAATAGTATGATGTAAATAATCATTCAGTAGAAAAACAGTCAAATCTGAAAAGTTCCCATCTGAGAGTCAGCTTTCCCTTCATATTATGGATATTTTTTTGAAGTGCACTGAGGTGGGTTTTCCCAGCATATTTGAGCCCTCACAGCTCTGTAAGTACAGTAAGTATCCACATGAAAACACGTGTTTAAAAACTGCAACCAAATACATCAGAAAATGATTCTGACCCAGAAGGCGTCACAGCTCGAAGATGATCCTGGTTTTAAATGTAGGTAAAAGGAGACCTTTCATCGGCTCTCACCTGCTCTGAGCAGACACCTGTCCCACATGCTGATATGACCCTGAAAGTTTACCCAGAATGCACTTTGTGAAGTTTCCTGCAGTGAACGATCAGGAACAGATCAAACATCCCGACGCTGTTTCTGCAGCTCTACGTCTCAGACATTCATTCAGACTGTGACGGATCTTCACGCTGACGCTCACAGAACAGAAAACTGATCCAGCCATCCAGTTTCTTCCCTTTACCCAATTCAGGGTCACTGGAGCTGGAGCCTATCCCAGCTGCCACAGGGTGAGAGGAAGGGTACTTTCATGTGGATATTTCCTGTACTTAAAAAGGAAAATAAGGTAAATTAAGAAGTGTACTCTGAGGGCCTGCAAATATAGAAGGCCAGGCTGATTATTTTTTCCCATAGAATAACCAGCACCCTGCTGAAACTGAAAACGTATAGATGCTACTGCTGAAAGCCGAATGAGGAAAGTTCCATCGATGTTCCTGATGATGTTTTCTACACCTTTGGCCATAACCATCTTTATTCTACCTCCACTGATTTCCCATCCCTGCCATTTGTTTCCACTGGACTCCCTTGTTGCATTAAAGTGTCCACATGATCTGCTGCTCCCTTCTTTTATCTCTTCTCTCTGCACTCCTCAGTGTGGTGCAAAGAGCTTAACACGTTAAATCTGAGGTTTGCTGAGGTTAAAGGTCATGTTGGCATTAAATTTAGTGTTTACTGTAGGTTAGGACCATTTCTAAAGTACACTGTTCTTTGTCCAACAAGTACTACGTTCAGGTCCTTTGTTTAATGGATGTTATACTGAGCTTACAGAGGCACTTCTTATGTGTGTGATGGGTTCATTTCCTTTGTATTACATTGTTTAATGAGGATTACTTGTGTAGTTATGATAAAAAATAACCCCAATGGTCCTGCTTTGATTACTATTACACGCTGGATTTCCGGGTAAAAATCTCACATTAGATGGTTTAGTGTACAGACGGCCTCCTGGCCAAGAGGTCGACCTCTTATTCTTGAGGAAACACGGAGAGCCTCATGAAAATTCATGTGTCATTAATCCAGTGCCTTTCAAGACTACAGTAAGGGTGAGAAGTCAGCACATGTCCCTGTCCAGCAGAGAACCACAGAGATATTACAATACAAATCTGATGTAGTAGTGTGATGAGTACTAATGCAGATGCAAACAGTGTCTCAGTTAAGCACTTCCTTTCCCGATCAGGACGCAGGGAGAGCAGCCGAGCCGTCAGTCCGGAGGACTCATCACTCTCACCGCGCTGCTTCTTTAGGGCTCTTAATCCCCGAGCTCTCTTATCTGCCTCTGTTCTCAAAGCTGCTGAACAGCCTGTGAGATCAAGGCATTTAGAGCAAACCAGCATGTAGAGCACCCCCTCCCAAAAACGCCTAATCACGGCTAACGAGCTAATAGCTGATCAATCATGATGTCAGTTTCACTAATAAAGCGCTGTCATTATTAAACAGTGGGACGGCGTCTGCGGTTGCGGGGGGGTCACGTCCCTCAGGCCACTCTCCACATGTACATCTCTCTCCCCAGAAGGCCGAGTGAGCCGGAAACAGAGCCAGCTGCAGGGGAGGAAGCATCTGAAGGCTGCGCGGTCACTCTCGCGTCTCTCTGTCTGTCCTGGTGTTTTGAGGTGAACGGGCAGAGGACGGTCATCTGGCTTTAGCAGCTCTTCACCTTGAGGCCAAACCAAAAATGCTTCAGTGTTTTTCTTTTTTACTCTGATTCTGGATGTAATGTGGGGCGGTCTCTTTGAATGCATCTGTCCTGAGCGACTGCTCCACAACAGATAATTCACAAATAATTTTTTAAAGAAGGCCTCTCTTGATCTAAATACTAATTAGAATTTGAAACTTGTAAGGGAAGGCGCTGAAGACGGTCCTGATTGAAATGGAGGCGAGAAGCAGTAATGTTCGGCTTCCCTTTGATTTCTAAAGGGGTTCTCTTTTTCAGTCTGGAGAGCTTGTCTGTGTTAAACAAGCGAGCTGCTGCCAGGCGGGCCCATCCTTCAAGGATGAGTGGCGCTATTGATCTGATCCCTGCGCAGTAGCTTTGCTCGCCCAGCAGGGGGGGATGTTTCACCGGCTCGGTCTTTGCTCTCCCAGGGCTGCGGTATCTGTCTATTCGATGCCCTCTCGCTCCGTCTTTCTAATTAGACATCCTTCTGAAGCAGGTATCCTGAGTCCAATTGTTCTGCTCTTTCTCTGTCTCACTCTCCCCGAACTATCAGTGTCACTAACGAATCAATAAAACATCAGAGTAGAAACCACAGAAATCAGCACAACTGGGACTCCTCCAACTGCTGCTGCTGCGGCTACCTGCACTGCAACCAGCTCCGTCCTGCGCTGGAGTACGAGCTGAAGCAGAGACGGCAGTGCTGGGGCTTTCATTTTGATTTACATACCAGCTGATTTCAGCCAATGAATCACGCTGATCACACTGTCCTCACATTCCCAGAAAATTCCGACTACTTCTTTAGAAATCAAAGAGCAAGCTGGCTGTTTGTTTAATTTCATTCTTATATATGTGCACTTGGTGCCTCAAAGAGCACTTTTCAAGCATGCATCTCAATAGTTGCATAAAAGCCGTGAAGTCCTCGAGGACACTCAGATTACAGCAGCTTCCAGCTCACCGCGCTGCCAGAATGGGAGGAATCAAATCACTCTGGGGAATTAGTACTCTAATCCAGTGCACTGTACCATCCTAAAACAATTACCACACTAAACTACAGGCATTCTTGTGATTACCTTCATACAGCTAGTTGTATATCACTGCTAATGTCAACATATATGGGGAGATTTTACTCTTCCAGGACACATGGACTGAGAATCGTTCCATTAGATGACAGGATCAGTCATCAGTCTAATAAATATGATGGATACTTTTCCTGTTTATGTTAAACACTACCACAAATCATCATGGTATTAAGGTTTATATGCCAGGCCCAGTGTCCTGTGCTGACTGAGCACATGTATGAATGCTCTCACTGCATTAGACCAAGACTGCGGCGTGTCTCTGTGTGCACGCCAGCTGTCAGTTTCTGTCACAAGAACTGTAAAGTCGTTACTGTGACGACATAAGCTGCTGCTGTCAGTGACTGGAAGCGATGCAGTAATTTTCATGCTAATGCAGCAGGTCGTTCTGAATGTCTGCAAAGCAACGCAAAAGGTGAAAATACAAGAAATCCTTCTCCTGCATTCTCCACTTGACTACCGATCACCTACCACCAGCAGTGAGTCAGTCCCCATAGACTCCCACGTTAAAACGTTCCAGCAGCAACAAACAGGCTTACAGGCTGATACAGAAACTGCTCTGGCCTCTGTGGATCATTTCAACCTTTGTGACAACTGTAGAGGAGCCCTCAACTGTGTTTGCAATGTCGGCGTCTTCAGAAGCATTTTCAAACCAACTAATTTACAAAGAATATGATCGCTGAGTCATCTTCTCCATAAAGTCTCTGCTAAACTACAAACTACACCACCACTGCATGAAATTAACAACAATACTAAAACCCTGTGTTTGGCGTGATGACGTTGAATATCTGTCACAATTTTGTATTCTGGTTATTCACTGGTTAGCAAACACCTTCTCTGGAACATGTTAAAGTCTCAAACTTCATGAGTGGGAGACATCCTTATGGATAAGTGGTGGAAAATGGAGGGATGGTATTTTCTGTTCTAGGACAAAACACAAGAATATCTAAAGCTTGCATTAACCTTGTTTCAGGTCTCTAACCAAAACCCACCATTAAAAAAACATACTGACTTCAAAATGAGGAAATAAGAAGTGCAAACGTGCTAAATCATTTCCACCTCGTAGGACGCACGCCTGCAGCACTCGCCCAAAGGCTCAGTCAGTGGTTGACGGGTGATTGCACTGGGGTTTTTTTGCATTGGCATCTGATTGCACATAGTTTTGGCAACCAACTCAACCCAGCGGTTCAGCTTGCAAATCCACTGCAGAAACAGGTCGCCTGGTGGGAAGCAACCCGTCTCCAAACAATCGTGGTTTGTCTCGGACTGACTGCAGTCACTCTCAGACACATCGGTGAAGGTTTGCAAATAATTGCTGTTTAATTTATGAAAGCAGACAGATGAGATCTGCGCCAACGAGTGCAACTCGTCTGAGATGATTCTCTTTGCAAAAGGGGACTCGACTCAACCAAATGCCAACTGGTTGTCAGGTCAGTGAAATCACCATCCTGCAGCAACCATGTCACTATTTATGGAAGACTTTATGGAAGACAGACTTTCTATAAGGCTCTGGGGGGGCTCTGATTTGGACTTTTTGTTTTGTCACAGTTAATTGCTGTATTATTATAGATTGCATGCAACTTCCAACTTGACCCCATTCAGTCACAAGCTGACAGCAGACTGATTCTGTCTGATCACAGGTTTATCACCATCTCGATGCACCAAAGTTGCTCTGATTACAGCAACTGACTGCATGTTGTTGCAGGCCTGGTCCCTGTCTTCAAAGCAACCATTTCAAAGGAAAGTTGATTGCACATGGTTGCAGCAACTTTGGTCATGCTTTGACCATTATGTTCCTTAATGCTGTAGCGTAACGGGTTTGTCTCTCTAATGCAGTCTAACTGAAGCAGGTAGTTAGTAACTTAGCACTCTACCCTTTAAGTCAAATGTAGTCACATGTGGCTCCAAAAACCCAGGATGCTGACACCTGTGAGCTCCAAATGATAACCCAAAGCTAGCAGATGATGTTCTTAAAATGATTAATTAAAACTAGCAAAAGCCCACCTGTAACCACCTGTAAAGGAGCAGAAGGGTCCATACAGACATTTATGCTACAATCATTATAGTAAGATTATTCTCCCAAGTGTTGACATCCAGGGGACAAAAACATTTAATTATTCAAACTGACATGCATCAAAAACTGTTCATATTTTTCCTGGGGTTGGGCCTTTTCCTGCTGATGACCTAAACCTCACAGAGTTAACAATATCTGAGATGGTAAATGTTGTAAATATAAGGGGAGGACTTTGTTGTGCTAATGCTTTGGTACACTTGGTTAATAATCGCAGTTGGAGCATGGTTATTTTTCCCGTTGAGTTGGAAGGAAAACTCCTCGCCTTCTTTCCTTTTGCTTTTGGGAAAAATACGATTTGACTGAGCAGTACTGTAGCAGACTGGTTCACGTGTCCTGGAGGCCAGTGGTGACAGTTTCCTCTGCAGCGAGCTTAAACCTGACTGATAGCCCTCTCTGAGCCATAATGGAGGGCAGTGGATCACATTAGACTCACATTAGAAGCACCGGCCAGAGAGGTTAATTAAGAACGAGTGACGCCTGAAGACTGCGCGCCTCTCGCTCGCTGTGTGTCGATGGAGTTTCACCATCATCAGATTTACTTCACAGTGGTCGGGATTAATGGTGATGATCTTATTGAGGGTGCTCATACATTTATTAAGGGATCATTTTATTCCATTTTTATTGTGCCTGAAATAAAGTAAAAAGACCCTAGGAGCTGAATTTTAAGTTGTTTTATACTTCTGAAGAATTCCTCCATTTCCACCAAATTATGCAGACCTCTCGGCAAAATCCTGCTTCAAATGCAAATACCTCGACTTCATCTCTGGGTTTTCTCAGTGTCCTTAGAAGTCCTTGTAGTCACTTGCTGTTAGGGTATCGTGATGAGATGAGATGTGCATAAGTGGTAGAGAAGTGAGTAGATTTACAAGTACACTCCTGAAATACTTGCAGGTTTGCGATACTTTACTTAGGTAAACACCTTTAATTTGAGGCAGGGTTCATACGCCGGGTTCAGGCTGTGGGGCGGTGGGTTGGGTTAAAATAGAGACCCCACAGAACATGACGGGATCACAGGCTTCCTCCTGCTTTGCTCCAGGATGGAATTTAAAATGGAAAAGATGGCAAATCAGTATTATCTCAATTTACTGTCCTCTCAAAATGCATTGAACTGAACCGTGAACCGTTCTCAGAAAAGCGCGCTGACATTACTTTGGTGACTGTGATCTTAAACTGTGGTGTAAAACCCGAGCTAGTTACTTCACAAGCAGTTTAAAGCCGCGAGAATAATAAAGCTGTGAGAATAAATCCTCTGAGCGTGATGCTGAGTTAGTTTATCGTCAATGTACACTTTTCAGAAAAGCAGCAGGTTAGACGCACATTATAGGATATCAGGGGCTTTTCTGAAGGAGATATTGTGCGTTTCTTTCACTTTAGAATAATTTGTGTCAGATGTTCTCTCAAAAAGATTATACATATATGTGCAGATTAAAAGTGAGCAGAGAGAAACGTTTGTCCTTCAGCATTCGAATGTCTTCAAAAATGAGACTTTTAAACTTCTTAAATCTGAATTCCAGTGCTTTTCTGCACCACACTTTGTACCTTCACTTTAAATTTGGGATTCTGAAATATGCCACGTGTCCTATTCCTGCCTATATCTTATTCTCCTGCACTGAACTTTAATCTGTTCATTGGATTTTTATCCTGTTTTACATTTTTGGCTGCGGTGTGAAAAGGCAGGAGCGAATATTGCATGGATAGCTTTATAGTTTTATAGCTGCTCACTAGGCCCATACAGGTTAATGGATATTTTCCCCTCCACTTCATAATTCTTCCACTGGCAATAGAGATAATAACCTTATTCAGTTAGTTCTATAATTTCATAAATGCAGAGGTAGAAAGTAATGAAGTACAAATACTTCATTACTTCAGTAGAATTTTCAGGTACCTGTACTTTACTTGAGTATTTAAACTTTTTTCCTTTTCCTCCCTACATCTGTACACAAATATCTGTCCTTTCTGCTCCTCACAGTTCAAACAGTTACTTTAGGTTTAACATCTGAGGGAAGTTTTTATTTCCTCTCACTGCCTTCAAACATCGAACTGATCTGAGCCTAAATGGAGGAACAAAAACACATTAAGGGACAATCGTACTGGCGTATCCTCCATCACCGGGGCTTATCGCATACAAAGAGATTAAAGAGTTCAAACCATATAATTTATGCATCATTTATAGTGCTGTACTCAGGGGTTACAGGGGGACCAGAATGATCTGGAACAGTGTTTCTGGAGCAGACGTCCATAAGCTGGGGTCGCGGTACTTCAGCATCTAGCTAGCGCTTCAGAAGAGGAGCATAAAGGGAGTAACGGGTTTTAGATGGCAGTCATTTCTAATGCAACGTTTCTATCAGCTCAACAAATATCAGCAAACACACAAAGTGTTTGTGTGCAGTTTGTCACACAGTGTGTCTGCGAGCTGAAGGTCCAGCTGCTGTGTTTCCACAATGAGAGAGAAGTTCACTCAGAGATGGAGAAAGATGGAAGAAAGAGGAAGCAGAGGAAGCAGAGAGGTCAGATTTAAAGGGAAGGACTGCTCAGGGAGCTCCGATAACCTGGAAGTTTAAAGCTGGAAGTTTAAAATCAGATCTTGGATCTGTTTATGATGTGAAGTTATGATTTTCCACACTGTGAAACGTCCTGTAAAACCCACTGAGGTACACTAACTCTGTGTTACTCAGAGGCTGCATGAAAATACTGCAGTTTAGTGCAGGATGAGCAGGTCAGTCTGCAGTACTGTGGTGAGTTTCCAGTAAAGCTCTGTGTTGGACTGGTGCAGAGCAGCTGTGGTGTTCATGCTCAGAGTTACAGGTTACATGAGTGCAGCAGAGATGGTCCCACCTTCATACCAGCTGTATGCTGTCAGTATGAAGACAGGATCAACTGTATACTGTCAGTGTGGGGGTGGAAATCAGCCAGGATAGCTCTGAAATACTGGGTTACATCTGGTTGAATTCAGTTCATCCACAGAGAGCAGCAGCAGCAGGTCAGCTGATCACAATAGAAATGACTGTGATTGTTTTCCCCGCACTGAGCCGCTACAGCCGATGTTAGGGTTCCTCCACCTGCTGAATCCCAGCGTGCAGGTGATGAGGCGGAGTCACCCTGGATCATGTAGAGCTATTTTTAATCCCCTCTTTTTCTCTGCTCAGGTCCTGCAGAACTGATTCAAGCTGAGTGCATTCATTAGAATTTAGATTGGAATAAAGTTTGTATTCTCATGTAATAACATTATTATTACAGTAATATAGCACGAGGTTCAGCTTTACACAAAAATATCTGGTAGAAACATCCTCCAAAGAGCTACTTTTACTTTCTTACTCTGAGTACATTTCACAGCCTGTACTTTTACACTTTTACTTCAGTAAAGAAGTTGAACCAGTACTTCAACTTTTGCTGAAGTATTTTTAACACAAATATCTGTACTTCTACTTAAGTACAGAATTTCTGTACTTTTGCCACCTCTGCATAAATGCAACAAAAATGTGTAGTGAAAAATAGAAAGTAGTGAAATTTGCTGTCAGCTGTTACAAGATGGATAAAGAATTTCTGTTGACTGTGTGGTCACCTCAATCAAACTCAAGAAAAGCTTGACTACACAACAATACACAAAAACTCTCAGCCAAAACCAAATCATATTATGTAAGAGCATCTGTTTTGTAATATGAGCTTAAAGTAGATCTTTAAGGATTCCTCTAAAAACAAAGAATCTGATGTAAAGTCAGGACGATGTGGGCTCGAGCAGACGAGCTCCTTCATGTACGAAGCTCAAACTGTGTAACGGCCTCAGTCCACCCCCTGCTTCCATCACGAGCAGAAAGAAAATGTGTGATTAAAAAAAGTCTGTAAAAGGTTTGCTGTGCCAGATGTGGGTCAGTCCTGAGCCCGCAGTCCTCTTTCACTCTCTCTCCGGACTCAGCGGCTGAGAGACGAGTGAGCGGTCTCCCTGGAAAGTGCAGCGGCAGCAGACTGCTAATCTACCTCTTCAGCTCCCATCACTGCTCAGGGGGATTGGGGATTACCACAATGGGATTATGGATTTATATATTTTATTTTGGATTATTTTTATATATTATTTCACACAAACCAGCCTCACATCCCTCTCTCCCTTACTGTGGACTGAGACTTTTGTGGGAGGAGGCTGAATTCAATCCACCTAGTGGTTAATGTGGTTCATTTGCACCAGTGGGAATAATGCTGATTGCTCATGGCTCAGATTCCTCCCTTTTTATATCCATATGTTGGGAGTACAGTTGTGCCCTAGTTTCACTCTGATTTGCTGTTCTGGAGCGTTTGCTTACACATCGTGCTCCTCATCATCAGCAGGCTGCATTTTTGTCCGTTAGCCATCATCTTGGGATGTTCACATTTTTCTTTAGCACTGATAAGACTGCTGGTCCCAGCTGACTTAAAGCTAAGGTTTACTCGTGAGCCTGAAACAAGCTAGCTCCTCCCCCTTCTTCTGATTGGCTGCCCAACATAAACAGAAGGTTTGAACAGCAGGAGGGCGGAGCTTCTGTACTCACCAGAGTTATAATGTATTTCTGTTTTCTAAACATTTATTTTTATTTCAGCTTAGTTTGAAAATGTTTAGTTTTAGTTTTTCATATATCTATATATATATCAGCTTTGGCCACACTAAGCACATCTGTGACATCACTCAGATCCAGTGATAGAAAAAACTTATTAAACTGAGTGTTCAGAGCTGTTTGGTGCACATAGATTACTGTACATGCACTGAGCTCATTATTGGAAAGAGTACACAGAGTAACAGTACATATAAATGGTATAAAAACACAATCCACTTTGAGTCAAACCTGCATTTATTTGTATGATTTTGGATATTAAACTACTTTTTCTATTATGTTTACATTTAGATTTATTGAGCGTTTCACTTCATTTTCTATTTTTTAAGCTCCTTCTTTTGTTAATTTTTTTCTTTCTCGGCTATTAGTTTTTTTTTATTGAACTGGCTTGTTTTTCATGTTTTGGTCATATCAAAGAATTTTTTACAAATTTTAGGATAAAGTTGATCTTATCTTCTCAAATAGCCAAAGGGCCAAACCACAGATGGCTCCAGTTTGTCAAACGTGCATTTTCTTTCTTTAATCTATTTTGTATCATCATATATTTGATATTTATGATGTTTGATTTACTCACCCATAAAAGAACATGCTGAAAGACTTTTAGACTTAATAATAATGTTCCCTAATAATTTGACCTCCAAACTAAAACATTTTTTTTCTCCATGCCCAACCTCAATCTTAATGACATTAATCCTGAAACAAACTGACAGGCTCTGATCCTAAATGTAGGTCTGTAACTCAACGACCTCACTTGGCAGCGCCTTCGTCACCCTGTGAGGACACGAGGTTCTCATAAATACAGGACCACACAATCACGCTCACACACTAAAACATGTCAGACTCAATCAAGCAGCTCCAGTCATGGCAGACACGAACACATGCCCTACAACACCAAAATGCACGACAGCCCCCGTGGATGCACTGATGCATGCTCACCGGCTAAAAAGATACAGTCTCTCTCTCTGACTGAGAGACACACACACACACACACACACACACACACACACACACACACACACACACACACACACACTCTCAGTGCTGTATGGATTGTTTACTGCAGGCACGATGTTGCATTTCTGGTGGGTGTTTGCATTTTCCTGCCCTTCACCGACACAAACCACCAGCTTCACAGTCAAGTAGCACTTCAGCGTTCCCTGCTCTTTGTTCCATACTTCAACCGGGCCTGATAAATCCAACTGGACATACAGAATTGATTGATTAAATGCTGCAAAGACAAAAGCTAACCTAAGAAAGTAGCAGACCGGAGCAAACGGGGCTCTGATACATCTAAACTGTCCTCCAGGGAAAATTTGACATTGCGCTTTATCAACAAAATATATCCAAAACCGTGTTGAGGAATTAAATAAAATGACATATTTTCAGGTCTCCACTTTATCTTCGTTTCATCAGAAGAGATCTTTTTAGGCAGTTTGTCAGTTAATACAAAAAGCAGTTCTGAGACTTATTTGTTTTTGACTTCACTGTGATGTCAGAGCTAAGAGAGACGAAGGCTGCACACACACACACACACACACACACACACACACACACACACACACACACACACACACACACACACACACACACACACGCGCACGCACAGACACACACACACACACACACACACACACACAGAACACTTTTCTGTGATAAAAATGTAATCAGTGTTGTATTTTTAGTAACCCTCATGAATCCAGCTCCTGGGGAAAGTTTTTATGTCATTTCTTAAAAAGAAAATACTGAAATCTTTTAACAACAGGAGGAAGCTGTGAATTTTTAGGGGACTATTTTTAGTGGTGGATTAATACTTCCTAAGAAGTGAAAACAGACCAGTTTTTTTTATTGTTTGTTCTTTGTCGCTCAGATAAATCTCAGCAAAACTAAATTTGAATCCACAATGGAATTTTGTTTAAATACAGAATGAAGAATTTGTAAATGCACTACAGGCAAGAAGTGTTGGATGCATGAGTGTAAACAATAACTGCATTTATCAAAACAATAATAATCAGCCTATCCCAGCTGTCAAAGAGGCAGGGTATACCTGGACAGGTGGCCAGCCTGCCTCAGGGCTAACACAGAGAGACAAACATTCACACTCGCATTCTTACCTATGAGCAATTTAGAATCAGCAGGTAACCTAACCCCACTGACTGCATGTCTTTGCACTGTGGGAGGAAACTGGAGTGCCTGTAGAGAACATGCAAACTCCACACACGGGCTAAGGTGGATTCAAACCTAGGACCTTCTTGCTGTGAGGCAAATGTCCTCACCACTGTTCCACTGTGCTGCCCAAAAATGATGATAATAACTTCTCTTTTTATTTGTTTTTTCTTTTATTTATTGGTATCCATAAACAATAGCCAATAATAGGAAGTTCTGATCCAGCTAACTACACGAGAACTCCCCAAAAATGGCCATCGCCCCAGAGGCTGAGTCAGCAGAGCAGTCAATGAGTTGCAAGATTGTGAAACATGGTCATGAGTGGGAGGAGAGTGGATCTGGAAACTGACTGTCTGCAGTGATGTGGATGGTGAGCGTGAGGAAGCTGTTTGTTGAAGACTGAGTCTATGTTCCCATCCTCACCTATGCCCTCGATCTGTAGTAATGTAGCAGGCAGTGACTGAAAATACAGCCTGCTGATACAAGCATCAGAAATGAGCTTCCTCTGGGGGTGCTGGGTTCAGCTTCAGAGATGGCGTGAAGAGCTCAGCCATTCTGGACGAGCTCAGATAGAGTTGTTACTCCTCCACAGCAAAAGGAGCCACCTGATGCCTCCTGGACACCTCTAGGTGAGGAGTTTGGGAAGTCCAACTGGGAGGAAGTCCCGGGACAGATCCAGGAGAGATTACATCTCCCAGCTAGCTTGGGAATGCTTTTGTGTCCCTCCAAAAGAGCTGGAGTAGGTAACTGAAGAAAGAAAGGGAGGTCTGGATTTCTCTGCTTGCATTGCTGCCCCTGAGATCATGACCAGATAAGCAGCAGAAAATGGACAGGTGAGAGAGGAATGATGGGTAGTTTGTTTATTTGACAGGATCAGGAAAAATCTGAGTAACAAAAACATGCTGATATGATTTTTTAATCATGTTACATGGATTAAAAACACAATTCAAACACACGTGATCTCTTTGTGAGGTCTCAACCACACAAAAACACTGCAGCACACTCATCACCATTTATTCTGCATTTCCACTAACAAAAGTTTCAGGGCTGAGCAGAGTTTCTGTTTTAATGTGTGTTTTCTTCTCTTTTACATTGTGGATCCATTATGAGCCTCGTCTGTGTTTGCTCTGCGGCTCAGGCTTTAATCATTCCCAGCACTCTGCCCATCAAACATTGATGCTCTGTGTTTCTGCCCGGTGATGATGAGCGCTGCGAAAAAGCTAATATCAAACACAGCGTGAATTTTTCAGAAGGCCTGAGGATGGAGGAGAGCAGGGATTTTGGTGTTCACACACCCACACCTCCTCAACACGCACCTCGCAAACTAAACTGTTTTATTGTGTTGAAAACAAGAGGCTGCCCAGCTGCAAAAAGTGTTACCTTTCCCCCATAAAAACAACACATCTGTAGATTTAAACTATTTGTTTCTCTTAGGTTTCAATTCGTGTTGGGACGGGACTGGTGAAATGTTTGTGGCTGACCACTGGAAACCCAGTTTGGTTTGGTTAGTTCTTCTTCCTGTCCAAAGATACCGGCTGTGCTTTTTAATCCAATGCATTTTAATCAGGTGAAGAACAAAGAGTAGAAAACCAAAATAATTCAAATTCATCTTCATTTTATGTTATCTGAAGCTTGGTTATTCAGAAACAACTCAGTCATGTGGGCAAATTCAAATACTTGAATGGAGCTCATGAGGTTGAGACACTGCATGGTGTAAAGAAACAAAAAACAAATGTAAACGTGAATTAAAATGTGAGATCGTAGGATCGTTTGAGGCCGCTAACCTTCATGTGTCGTCGCCTCCGTCTGAAGCGCAGCAGCTCCTTGTGCTGGCGGGCGATGAAGTTGACAGCAGCGTACTCGAGCAGGGCCGAGAACACAAAGAGGAGACAGACGGCCATCCAGATATCGATGGCTTTAACGTACGACACCTGTTAGTTGAGACAGGAAGGAAGAATGCATCAGATGGGTCCCTGTAGTTAATGTCTGACTTGTTCATTTAAAAGAAGCAACACTAACCAGCGATCTAATGACAAACAGCATTTCATCCTATTTGGTTTGAGGCTGGAAGCAGTGTCCTAGCACAGAACCCTGTGGAACTCCATAATTAACCTCAGTGTGTGAAGAAGACTCCCCATTTACATGATTGGAGTCTATGAGATAAATACGATTCAAACCACTGCAGTGCAGTACCTTTAATACCTATAGCAAGCTCTAATCTCTGTAATAAAATGTTATGGTCAACAGTATCAAAGCTGCACTGAGGTCCAACAGGACAAGCACAGAGATGAGTCCACTGTCAGAGGCTGTAAGAAGATCATTTGTAACCTTCACTAATGCTGTTTCTGTACTGTGATGAATTCTGAAACCTGACTGAAACTCTTCAAATAAACCGTTCCTCTGCAGATGATCAGTTAGCTGTTTTACAACTACTCTTTCAAGAGTCTTTGAGAGAAAAGAAAGGTTGGAGATTGGCCTATAATTAGCTAAGACAGCTGGGTCAGTGATGGCTTTTTAAGTAGAGGTTTAATTACTGCCACCTTAAAAGCCTGAGGTCCATAGCCAACTAATAAAAGTAATCTGTTTAAACCAAAGAGTGCAAAGATTTGTGCTGCTGTTAGCATTCAGAGTTACCATGTTTGGTGTGGATGGTGTATGCATTGTATGGCTGAGAGGAGGCCTCCGTGACTGAGGACACTGTGACTCCAGCTAGTGTTAATGATCAGTGTATGTTGTTGCCAAATAAAGCTCCATTCCTATAGAGCCACCTGCTGATCAAAGTGCAGAATTCAGAGCCAAAAACTTGATTTGCCTTCCTCCTGTCACCTTCCATGCAAGTTAGCCAGAATGTAATGGGTAAAACAAGTGACCTAAAAATTCAAATAATCTCTACATTTGATGTCTGCCTGCATTATTTGAGTGGACAGAAATGAGTCAAGATCTCCAACTAGTACAGAATTCTGAGACTGCCCCTGATCCCCATACTTCTGGAAAACTACACTGCAGCACCTCCTCCTTTCCTATATGAAACTCTTCTTTTAAAGTGCTTTACTTACCTGCCTGAACACACAGTACTTCTTTTGAATGTCATCAGCCCCAATTATGTAATGTTTAGCTGCACAATTCAAAGATTCCAGCAAACAAAATGCTTTTAGGAGTTCCTGAACAGGAGACCTAACCTGGACTTGAACCACTGTTGTTGGAGGAAACTTTCATGTATCCATGACCGGGTAAAGGTATGGTCATTGCCTGGAGCTTAGACTACAAGCTTAAGGTGCTCTCTTATTATTAGAGTCATCTGACTACATGGAAAGTTACGTGAACATAAAACCACAAGACACACTGGGCTCAGAAAACCAGCAAAACTCCAGCAGCCTGTGTGACACGAAGGAAGATGGCCGGGGTGAGGACTGCCCAGATAATACGGGCTAAATGAAGTCTGGCTGGATCATTGTCTGATTGCTATCTGCCCGCCAAGTACCTTTATTCAAGTGCATTCACCCCGGCCTGTCATTACAACTCTTCATCTCCAAATACAATTACAGCATGCAGCCTGAGAGGGAGAACCTGTGCTGTCTCTCAGAGAGAAAGCCCACAATCAGCTGTTTAAATCCAATTAAACTATGACTTTGGATCACTTTACACAAACACAGAGTGCTTATCATCGTCGCTCGGCCTCGTTGTGATTCGTGCTTGTTTGGGCCCTTCATGAAATCATTTATCTTCAAATGCCTGAGTGACTTCCTTCCCCCCGAGCTGCTGAGAGTCGCTGAGGCCTAAACGGTCAGCAGGCTCGCTCGGCAGCGATGGTCATCCAGACAGAGACAGGGAGAAGACAGAAGAAATGGAGATGATCTCCCAGGGAAATGATTTCACAGGCATTTCTGGAAGGCAGGGCACTCTTTCTCTGTGTGAAACAGTAGAAATAATCCTCCTCAAATCCCCCTCATATGGATATGTATGCATAAAATCAGCATGGAAGACTTCAGAGGCCAGTTTCAGTTTCAGATACAGTCTGTGGTGCTTTATTTTGGATGATCTGGCTGTATTCATAAACTTAGCATGAGGCAGCTCAAGAAAATGAGACATACTGCAAAATAACTGCATTTCCATAAAGAACAGTAAACAACCTTTTAAATGACCCCTTCCCTGCCTGAAAAAGCTTAAGTGTGCATGACTGATAGAACATAATACCTTCTCTGGGCTGATTCTGGGAAAGCAGAGCATTAAGTGTGGTAAATGAAGCAGATGGAGAGAGAGAAGCTGCACCAAATTGTTGGACAACATGTCTGTAAACTGTTTATTTCCTGATGCTGTTTTTGTTTTACTGCCAATATGAACCGTTATGAGTGTTGATCATTTTCCTTCTGGTGGTGGAGAGATTTCTTAAATTAGCTTTCACAGACTTTACTCAGCTATCAACTCCAGCAGAACTGAAGAGGATTCAGCTCTCACTGCTGCACTAACCCTAACCCTGACCACTGCACGGATCCTGCAGTGTTGTGAAAAGCCTGAGAGTCACTCCAGTATCTTTACTAATATTTCACGTGCGACTGAGACTGCCGGTGACCTTTAGCTCGGTGCTACTGTAGGCTGAGCCCGTTCACTCCCTGTGTGAGGCTGAAAGCTTCTGACAGACAAACTGACCAGTGGTGACCTGCTGAGCTGCAGCTTACGTGGAGTTACTGTACTCATGCTTCACAGGGCAATGATCAAAGAAGTGGAGCGCCATGAGCTGAATGATTTGATCAACCGAGCAACTGACTAAAACTCTGCGATGTGCTGGTTTTGTTCCTCGAGTACCGCGAAGTACCACGAGTACCTGGACATAAATTACTTGTTGGGATGGTTTGCATTTTCAGATCTAAGTGTTTGAGGATGTAAAATCACAAGCAATTAAATTTGAGCTAATTTGACATCTTAACCCTTCTTTTTTAATTTTACCAAAGGTCACATTAAACTTTGGATTAAAAAAAAAAACCAGCAGACATGGTTCACCTGTTTAAGGTTCCAGCACAATGCTGTTGTTAAGGAGTGTTCTCAGCATCAAACCATGGCTAGACTGAAGGTTTTTAAGGGGACATTAGTTGTTCATGTACAATCAGGCACATCAAAAGTGAGCACGCTGTCAGAAGATCAACACATCAATCTTTTCTCACCGAGAAACAGAAAAGAAATATCACAGATACAGAATTTGATCAATACGTAATAAGAACAGAAAGCTCTACAGGAGTGAGTGTGTGTGTGTGTGTGTGTGTGTGTGTGTGTGTGTGTGTGTGTGGGGTGGGGGGTTAGTAGTAGAGCCTCTGCACATCCAATTAGTATTCCTGACCTGTCAGAGCCTGTTGCGAAAGCCGCTGATGTCTCAGAGACGAGCTCAAAGTTTCCATAACCTGCTGCCGTGATCAACATTTACAGCATGTTGGTTTTTTGTTGTCTAAGAGCGACGATTTTCTTCCTAAACCTGATCAAATGTTTTTTAGGTGCTTAAAACGAAGCCAGCAGAGAGGAACTGCATGTAAAAAAGGAATGAAAGTGAAAACGTGGAGACACCAACATGCAGTCCTTTTGGTGACTCTCACAGCCAGTGCTTGCATCTTGGCAGCAACTCCAAAGCAAACGTGTTTCCCTGGTGTCAGCGGTTCCTCACAAAAGTATTTTCAGCTCGGGGTTGAGAACGACTTGATCTGAATCACTTCTCAGGAGGGGTGAAATCAGCCACTGTCAGAAACAGGGGTCCTCGCACAGCCCATACCCACTGCTACAGCTAAAATCTACACAAATATGCAGTGTGGTGAAAAAGTATTTCCCCCTTCCAGATTCAATTTTTTGTTCTTTTTTTGTTTGCCACACTTACATGTTTCAGATCAAACACATTTCAGTATCAGACAGAGATAACCTGAGTAAGTAAATAAATACAAAATACAGTTTTTAAACGATGGCTTCATTTATTAAGCAGAAGAAGTTCTCCAATCCTGCAACAGCTCCCTTGTTAAATCGTGAATTAACTGATTAACCACATTTTTTTGGGAAAGCTGAGTTCAGCTTCACTGCCACACCTGCCGAATCCAGAAATCCCTTAAATAGAAGCTGTCTGACAAAGTGAAGCAGGCTGAAAGATCTCAAGGAGTAGCACATCATCCATGACCTAAAGAACCAGCTGAGAAACAAAGTCACTGACATCTATGAGTCTCAAAAAGGTCACAAAGCCATTTCTGAAGCTTTGGGAGTCCAAGGAACCACGGCGAGAGCCGTTATCCACACATGGAGAAAACCTGGAACAGTGGGGAACCTTCCCAAAACTACCTTAAACAGACTGTTCATGCTGGAAAACCCTCCAGTGTGGCTGAACTCACACAATTCTGCAAAGCAGAGTGGGCCAATGTGAAAGACTCACTGCCAGAATCACCAGTGCCTGACTGAAGCAGTTATTATGTTTAGGGGGCAGTTACTTTTTCACAGGGCAGGCAGCATCATTTAAAAACTGCATTTTGTATTTACTCAGGTCACCTATGTCTAATAAATTTTGTTTGATGATCTGAAACATGTAAGTGTGACAAACCTGTGGCAAATACTTTTTCACAGCACTGCACCCCCAGGTTTATGGCTGGACCTTAGAGTGCCACTAAAAGTACAATAAGTAGATGTGGAGAGGGTCATACTGTGCGTGCAGTGTACTGCAGCTGTAGGAGCTAATGTTGGCAACGTGAACAGACCAGCTACTCAAACACAGTCTCTCCACACTCCCCCTTCCTTGTCTCCTTTCCTCATGTCCACTTGCATCTGGTCTGATCTGACACCGTGCAGCAGTAGAATGTGAAAAGTGCCATATGTGTAGGTGTGTGTGTCTGCTATCAATCGCACACCCACCCACAGAAAGGTATGTATGTGTGTGTGAGAGAGCAGTAGGCCCACCTAAGCTCAGCTGTGCTGTGTGATCATCATTGTGACAGCTGAACTGCAGAGGAATCACGGTTCACTTGTTCAATTTTTAGAGCGCATGAAGCACCTAATGTCAACAGTGTGTGTGTGTGTGTGTGTGTGTGTGTGTGTGTGTGTGTGTGTGTGTGTGTGTGTGTGTGTGTGATGGGGATTACAGCTTTCCTGGACATAATTATACAATCCTACTAGCACACGCAAACCCTGACCATTTTTTCACTTTAATCTGAAAATCCCTGACAGTAAAAGATTCCTGCGGCTTCCTAAAAAGTATTTTCTCCATTTTTGTCTCCTTCAGCCTTCTTTGTTAAAAGTCTTTTTTTATTCTTTTTCTTTCTACTGATTTTCCCTCTCATCCCTCCATCTGTCTGCCTCTCGTCTCCTCTCTGCTCTGACTCTTGATTGTCCATGAAAAGGATGCTGTCTATCCCTCCCATTTCTTTTCATACTTGACTCATCTTTTCCCTTCATTCCATCTTTTCGTCAGCTCTCTCGCGCATACAGATTTTTCCTGCTTCGTATTTTACTTTATTTTGATGTGTCAGAGGAAAAAAGCTTTCTGTAAAGGCAAAACTCAACACTACAGATGTGCAATGTGTAAATAAGCTTAAACCCTAAAACTCACTTAGGAAGGAAGAGGATTCCTGAAACTGTTGATCACTGTTTTATATTCTTGTCTTTATACAGAGCTGAGTACTGAATAAGACCCAGCAGCAGATTAGCTTAGTTTATCATAAACACCACAAACAGCCATAAACAAACATAAAACCACAGCTACCACCACCCGTAACGCTCACTGCTTAGCACAAATACTTCCTGTACATAAAGTATAATATAAAGTATAAAGTAGTTTGTACGTGGGCATTTTGTCATTGTCGCGTGATTTCATAGAATCTTTTTTGAATCACAGGCTGTTCTAAGAAAATAAGAAGCACATAAATACTCCCATATCTGGGAAATTCTTTATAAAACTAGTGAAGACTGCAGAAAAGTACTCAGCACATGGGTAAACATTTAATATTTTTCTTATTTCCTGCCTTGTGTCTCATTCCAGTGGTGATGTTCATATTAAACACGTGAGCAAAAAGCTCAGACTTTACATTTCTTTTTTCTACTCTTGGCTTTGTATGACGTCCTTATGTGATCATCTCAGTGATCATACCATCTGCTTTTAAGGGGGAGCCAATCAAAAGAAAGTTAGCTTCAAGGGGGAGGAGCTAGAACAGCCTGTTTCAAACAGAGGATGAACTGAGGGGCTGCACCGAGATAAAGAATTATGACTGATGCAAAGGGGCTCTCTAAGAGTCCAGGAATGAAAAACACAGAATTAGGAATGAGCAGAACAGCTCCACTTCATAAGGTCCGAGCAGAGTCTCATAAACTTTAAAAAAGGAGACCGACTTGTTTGCACGTTCACCTTCTTCACTGAAAGGATATCTTAGTTTCTTTCAATCCTTCAGTCAGAGATATGAGGGCTGCCTGTTTTTCACACCATCAGTGATATTGTTACTGCTCCACCTGTTCTACCATTTTTTCTTTCATTGTAGAAAAAAAAATATAAAACTGTATCTGTTCCTGCTCCAGCTCGGCCGTGTCCCACTGTGCTCAATATAATCAGTGCTTCAGTGCTGTCCCGTCAAGTCCTAGCTTATTTTAAGAATGCTGTTATCCACCCACTTTAAAAAACCCACGCTTGACCCTTCTCTTCTTTATAGTTATAGACTAATCTCCAAATTACTGTTGATTTTTGAAGAGGCTGTGGCTAAGCAGCTTACAGCTGCTCTTTATAAATCTCAGTCGGGCTGTTGCAGAGCCCATTCCACACAAACAGCTCTTCTTAGAGTCTCCAGTGACATCTTGATGTGGAGTGATGCAGGGAAATGTTCTGTTCTGCCTCTGATTCTGTTGACCATCACATTTTGATCGACAGGCTGGGAATTTTGAGTGGGTGGGCATATCAGGGTCTGCTCTGGAGTGGTTCTCCTCATATGCGTCTGAATGATCCTGCAGCTGCTTCTGAGTTCAGGTCCTCTTCCACTTCTCTTGCATACGGAGCACCACAAGGTTCTGTTTTAGGGCCTTCACTGTTTCTGTTATATCTGTTCTCTCTGCAGCACATTTTGAGCACTTTTAAGGACATTTGTTATCACTGCTGTGTAGATGGTATTCAGTTATTTATCTCTTTGAAGCCACAGATGTAACAAAGGGGCTTAGATTCTATTAAAAGCTGAATGGCTGACAATTTTTTCCAACTTAATGAAGTGAAAACAGAAGTCCTTGTTTGGTTTTGTGCCTAAGGTAACGGAAACTCTTGGTCACCTTGCCACATTTGCTAAATCTTCTATCAGGAACTTTGGGGTAACTTTTAAGACAGCTTTCACTCTGGATGCTCATGTAAAATCCCTGGTTCGAGCTTGCTTTTATCACTTAATATTGCCATGTTGAGTTCCATCATGTCACACTCTGAATTGGAAATTGTTATTTATGCATTTATTTCATCATGTCCGAATTATTTTAATTCATTTTTCACTTGTCTTAACAAAATCTCACTGGAATGTCTGCAGGTTGTCACTGCCTCCCAGCAGCACTGTTGTCTGGTTTTGGACATCAGAGCAGCTTTGCACTCATTCATCCCCAGCAGGTCCCTGAGGTCATGTGATCAGGACCTGCTGGCCATTCATCATACAAACTCTCAATACAAACTCCAACTCTTTCCCTCTTAAATCTGTGGACTCGGTGGTCTCTTTTTTTGTTGTGAAGCACTTTGTGACATTTATCTCGAAAGGTGCTACAGAAATAAAATATTACTTTAATAAAATACTTGTTAAATGTTTTTGACAGAGGCTGACACCGACGTATGTGTTTGATTTGTTCTCACCTTGGGCAGAGAGGCTCTTGAACCGGAGCTCTGCGTGGTCATGGTTAGCACAGTGGTGATGCCCAGACCCACCCGGGCGGGTGCAGCGTCCATATTGATCCAGAAGGAAACCCAGGACAGGATGACAATGAGCAGTGAGGGGATGTACATCTGGATCAGGTAGTAACCCATCTGACGCTCCAGGTGGAAGCGAGCCTCAATACAGGTGAATTTACCTGGCAGACGAGGGAACAACAGGCAGAAAGATAGATTTTAATCCAAAGTAATTTTTTGATTAGGTAGGAGTTTGTGGGTGAAGAGGTATAAGAGCGAAAAGTGTAGAACGAGTGAGAAAGGATAACCATTTCTTCTGGGTCCTCCTGTCAGCTGAGAAAAATGAGAACAGTGAGAATGACAAATGTCCTGACAGAAACAACTGTTACTGCTGCATTGAGCCAGCACTACAGCAAAAAGCAATGCAAGAGTCCAGCAGCCTCCACTAATACATTTAAGGAGGACGTTACTTCTTTAAAGCTGGAAGATGAAGATTTCAGTCCATAATCTAAAGTACATGAATATTACTACACTTAAAATGACTTCATTTATTTATTATTAACACATTCTGACTCTCAGCTCATACCAACACATCAGAACCCACTGCTGTCGTATTGTAGAGCACTTTGTTTTTCATGTGCAGGGTATAAGCTGACTGGACCGGGAAGCATGGCAGCACGGCAGGGTGGTGCTGAGAACAGGATATCATGTTCCACCTGGGAATGCTGGTTCTGGACTTTGATTTGGGCTTTCTGTTAGGTTAGGTTTAGTTCCTGCTTGGTTGGGTTTATTATTGTTTGAATTTAAATATAACCCTATTCTATTCACTTCTCCTTTATCTTCTTCATTAGTGTGGTGAATTAGGTTAAAGCTTGGCTTCACTTTATATTGCAAAGAAAAGACCCTTCAATATTAGAGAGAAGACCCTAACAATCAGCCGATCCTCTATGAGCTCGCGGTGACATCTGGGAGGAAGAACCTTCAAGAGTTCAGTCAATTTTGGAGAGAGATCATGGTCATAGAAGGTCTATGTATGTAAATATAAGAGCTTCCATTTTGTTTAAATCTGTTCTAATCTTCAACATTATTTAAAGCACCTGATTTGGTTGCTCACTCTGAAACCACCATTTTCTAATGAGATGGTTCACGTCACTTCCAAGCTTTTCACTCCACAGCTTTATATTCACAGAGCCAATCATTTAGTCTCAGTGGGTGCTCTGTTTTTCTACATGAAATCTCATTTGGAAATGATTGAATGTGCAGCACATAAAACACACAATGTTGATTCCAGGAAACAGAAATAATGTTGGTCAGTGTTTAAACAAAAGCAAAATGTTCTTTCATCAGTTTCCCTGAGGCGGTGCACTTCCATTATCGCTGAAGAGTGTTACTGAGTTCTCCATTATCTTCATTTGAAAGGGCACATTAAACACTGGCAAAGGCACATCTCCTTGAAGAACAGGTGGACATGATGAGACAGAGGGGTAAATTAAAAGAAGAACAGGCACAGATTAGGAGAAGGAAGGAAACAAGAATGAGGGAAAGAATAAGAGAAGGAAGGAGCTGTTAGAGTGGCAGAAAAAAGGAGGTAGAGCCAGAGAGGGAAAAATGCAGCAGCGGAAGATGACACTGACATCTGTGAGACAAAATGTCATCTTTCTTCAGCACTCACGCTAAGCCAAAGTGTAAATCAGGAGCAGAAAATCAGAGAGACATACCGAGGCTTGCCAAATATCAAAGGAAGCCAAACATGTTGAATATCTGAAAACCAACACAGGAGGAGGGTTGGGATTCAGCCTGCCAGTTACTTGTTGCAATAACAGCCTGTCACAGAGTCTGAAGAGGAAATGTTGCACTGTAGGAAGAGAAAAGAAGCATTTCCATCTTCATAACACAGAGGACGTTTTCATAGTGCCTCCTTTAGTCCTTCTATGAACTAGGAGGTGAGGCATCATGCTGTACACGCTAAACCTGGTTAAGAATAATCAGGCTTATTTATGCCAGTGGTTCACAAAAGCACAAAAAAACAGGTAAAAAATTCCAACCAATCTGATCGAGCTCAAACTGACCGCACAATCAAATGATGTCCAGGTCGTTGAAGAGTTATTTGACATAATTGTAAAGTGGTTATGAATCATTATCCTGACATACTTTATTCAATCTTTCCATCCCTGTAGCCCCCTGCACTGAAACCTGCTGTTAAATTGGTATCTTTAGAAGGTTACACTCACACTGATGGGGATGTCAGTGCTGAGCGTTATAAGACTTACTGCCTAATCTTCAGCTTTGATTGGGGAGAAGTGGTACACCAGGTTTCTGGAATGAAGTAAACATCAGAGGCTTCTGAGGTCCAGTTCAGTCTGCCTAGCAGACAGCTAGCAGCTAGTTTAAGTAGCCACACATCTAACTTTAAGCCTTAACAATTTAAACAGGTGAGTTAAAGAAACATCCTCCCCTCGTACAGCTGTTAGGACGATGGAAATTAGCTATAGAGACCAAAGCAGTTTCTGTATCAGGCTGTAAACATGTTTGTTTCTGCTGGAAAGGTTTAACCCTAACCCTGTGGGAGCTGAGGGGGCGCCACAGCAGATCATCCGCCTCCGTCTCCCCCTATACCAGCATCCTCCAACCCTCTGCATGTCCTGCTTCACTACATCCATGAACCTCCTGCTTGGCAGCTCCATCTTCAGTATCTCCACCCTCCCTCCTCTGCACATGTCCAAACCAGCTCAGCCTCACCTCTATAACTTTGAGCTCTCCCACCTTCAACCCACCTGTCAGTCCTACTGCACACCTCACCACTGTCTCTGTCCTCATACATGTCCTGCACCACCCTCACAAACCCCACTCCTGTCTTCCTCATGCAGTCCCACAGGTCCTCTCTCAGCACCCCATCATCTGCTTTCTCTGGATCCACTAAGACACAGTGAAGCTCCTTCTCACCTTCTCCATCAACACTCTCAAAGCAAACATCACCTCTTCAGTGCTCTTTCTCAGCATGAAGCCATCCTGCTGCTCACTGATTATCACCTCTCTTCTTAACCCAGCTTCAACAACTCTTTCCCAGGTCTTCATGGTGTGGATCATCAGCTTCATCCCTCTGTAGTTCCTACAGCTCTGCACATCAGCCTTCTTCTTGAAGATCAGTACCAGTACACTTCTTCATTCCTCAGGCATCCTCTCACTTTCCAAATTTGTGTTAAAAAGTCCACTGCCCTCTCTCCTAGACGTCTTCATACCTCCACAGGTATGTCATCAGGACCAAATTCCTTTCCACTCTTCATCCTCTTCATAGCTGCCCTCACGTCCTCCTTACCAATCCTCTGCACCTCCTGATTCAGTAACTGTCCTCCATCTGTCCTCCTCTCTCTAATTTCTTCATTCATCAGCTCCTCAAAGTCCTCCTTCCACCACCCAAACCTGCTGCACATCCTTTCCAGCTCGATCTCTGTGTAGCCAATTGATACAAGTCTTTTTCTCCTTCCTTAGTGTACAGCTTAACAAACAACTCATTGTAAGTCTTTTCCTTTGTGGTGACTGTTATTACAATTTGGGACTATATAAATAAAATTAAATAGAATCTAATTGAATTCTCTCTTTGCTGTACTCCCAGCCTCCTGATACTCCTGCCTACTTTCCTCTGACTATCCCACTTTTCCTTTGCTAACCTCTGCCTCTGAATACTTTCCTGTACTTCCTCATTCGACCAACAAGTCTCCTTGTTCTCTTTCCTCTGTCCAGAGGAAACACCAAACACCTTCTTGGCAGTTTCCCTCAGACTACAGCTGTACGTTCCCAGTCATCTGGTAACTCTTCCCTACCACCCAGAGCCCGTCTCAACTCCTTCCTGAACTCTGAGCAGCAACCATTTCTCTTCCTATCTACACCATGGTAGAACAGCTTGAAACCACCTCCAGTGCTCCTGGCCTTGCTTCCTTTCCACTTGGTCTTCTGTACTTACAACAGACAGGGGTTGGACAATGAAACTGAAACATCTGTCATTTTAGTGTAGGAGGTTTCATGGCTAAATTGGACCAGCCTGGTGGCCAATCTTCATTAATTGCACATTGCACCAGTAAGAGCAGAGTGTGAAGGTCCAATTAGCAGGGTAAGAGCACAGTTTTGCTCAAAATATTGCAATGCACACAACATTATGGGTGACATACCAGAGTTCAAAAGAGAACAAATTGTTGGTGCCCGTCTTGATGGCGCATCTGTGACCAAGACAGCAAGTCTTTGTGATGTATCAAGAGCCACAGTATCCAGGGTAATGTCAGCATACCATCAAGAAGGATGAACCACATCCAACAGGATTAACTGTGGACGCAAGAGGAAGCTGTCTGAAAGGGATGTTCGGGTGCTAACCCGGATTGTATCCAAAAAACATAAAACCATAGCTGCCCAAATAACAGCAGAATTAAATGTGCACCTCAACTCTCCTGTTTCCACCAAAACCCTGTCGGGAGCTCCACAGGGTCAATATACACGGCCGGGCTGCTATAGCCAAACCTTTGGTCACTCGTGCCAATGCCAAACGTCGGTTTCGATGGTGCAAGAAGCGCAAATCTTGGGCTGTGGACAATGTGAAACATGTATTGTTCTCTGATGAGTCCACCTTTACTGTCTTCCCCACATCCAATAGAGGAGGAGCGAGTCAGGAAACGTTTTCCTCCACCAGCATCACGTCGTGACCTGACCACTATCCTGCAAGAAGAATGGCTTAAAATCCCTCTGACCACTGTGGAGGACTCGTATATGTCATTCCCAAGACGAACTGACGCTGTATTGGCTGCAAAAGGAGGCCCTACACCATACTAATAAATTATTGTGGTCTAAAACCAGGTGTTTCAGGTTCATTGTTAAACCCCTGTACCTACCTTCCTTTTTTCCATCCTATCAGCCAGCTCTCTCCCTGTACCATTCATAGTCCCTGCTCTCACCTCCACACTCCTGCCTTTTCTTCTATCTCGCTGCCTCCTAACATGCCTTTCCCCTTGCCTCTTGCTTTGTCTTTGGCCAACCAGTTTCCACGGGCAACTGATTGGCCAACAGTACTGGCGGCGTCGTTGTTAACCCGGCCCCGACTGATCCGGTATGTAAATCACTTTCTTTATGATCCGCATGTTTGATTTGGCCAAGATTTTTATGCCAGATGGCCTTCCTGATGTATGAGGGACCAGGTTGGCACAAACAAACAGGCACAGGTGTATTTTCAAATTGTGGGCTCTCTTATACCCCCAAAAAAGGCAAAAATGTCACAAAAAACAAGCAATTCTTAAAAATCAGTGGGCCCGTAAAAGAGGTCAACTAAACAAAATTTACAGAAACCATTTAACAGAACTCAACTAACTGATCTGCCCAAATGAGAGACAGCTCAACCTATATAGTAATGGAATAAACCATTTTAAATGCCACAGGGGGAACCAAAGTGTAACTATATTTGAAAAAAACACAAAAGAACCCATTCCCCCCATGAGGTCACAACAGATGGTTAAGTCCACTTGATTGGCCTCCACACTTAAACCAGCTCCACCCTCTGCATCCTCTTTTGCTCAAACAGGGAAGAACTGGAGCAGCAGGCAGGAAACAGAAAAGAATTACTGGAACTTATGAGTCACTGAAAGCAATGTTAGCCAGTTATGCACCATTATTTAAGGTCTCACAGTATAACAGCACAATAAACCACATTCAACTTCAGTAAGTATAAGCATTAAGGTATAAAACCCTACTATATTAAGTTTATATAAATAAATATTTCAGTTGTGTGTTTGCAGACAACCATCACATGATGCAACCCTCCCCATTTATCCAGGCTTGGGACTAGCACTAGGAGGACACTGCAAGGCAAAAGTGGTGGGCTGAAAACCTAATAACTGCATCAGAGAGGGGGGAAAGCACTAATTATTTAAATATGGTGAATAACAGTACACATTCTCAGCTATGGTGTTCCATTACAAACAAAGATGGCTTTGTTGAGAAGATCACTTTTCTTTCTCTGTACAGCTGGTTAATTGCTGAGTGAAGCAGGCCACTTTGTTGGTTTTGTAAAAGTACTTATGTCAGAAATCTGATTTCTGTCAGGTTTCCTGATAACTAGCAAAACAATTACCAACTCTGTTGCTCCCCAAAAGGCACAACCACTCTGCCTTTATTGGTTCATTCAGAAGACTAAGAGCTGCCTCCTGAGTTTAACACATCTTCATAAATCAGTGATGAAACAGGTGCTTTGTTAGACCCTTCCAAATCTCTCTCACTAAGTGCCTCTGCAGTGTGCTCGTTGTGTCTGTGTAGAAAAATGAATCATCCAGTAAGCTATTTATATCTTTTTGTCGACACATATCACCATAATCTTCGTATTTTTGTCTGACATACTCTCACAAAGTGGCACCTTAACTTGACTTTGTTGCCTTCTTAAGCCAGTGCACTGCATGCAGCAGTTAAAAGCCTGGTGATGTGATTGTTGTAGTGCAGAAGCACTGCTTGTCCTTTTGATGTTTATACTCACAGCATGCTGCCATGAAAAGTCCAGAGATTAGCAAGAACAGAGTCAGGACCTACTTCTCCTAATCCCTTTGCTCCTACTGTACCAGAGTGCACACACACACACTGTGCTTTAGTTTTAGGCACTTTAGCGTTTGAGATTTTTATCTGGATTCATTCTGCAGCATAGCAGTGGTCTCCAACGTAGAGGCAGACATAAAGAAGCTTCTGCAGATACAAGAAAAACAGAAAATCCCACAACAGCTTGTAAGAACCCCCACGGAGTGCTGATCTCAAAAATCATAGCATCAGTCTGGTTTTACATGAACACCCCGAGACAGCCTAATCCCAGAAAAGAGCAGCGCCTTCTTGCCAAGTACCTTGAAAACTGTTTACCTAGGAAAATGTATAAAGACAGAGTCATTTTTCCCATTTACAGGATGTTTGGATTAAAAATACCTTTTTAATTGTTTGGAGATAATTAAAAAGGTATTCATAATACTTCCGAAATCATCCTTACTTTGTAGAAACCTTGAAGTAAACATCCATAAAAGTCTAGATTTGAAATGTTTTTGTCTCATGTTGCAGCTCCTCTTTGTATTTTTTATGTGAGTTATATTTTCATTGTAACTGTAACCATATTTTGGTTCAGATATCTGATGTCTGGCTCAATACTGACTTTGTCTACGTCAGTTTGGCCCTTTGAAAAACATGCTGCCCCCCCTTATTTTCTTTCTTCTTGCAGATGATGTGCTTCTGTTGGCTTCATCACATGTTAACCTCCAGCTCTCACTGGGACAGTTTGCAGTCAAGTGTAAAGTGGCATTAATGAGAATGAGCATCTCCATATATTCAATTCAATTTTATTTATATAGCACCAAATCACAAGAACAGCCATCTCAAGGCGCTTTGTATTGTGGGTAAAGACCCTACAATAATACAGAGAAACCCCAACAGTCAAAACGACCCCCTATGAGCAGCACTTGGTGACAGTGGGAAGGAAAAACTCCCTTTAACAGGAAGAAACCTGCAGCAGAACCAGGCTCAGGGAGGGGGGGGTCATCTGCTGAGGGGGGGGGGACAGGACAAAAGACACACTGTGGATTAAAGACAAAGATTAATACTGATTAAATGCAGATAGTGGTAGACAGAGTGAGAGGAGTGAGGGATGGTTCTCAGCTTGTAAAGGAGGAATTGAAGTGTCTGGTATCTCTTGTTCATGAGTGAGGGGAGAGAGGAGCAGGAGTCTGACAGACAGATTGGTGCAGCATCTGCAGTGAAGTGGGCACTGTATGCTTCTGTTATGGAGAAAAGAGAGCTGAGACACTGTTCATTTTAACTTTCAAACTATGCTGCTATTCTCTCATATTACCATAAGCTCTGGGTAGTAACTGAAAGAATGAGATACAAGTGTTGGAAAAGAGCTTCCTCTGGGCTCAGCCTTAGAGAAAGACGGGGGAGCTCAGAGTAGAGATGCTGCTCCTCCACACTGAAAGAAGCCAGTTGAGGTGTTTCAGCATCTGACCAGGATGCCTCGAGTGCCTCCTAGGTGAGATGTTTCAGGCGTGTCCTGCTGGGAGGAGGTCCCAGGGCAGACCCAGAACACACTACAGAGATTATCTCTTTACTGAATTGGGAATGCTTTGGTCTTCCCCCATTAGTGCTGGAAGAAAGGGAAGTCAGGGCATCTCTGCTTAGACTGCCACCCAAACTGGGATAAGTAGTAAGGAATTTAATTAGAATTTCAAAGAGTAGCACAAAAGTCTTGCATTATATATAACAACAGGTCAGATCCACAATTCAGACTCCCTGAGTGAGATGGCAGTGGCAGAGACGTGTCCTAAAAGCATATGTCTCTGTCTGCAGTTATAGCTTTGAGCTCTTGGTACATTACCCAAATATTGTAGAAAATATGCAGTTCATTTCAGCACCCATTTAGCTGTTTTTAACAATATGTTCATTTTAATTTTTATCAACAACATCTTTGTGTTGCTGTAAAAGCACAAGTGTACATGGTGAGAAAAAGCTTCACACATAAATAATGATATGCTAAGTTTAGAGATTAGAGCATACTATAGGTATTAAAGGTACTGCACTGCAGTGGTTTGAATCATATTTATCTAATAGACTCCAATTTGTTCATGTAAATGGGAAGTCTTCTTCACACACTAAGGTTAATTATGGAGTTCCACAGGGTTCTGTGCTAGGACCAATTCTATTTACATTTTACATGCTTCCCTTAGGCAGTATTATTAGAAATCATTGCATCAATTTTCATTGTTATGCAGATGATACTCAGCTTTACCTATCAATGAAGCCAGATGACACACATCAATGAGTTAAACTGCAGGAATGTTTTAAAGACATTAAGGCCTGGATGACCTCTAATTTCCTGCTTCTAAATTCAGATCAAACTGAAGTTCTTGTACTCGGCCCCACAAATCTTAGAAACACGGTGTCTAACCAGATACTTACTCTGGATGGCATTACTTTGGCCTCCAGTAACACTGTGAGAAATCTTGGAGTCATTTTTGACCAGGATATGTCCTTCAATGCACATATTAAACAAATATGTAGGACCGCTTTTTTGCATTTGCTCAATATTTCTAAAATTAGAAACATCCTTTCTCAGAGTGATGCTGAAAAGCTCATTCATGTATTTATTACTTCTAGGCTGGACTATTGTAATTCATTATTATCAGGCTGTCCTAAAAGCTCCCTGAAAAGCCTTCAGCTGATCCAAAATGCTGCAGCTAGAGTACTGACAGGGACTAGAAAGAGAGAGCAGATTTCTCCCATATTGGCTTCTCTTCATTGGCTCCCTGTTAAATCTAGAATAGAATTTAAAATTCTTCTCCTCACATACAAGGTCTTGAATAATCAGGCACCATCTTATCTCAAAGACCTCATAGTACCATATCACCCCAACAGAGCACTTCGCTCTCAGACTGCTGGCTTACTTGTGGTTCCTAGGATACTTAAGAGTAGAATGGGAGGCAGAGCCTTCAGCTTTCAGGCCCCTCTTCTGTGGAACCAGCTTCCAGCTTGGATTCAGGAGACAGACACCCTCTCTATTTTTAAGATTAGGCTTAAAACTTTCCTTTATGATCAAGCTTATAGTTAGGGCTGGATCAGGTGACCCTGAACCCTCCCTTAGTTATGCTGCTATAGGTCCAAGCTGCTGGGGGGTTCCCATAATGCACTGTTTCTTTTCGTTCACCTTATTCACTTTGTTTATACTCCACTCTGCATTAATCATCAGTTATTATTAATCTCTGTCTCTCCCCCCACAGCAGATGACCCCCCCCTCCCTCAGCCTGGTTCTGCTGGAGGTTTCTTCCTGTTTAAAGGGAGTTTTTCCTTCCCACTGTCACCAAGTGCTGCTCACAGGGGGTCGTTTGGACTGTTGGGTTTTCTCTGTATTATTGTAGGGTCTTTACCCACAATACAAAGCGCCTTTAGATGACTGTTGTTGTGATTTGGTGCTATATAAATAAAACTGAATTGAATTGAATTAAGCATGATGCTTATTCTAGTAAGCCATGTGAGGGTTTTACCAGCTATTTAGGTAATGCATTAATATTCATTTCTGGATGACAGCTATGGTTCAAAAATATTTTCAAATCTGAAATTCTAGGAATGGCCATAAAATGGCTGAATGTACACTGTAAATGCAGACTGCAGTGGGCTTATTTACATTGCAGCACTGTAGCAACAGTATCAGTGTCCCTCTATCTCTCTGTAATGTAATGAGCATGCCGGGTCTCGTAATATACCACAAGAGCGCCAGAGAGCAAGATGGCCGGCGATCCATTTAATCAAAGATGATCAATGGATGGCTGCGTCATCAGTTAGTTAACCCTAAAAGACTGGAGAGTGGAGAAGAGAAGAAGACTGAGAGGAGGGAATGACAGAGGTGACAGGAGGAGAAGAATGTAAAGTGGAAAAGGATGGCAGAAAGAAACGTGAGGATCGAGCGAGAGGAGAGAGGGAAAAGGACGATATGAGAGGACAGGAGGAAAGAGGGAAGGAGAGAATGACGACATCAAGAGGAGGAAGACGAGGAGGAGGAGGAGAGTCGATGCGGCTGGACTTGATTTATAGCTGTGATACACTTCAGAGCTTTTAAGTGCTGTCCATATTTTCAATCTGATAAGAAGATTGAAATTATTCAGCCGGGCCCATATCTCACTGTGGGTGCTGTGTGGAAGGTGTGTGTGTGCTGTACTTAACACTGTACACACTGGGAGGGATGAACGTCCACGTGTGTGTGTGTTTAAGTCTGTAATTTCATCCATCCCCTGTGTGTGGTGTGTGAAAGGAGTGTGAGGACCCAAAGGCAGGATGCAAAGGCAGGCAGAGGTGAGCTGAAGGCGAGCCCTTTATTAACTGACTGTAGAAATCCACAAAGCAAAGCACAGTGCAAACGCAAACAGCAGGAGCACAAGGTACACAAGCCGGAGGAAACACTGGGGTACGGAAAACTGGCACAGGAACACAAGCCAGCATTCCGACATGGGACAAAAGGAGACAATGACACTGTATGCATACAGGAGGGGAGTAGAGACAGCTGGGGAGAATGAGACACGGGTGAACTGAATCACAGTGAGACACAGGAAGCTAAACTAAAGGAAAGCACAAGGAACAAAAACCAGGAAGTGAGAAAACTAAACTGTGAAGACACAAATAACCTAAGACAGGAGACTCGACACAGGAGGAGAGAACACTGAGGGAGGAACTAACTTAAAGAATGAGGATAAAATTAAATATACTAAAGAGGAAAACATACAAGAAACAATGCAAACACCAACCGAACCAAAAATCTATCAAACATTCACAAAAAACAAAGCTCAAAAGACCAAAAAACTCAGAATGCTGACCCAGGACCATTACATGTGTCTGTACCTTCAATATTATCAGCCAATTACTTCACTTCTCCTGCCTTACTGACACTCAGGCCTCTCTAGACCGAACAGAAACAGCATGCCATTTAAAAAAGGTTATCCATCACACACAGATTCCTGCAAGATCTTATTCACATGTGACCAGCTCTGAGGTTGTCTTTGTAAGAGCCTTTCCTCTTCCATCACATCAGCTGAACCTGTATGTTTAAATCTACTGAAAACTCATTTTGATTGGCTGGCAATTTCATAACCATTTTCTGCTCGTTTCTCTGTTTCCTGTCTGCCTCTATAAACTGTAAATGTGAAAATATCAAAAGTGAAAATGCACCGTTCTTGAACACTGACGACTATTTAAAGGTGAAGACAGCTGTGAACAAACAGAAGATTTTATCAGGTCCTTGTTCAGAGTTTTATTTTTATGAATGTTTGCTTCAATAAACACCCAGATTCAATCAGCCACAGCTCAATAAACTGTAAAAGCTGGAGAAGCAAGGCAAGAGACAAGCAGGAGCTTGTAAAGAGTCAAACTAAACCACTCTCAACTCTTCTTCTGATTAAACCCTTTATTCAAACAGGCCGTCTCACTGAGATCGAGATCTCTTTTTAAAGAGAGACCTGTGCACAAACAACTGAGACCAACAGACACATAAATTGATGCATTATACATGATCATCAATTATGAAAAACAGCAGATAAAACCTTTTAAAACGGTCCAGCGAAATTAGAAAATTAGCTGCATAGTTTATTGTAGCTCATTCGTTTGTAGGCAGCAAAGTATTTAAATCCGGTTTTTCCACATTCAGTGTGAATCAGAGGTACAGCTAGTGTTAAAACTGCAATCAAGCAGCAGAGGTAAGCAGGCAGTCTTTGCAGTCTAGCCTGTAAATATATATCATACAGTGCTGCTCTTTGATTCATTTGAGATGCAATGGTGAGTAAGAAAAGGATCACCTGTAATAAATCATAATGCACTGTGACACACTGTGACACCCCGAATCAAGAAGCTCTGACTGAAGCCAGACTGTTGACTGGTATCTGACAGGGGAGTAAATTATTTAAGCCGGTAACTTCAGAACCTGTAACGTAGTAATCAACATTCAGTTACATGTCATTTCATATGTGCTGAAACTGAGAAACCTTAAGCTGTGTGGATAGAGCCCAAATCTCCACCATCAGTATTCCAGCGTGAGATCTCCTAACATCGGCCTCTTTTTGGCAGCTTTGGTGCCCAATAACCACAACATTGTGCTACACATTGAAACCTTCTCAGCTTGTGCTTTAATGACAGATACTGCCGTGTGGGACAAAGGTGTGAAGGGCAGGAGGGGTTAAAATAACAGGTTAAATAATGGATAATAATGCAGTTTGTCAGTCAGGAAAAGCTGGTTTGCATCCTGTTGGGACTTTTGTTTTGGACCTTGTTAGGCTGGTTCTTCGCTCGCTCTCAGTGGCACTAAAATATGTTCAGTTAGGCCTCGATTAGTTTGGTGATCTGGGTTCAAACACAGCCTTTAACAGCAGTAACCCTGTTCCTGATGCCATAACTCAGTTGGTGAAGGCACAGAAGCCAAAGGTCACCCTCTGTGTAAATGAGCCGGGCCAGCGGTTTGACAAAACAGCACTAATTGACGCCCCTGGGATGAGAAGAGGCCGGGTGTCCATATATCTCAGCTCATGCTGAAAAAATATCAGTTACTTGCTCGATTCTTGCAGTACTGAATTTATAGTTTTTTTTACAGTGCAGAAGGGACAGGTAAAGAAAAACAAGAGCCAAGATCCCAAACAGTTAATAAAACTGCCAGGATTTTACAGCTCTGCAAGGTTAAAACTATGGCTTCATCTTCAGCTGTTACGACACAAAATAGAGACACTGAATGGACTGAATGCACTGAGCCACTTTAACAGGGTAGGAAGCTGAATAACAGGCTAACGATGGGGATTCTTCATGTAGCTGTCAATTAAGAATCAGGAGAAGGGCGAGAAAAGGCATTCGGTCCTGTAGGTGTTTGTGTGTTAACAACTGCTTCACGCAAACATACCACAAACATGTCGTTAGCCAGAAACAAAAGCGCCCCGCAATGCAGCAGAAACTGTAATTAGTATTTCACACGGGGCTTTTTCTGTGTGTGTGTTGGAGCGGATGGAGGGGAAAGCTCCCTCTCTCACAGTCACAATAGGCTGCAGCTAATAAATCTGAGGAAAAACGACACCTTAATTCCCTCGCAATGCTTGATTGGGAAGCAGCGAGGCACGCGCACGCTAACACACACTCAGCAGCTCACAGACATGGCCACAGAGGAGCAGCGTGGCTGAAGAGTAACAGCGAGGAGATGTGCGGCAGAAAAAGATGTATATGAAGAGGAGAGAAAGATGGGAAAGAGGGAGGGTGGGCCAGTAAGTTGTCCTTACCACAGAGAGCTTTTTAGCCTCTTTTAGCTCATTGTTTCGGTTGTGCAGTACATTAACTGTAGCGTTCAGGCTCAGTGCTCACTAAAATGATGACCTGGGGTCGCTCGACAGAATAAACGCCCATACGTCGCCATCATACCTTCTGCTTCAATGTGGGGCAGCTTTGTCACCTAAAGCATCCTTACAGAGGCAGGAGGTCTGTTCACAGTTACAAAATGTTGGAAATTCAGGAAGCCAGAATCATTTTAGGTGGTTTGTTTGTTATCTACAGTCCTTCTGATAAAGTTGGATCTCTCTTTTACATGTAAAACATGATGGGAACGCCCATCCAATCCATCTCTATCCAGGATATCAGGGAGAGAATACATTCATCAGCATCAATTTCATTTACTCTGGAAAGCTGAGTTTTAAGTTTAGATTCAGGTGAGATTATGATTTTATTAGAACTGCTGCAATCCTCTGGAGTCCTGGGTATTGGAAATTAAATCATCATTTGGTACGAGAAACAGATTGAACAGAAACATCAATAAAGTCTTTAAAGCTTTCTTTGAATCTTTGAATTAATTATTGGTAGTGACGGTACATTAACTGTGTGGGATGATGTATGATGCTTTTAAAAGCACTCAGGAGGCCAAACTGTTTGAAATAAAAAAAATGAAGCTGGTGTTTGGAGGAAGGACAAGAGCACCGCTGAGCAGGTGCCAACGGGTGTGTGTGTGTGTGTGTGTGTGTGTGTGTGTGTGTGCGTGTGTGTGTGTGTGTGTGTGTCAAAGTGCTGTTACACTAAAGTCAGTGAAGAAGCGTGTGGCGTTTGAACAGTAATTTGTACATCCTACGTCCTCGTTCTCGAGTTATCGTGTTCACAAGGGTTTCAGAAAACTTAACCTTTGACCTTTAGATTGAGGACAAGGTCACTAAGATTGGAATTCATGTAGATGCATCTGTGGCGTGAACGCGTTGGGTCACAGACGCCGCCGCTGAGGCTGTGACAGTAAACAGGCGAGCTGAAACGCATCGAGACACAAGAAACGTTCACAGTAATATGAACGTGTCATAGTCTCCGGATTTGATCCAGAGCTTTTGGGTTTTGTTATCCTTTGTGTGTTGTGCTGAGTTTGCCTCCCTGTTTGGTTGTTGCTCCCTTCCTGTTTTATTTTGGTAATACTTCTGCTCTGTGTTTATGTCTGGATTAACTTCCCCTTTAATAATTATGTTGGTTGCTCCCAGCCGTGTGCCCTCCTGTTTCCCATCCTCTTGTTATCCTTTAGTGCATTTAGTGTCTCAGTTTCCCTTTGTCTCGTTCTCCCTCTTGTTGTGTGTTTCCAGTGTAGCATATTACTTTTTCTTTATTTTACATTCTTGCTTCCATAGTTTATTTAGTTTGATATTGTTCTGGTTTTGACTCTGGCAATAAAGCTGTTAAAGTCAGTTCCTGTTTCTGAGTCCTGCACTGGGGTCCTGATTCTGCCTGCCTCACAGCGGTGTCCTGACAGGAAGTGCCACACAATGAAATCTCTGTGCAGACAAAGCAAACAACTTATTTGACAAAACTCTGTATTCTGTTTTAGAACAGAATACAGGACAGTCTGCCAGGTTTAGGATGGTGGTGTTGGAAACCCCTAAAAACCAAAATGTATCACTCACAGGGGACACGCCTGATCAATTAAACTTTAACTTCTTAATGAATTTCAACCCTCGTGGCTTAGAAACTGCCATGAAATCAGGATGACGACGCACATGTTTAATGCTGGGCTGAAACCACAGTCCAAAACCAGAACGGGAAAAGCCTGGGAGCCACGAGGAACCACTTCACAGGGAGTGGAAACCCCGGCAAACAGAGAACGCCCAGCAAAGTGGGGCGACTCAACAATGGACAAGAAGAGGCGAAGACAATAAATACAAAAGCTAATGAGGCTACGGAAGCAGGTGGGGAACACGGCAGGAACAAATCAGGAACAACGAGGCACGGGAAGTAGAACTCAATATAAAGCACAGGTGACAAAAGACTACCAAAGGGTTTTCCAAGATGGCGCTGGTGAGGTCAGCAGCCGTCGTACCTGCTCCTACGCTTTGTTTGTATATATTAGGTTTAGCTCTAATTTTGGACTTTATAATTCCGCCTGCTCTGTGTCATATCACGTATGACAGACAGACTCTTTTTAATATCAGAATACAGCACTCTGGCTGTATTCTGACACCTTTTTCTCCCGACCCGACTTGGCCTCAGGACATACTGCGTTTCCAGTGGGCCAGCTCAAACAAAGGACCCAGGTCACGGACAAGGCCCCGAGGGAAAAGAGCCGGCGTAAGAGAGAGGCTGAGGCGTAGAGCGCACCAAACGCCACTGCCGAGCATCCTGTTGGCTAATGTCCAGTCACTGGATAACAAGCTGGACGAACTCAGGGCCAGGATACAGTTTCAGAGGGACATAAGGGACTGCAACATCATCTGTCTCACGGAGACATGGCTGACCCCCCTCATACCGGACCACGCCGTACAGCCGTCGGAGTTCTTCAGTGTTCATCGCACGGACAGAACGAGTGAGTCTGGAAAATCAAGAGGAGGAGGTGTGTGCCTAATGATTAATAACAACTGGTGTGACAGTAGGAATGTTGTCCTTCTGAAACAATCATGTTCACCTAACCTGGAGCTCCTAACCCTGAAATGCCGTCCCCACTACCTGCCCCGCGAGTTTACGTCGGTCATCTTCAGCGCCGTCTATATTCCACCTCAGGCGGACACAAACACTGCACTATCCGAGCTACATGAGGCTATTTCCACCTATCAGGCTAACCAGCGTGATGCGGCTCTCATCGTAGCCGGGGACTTTAACAGTGCAAACTTGAAAAAGGTAATACCGGAATTGATTCAACACATCGACTGCCCCACCAGAGGAGAGAGGACCCTAGACCACTGCTATTCTCCATTCAAAGATGGCTACAAAGCAAAGCCTCTTCCGCCTTTTGGGAAGTCTGACCACACCTCTGTACTTCTCATGCCGAAATACAAACAACGGCTCAGGCAGGAACCCCCTGCTGTGAGAGAAGTGACACGGTGGTCTGATCAAACAGAGGCCGCTCTGCAGGGTGCGTTGGATTCAACCGACTGGGACATGTTTCGCAGCAGCGCGGGCGGAGACATCGAGGAGTTTACGGAAACTGTTGTGGGATTTATTGGGAAAGTTGTTGAAGACACTTCACTTAGGAGGACCATCAGGACTTTTCCCAACCAGAAGCCGTGGGTGGATAAATCTGTCCGCGACGCCCTGAGGTCCCGCACCGTTGCCTACAACTCCGGCCTCGCCTCTGGGAACATGGAGGACTACAAGGTTGCATCATACAACGTCCGCAGAGCGGTGAAAGAGGCAAAACATCGCTACGGCCGCAGACTGGAACAGCAACTACAACAGTCTGACCCCAGGGGACTGTGGCAGGGACTACGCACCATCACGGACTACAAAGCACCACACACACACCCGGTGAGTGCCGACGCTTCTCTGGCTGATGAACTCAACATCTTCTTTGCGCGCTTTGAGTCGGGAAGCCGACAGCCCGCTGCGCTCCCGGCCGGAGGGGCGGAGACACTCACTGTGACGGAGCGCGACGTGAGGAGGGCGTTTAGACGTGTAAACACCAGGAAAGCGGCTGGACCAGACGGAATTAGTGGACGTGTCCTTAAGACCTGCGCTGACCAGCTGGCACCTGTGTTTACAGTGATATTCAACCTCTCACTGAAACTGTGTGTGATTCCCACCTGCTTTAAAAAGTCCATCATAGTCCCAAAGAAACCACACCCCAGCAGCCCCAATGACTTCAGGCCCATAGCGCTCACCTCTGTGGTGATGAAGTGTTTTGAGAGACTCATCAAGACATTCATCACCTCCTCACTGCCCACCACCCTCGACCCACTACAGTTTGCATACCGGCCAGACAGATCCACAGACGACGCCATATCCTTCCTCCTCCACAAGACCCTTTCACACATAGACACTGGTAAGGGGAACTATGTGAGAGTGCTGTTTGTAGATTACAGCTCAGCATTCAACACCATAGTTCCCTCCAGGCTGGTCTCTAAGCTGCTGGACCTGGGCCTGGGCCCATCCCTGTGCAGGTGGGTTCACAGCTTCCTGACCAGCAGACCACAGGTGGTACGAGTGGGTCACCTCACCTCATCCTCCCTCACCCTCAACACTGGATCCCCCCAAGGCTGTGTGCTCAGCCCTCTGCTGTACTCACTGTACACCCATGACTGCGAGGCCACGTCAGAGTCCAACGTCATCATCAAGTTTGCTGACGACACTGCTGTTGTGGGACTGATCTCTCACAATGAGGAGACAGCCTACAGGAGAGAGGTCTCCCGCCTGGAGAACTGGTGCCAGGAGAACCACCTCCTGCTCAACGTCAGCAAAACGAAGGAACTGATCGTGGACTTCAGCAGGAAGCAGCAGAGGGACTACCATCCACTTGTCATCAGTGGTGCTGAGGTGGAAAGAGTGGACACCTTCAAATACCTGGGAGTGACCATCTCACAGGACCTGTCCTGGACTCATCACATAAACATCACTGTGAAGAAGGCCAGACAGCGTCTCTACCTCCTCAGGCGGCTGAGAGACTTCAAGCTCCCACTCAAGGTGCTCAGGAACTTTTACACCTGCACCATCGAGAGCATCATGCGTGGGAGCATCACCACCTGGATGGGAAACTGCACCAAGCAGGACTTCATGGCCCTAAAAAGGGTGGTTCGTTCAGCTGAACGGACCATCAGAACCACCCTCCCCAACCTGCAGGACATTTACACCAAGCAGTGCAGGCTGAGGGCCATGAAGATCCTAAAACAGCCCAGCCACCCTGGACACTCTCTCTTCTCCCTGCTCCCATCAGGCCGGCGTTACCGCTGCCTGAGGGCTAAGACTGAAAGGTTGAAGAAGAGTTTTTACCCACAAGCCATCCGTCTGCTCAACTCTGAGCCCTAACTGGACCATTATTGCACAGTGTAAATATTATAATTTAAAAAGTGTGTATAGTGTATAGTATATAGAGTATAGTGTATAGTGTGAATTACTTTTTTTTTTTTTTTTTTTTTTTTTTATTTTTATTCTTCTTATTTATATGTGTGTGTTTAAAATGTGTGTGTACAAAATACATTTCACTGTGCATTGTACTGTGTATAACTGTGCATGTGACAAATAAACACTATCTTATCTTATCTTATCTTATCTAAGTAAAACAGGAAGTAACTAAACAGAGATGACAGACAAGCATACAAACCTGACACAGTGGGTCACTTATACAAAATAAACCTAAAGCAGGCTCCTCATGAAAGTAACCAGAAACTGAAACAAAGAGCTAAAACAACATGCTTAAAAATACAGCAAACAAGATCGAGCAGCGCCTACTGATCGGAAGGTTGGTGGTTTGATTCCCAGCTGCTCCACTCTGCATGAACACCGAGTTCATCTCTGATGTGTTCGTTGGAGTGTGAGTGAGTGTTAGATAGAAAGCAGATAGAAAAAAGTACTTGTATCAATAGGTGAATGCTAACAGGTCCATTTACCATCAAAAGCCTGGGTCCAAAACCCAGGACGAAGACAGCAAGTCGTCTCAAACTTTATCTCATATTAATTATCAATAGTTCACTACAGAAAAAGCTCTAAGTTGAATTTAATGAACTCTGACAGCATCAACAAACCTTTGTTTATATTTCCTACAAAAACGTTACACATTCATTCATTCATCATTTCTATCAGTACTTCTCTCCTGGTCGTCCACGTTGCACCTGAACCAGTATTTTAAGCACGATCATATTTTATTTGCAATAATTTGGGTAAGCACATGTTCGACTGACGAACCAGGAAGCAGCATAAAAGGAAAGAGAGATGATGAGAGAGCCACTCAGAAATAAAATGCTGACATGTATTTATGTAACAAAGCTGTGGATTATCATCACTTCATTGTCTCTGTGTGTGGAATGAGAAGAAGGATTTTGGAGTGTGTGTGTGTGTGTGTGTGTGTGTGTGTGTGTGTGTGTGTGTGTGTGTGTGTGTGTGTGTGTGTGTGTGTGTGTGTCTGTGTGTTGCTGAGTTGTGTCAGGGCTTTTCGTCTGGAGGTGGATCATTCATCTCCTGACTGTCGACAGCAGACGTCAACCTCTGTGTGAGTGATGCCTCTGAATGTGAACTAATCAGCCTGCTGCGCGCACGCACACACGCACACACACACACACACACACACACACACACACACACACACACACACACTAACCAGCAGTACGGCTTTTTAGAAATGGACCTGTCACTTTTGTATCTTTGTTGAAATGTTTCCCTCACATTGTGACTTTTGTGTTGCTTTGATCAGAACAGAAATGCAGCGCAGCATCGCAGCTTCCACAGATGAATAAAAATAAAGAGGAAACATTAGAAGAAAACTCATCTTTTCCCCTGATGTAACTTGCAGATACTTTGTTTTTAATGTCAGACTCAAAAAAACATAAAAATGAATTCTGTTTCTCTGCAGCTGCACCAAACTTAAAATATAATTTTCAGGCATCTTTCACACATCTATAGCTCTGTTTACGCTGCTGTCGGGAAGTATATGCCCCTTCCTGATTTCTTTTTTTTTCACATTTGTCACACTTACATTTTTCACACCATCAAACACATTTTAATATTAGGCAAAAATAACCTGAGTAAATACAAAATGCAGTTTGGTTTTTTTTGCATTTTTGCCCACAGCTGCTTTTATGGGCTGTGGAGAGAGACAGGAAATGGGGGAAAGATACAGGGGAAGACAAGCTGGCGACAGGCCAGGACTCAAACCTGCACCACCAGCACCGCAACGCGGCATATGTATGTGGTCGCCAGCTTCACCACTAAGCCACCCAGGCACCCAAAATGCAGTTTTTAAATGATGATTTCATGTAGTAAGGGAACAAATCCAAACCTGCCTGGGCCTGGTTAAACAAGTCCCCTAAACCTAATAACTGGCAGTGAGTCTTTCACGTGGCTGTGGAGGAACTCTGTCCCACTCTTCTTTGCAGGAATGTTTGAATTCAGACACGTTGGAGGGTTTTCCAGCATGAACGGCCTCTTTAAGGTCAAAGCCCCTCAGTCTGATTTAAGGCCCGCTGCATAACCCAAGTGAGCTTCAGGGCACCAACTGATGGGCGGACGTTCTCCTTCAGGATCTTCTGGTAGAGCAGAATTCATGGCTCCATCAATGGCAGCAAAGCAGCCCCAGACCATCACACTCCCACCACCACGTCTGACTGTTGGTGTTCTTTATGAAACCCTGTGTTAGTTTCTGCAGATGTAACGGGACTCTAACCTTCCAGAAAGTTCAGCTTCTGTCTCGTCAGTCCACAGAATATTTTCCCAGAAGTCTTGGAGATCATCCAGATGTTTGTTGGCAGATGTGAGCCGAGCCTTTGTGTTCTTGCTGGTCAGCAGTGGTTTTCTCCTTGGAGCTCTCCCAGGGAGGCCATTTTTGCCCAGTGTCTTTCTGATTGTTGAATCATGAACTCTGACCTCAGTGAAGGAAGCAGTTCTTTAGATGTTGTTCTGGATTCTTCTGTGAACTCGTGGATGAGTCATCGGTGCGCCCTTGGAGTCATTTTGGTAGGCCGGCCTCTCCTGGGAAGGTTCACTGTTCCAGGTTTCTTCCACCCCTCGTGTCAGACTGATAGATGTCAGTGACTTTGTTCCTGAGACGGTTCTTTAGGTCGTGGCATGATGTGCTGCTTTCTGAGATCTTTTTTTTTTTTTTGGACAGGTTGGATTTAAAGGATGTTTGATTGAGCAGGTCTGCAGTTACCAGGCCTGAGTGAAGCTGAACTCAGCTTTCTAAAAATATGGTTAATCACAGTTAATTTATGATTTAAAAAGGGGACAGTTACTTTTTCACACAGGGCAGGCAGGTGTGGAGAGCTTTCTTCCCTTAGTAAATGAAATCATTAAAAAAATGCATTTTGTATTTTCTGGGGTTTTCTTTGTCCAATATTAATATTTGTTTGATGATCTGAAACATGTTAAGTGTGACAAATATGCAAAAAGACACTTTCTGCATGCATGAGGTGTTTCCTCGGGAGTGTAAGGATCCTGGGCTCGCTGTGTGGACCGGACAGATGGTTTTCAGCCACACTTGGAGGACCTGGAGGGAGAAGCAGAGTGTGGCAGCCGCCCCCGCTCTCCATCGCCTCCAACACATTCTTGTTGTTATCTATTTTTCTGAGTTTTGTTTTAAACATGTTGTATTTTTGGTGTTTGCTGTGCTTTTATTTTCAGCTTTGTTTCATGACTTCATGTTTGGGTGTTCCTCTCCTTGCCTTGTTGGTCCAATTCATCATTTTCTTCCCTTCTTTACACTCCTTCTCCACCCTCTTATCCTTTCATATCATCTAGTATTTCTCTTTATGCTTTTGCACTGGATTCTTCTTCTTTGTAATTTCAGAGTTTTCTGGTTATGAAACCAAACAAAACATTAAAATCAGAAAAAACAAACAAAGCTTATTTCAAACTAGCTTTGCCGCCCACAGTGTTTTCCTTTCACTGAGGGATTCATGACAGCAGGAGGAAAAGAAAAAATACAACTTTCAGTGCACACATTTCCATATTTCACAGACTAAAATAAAAATGAAGTCCTGCCTCTGACTCATGCAGGATTTCAGCACATTCCTCACATTCCACACATCTGAATCTAGATAATAATCTCTTTCAGTAAATTGTGAGATATATCACTCTCTATTACCGGCCTCCTTCCTTTCTTGTCTTTATCTTTAAACCTCCTCACTTTCTTTTACTGCCACCTTTCCTCTCTCTGAACCACAGACAGAGAAAAACTGATAAACGAAGGAAGAAGAAACAGACAACGGCAGCTCGATGGGAAGAGACTGAGGAAAGCCGAGGCAGTGTGGAGGAGTGAGAAACAGGAAACTAAAGTTGGAGCTTGAGGTGGGTTTGGTCCTATAAACTGAAAATATGCAGGTTAACTTCATTGCATTTCCTATGCACACAACACCTACAGCAGGCTGACTGCAAGTCAGCACAGGGAGTCACATTTTATCTGCAGCACTTGGGAACAGGAAGCTCTGTGAGAGCGAAATCATTACCATCACTCCCTGCTGTGCTAAGCTCAGTATTTCCTTGAGTGAAGAAGACAAAGGCCAAATATCATTGAAATGCAGCAGTTTGACATATTATCTCAGGAAAGCTGAGAAACTGATCAGTTAACAAGCTTCCAGCTGATTAATTCCAATTATTTGCTGAAGATCACCTTAATATCTAAGAACACTAAAATCTGTCAATAAAAATAGATTTTAATACAGCTGGATGAGACTAAGAAAACCTCTCTGCTTCTGATATCCGCGTTACAAACTCAGATCAAACTGTGTCACAGCTCTGAGATTTTTTATCCTCTTTTTCATATCAAAACCAGAACTTTTGGAACACTTTATAATAATCATTAATAATAAACTGGAAACCGACAAACTTATTTTAGTTAAATAACAAAATGTAAGTGTTTTTGTAAGGTCCTTCAAATCCTGAAGCTGTGAGGTGGCGCCTCCGTGGACTGGACTCGTCTGTCCAGCACATCCCACAGATGCTCCACTGGATTGAGATCTGAGGAATTTGGAGGCCAAGTCAGCACCTTAAACTTGTTGTTGTGCTCCTCAAACCATTCCTGAACCATTTCTACTTCTACAGGGAGCATTATCCTGCTGAAAGAGGCCACAGCCATCAGGGAATGCCGTTTCCATGAAAGAGGGTAGAGGGCCTGCAACAATGCTGAGGTAGGTGGTACGTGTCAAAGTGACATCCACATGGATGGCAGGACCCGAGGTTTCCCAGCAGAACATTGCCCAACCATTGTACTGCCTCTGCGGCTTGCCTTCTTTGCATAGTGTATCCTGGCGCTAGGATACACACACACACACACACACACACACACACACACACACACACACACACACACACACACACACACACACACACACACACACACACCAACCAGCCATCAGACCACCTTCTTCCATTGCTCCGTAGTCCAGTTCTGATGCTCATGTCCATCGTTGGTGTTTTTGGTAGGTGACAGGGGTCAGAACAGGCACCCTGACTTTGAGGACAAAATGTTCACTTTCTCCCTGATATGTCCCACCCACTGACAGGTGCCATGTTTCACACACTCACATTCCAATGCATGCACTGGGGGTAACTCAGTGTTCAGTATCTTGCACAGCGATCCTTTGACATACAGGTTGGAGGAGCCAGGGATCAAACCACTGACCTTCTGATTAGCGGACGTCCCGCTCTCTCTCCTGAGCCACAGCCGCTCAGAGTCACACACTCTAATATTTCTGTGGACCACCTTCAGCTTTGATGATGGCATGCATTCACCAGAGGTGATCTGATCGTTCATCGAGATCTTGTATTGATGATGTTTAAAGTCTTCTCCAGTACGGAGGCTGTGGTGGCCAATCCAGAGTGAAAACAATGTCTGGTGCACCCTGAGCCACTCTTTGAACGAGGCCTGCTCTCTCTTGAAATATGCTCATGACATCAGGGAAGAAAGAAGCCATCGATGGAAAACCTGCTCATTCAGCTGGCCTGTGTGGAGTTTGCATCCCCGTGTCTGCATGAATGGCTGTCGGTCTCTCTGTGTTAACCCTGTGATAGATTGGCGACCTGTCCAGGGCGTACCCTGTCTCCGGCCCTGTGACAGCAGAGACAGGCTCTGGTCCCACTGTGACCCTGAATTAGATAAGCGTAAGAAACTGGATGGATGGATAGTCTGTATTTGTTAAATGGAATTCATGGCATCATGTTTGCATGGATATTTGGCTATGCAGAGTGAAGGATTATGGATATGCAACCGATGCAGTTGTGCTGTTGTGTAGGTCGAATGCTGATTCCGCCTGAGAAGCATAAGCGGCTCAGACAGGCTGCTTTCTGTGTGGTGTCTGTGCTCTCCACAGCAGGAGCTCAGCTAAAGGAACAACAGCGCAAACAAGCGTGTTCCCCAAACTGGTTGTTCCATGTATTTCTGAACACCTGGTGACAGGAAACAGCTGTAAGAGCTGTGCGTCTGACCAAGCCACAGCCATGCCAGCCCCTTCAATGATTACCAATTAATTAATGATCATTTTTCAACACAAGCATATTGTTAAGCTTGCAAACAAGCATATTTTACCTGAGCCATCCATCATCTTTTTCTAAACAGAACCAAAGAGTGGAAGTGGCTAAAAAAGATACAGAGTGAGTGGAACAGGTCTCACAGCCATTTACACCACTGCCTCCTGACCTGCCTGCTTACAACAAGCCTGCTGGAAAACAAGTTTGATGAACATCAGTCACATCGATGTCCTGCTCACCTGTGTTGTAGTGCTTGGTGCAGTAGCGCAGGTCTTTCTCTTCTTTCAGGATGAACTGAGGTAGCGTCAGGCCATCGGCCACCTGCACGGCTCCTTTCTTGTCCCACTCGAATATGAGGTCATTCATGGTGTAGCCGACTGAAGGAGAGAGCAGCAAGCTGGAGGTTAGACTATATTCATCACTGTGTAGGTCCATCTTCTTCCTCTGAGGAAGAACAGGACCTTTCTGTATCTGACAGGGGTGCAGAGTCACTCCCTGCAGTTTCAGAGGTTAAAAGGCCAGTTCAGCACAACATATAAAATAATATTTTCTGCCGACCAAGTCATGCATTGATCACTGCTAGCAGGAATCTCCACAACTCTGTGACGAGTAGAGAAAATATTAATAAAATGTACTGAAGTCTCGACAGAGAAAGACTGTAAACTTGTTTTTGCAGTTTAAAGGCTTCGGTGTTTTTAATTAAAGAAACAAAAGACAAGAAAGAAGAAAAGAAATGAGCACATAATGAAGAGAAGAGTAAGAAAGGACAGAAGTAATCCATAAACCAAATATAGAATCAAGGAAAAAAGAGGAACAAAGGAAGGAAAGAGGAGATGAATACGATGCAACAGGGTGGAACAGTGGAGACACGGAAAAGCTTAATAACCTAAAGTTCAATGCATTTTAGAGGAAACATATTCATTCAGTACTTCTCAGAGATTCTACAGAGTATATATGTCACAACAGACCTGACATTAACATCCTGTACATAAACTCTGCATTCATATCTGTAGTACTCCTGCAAACCATGTGGTTTATACACACACACACACACACACACACACACACACACACACACACACACACACACACACACACATAACCCTTTGCAACTTTTCTGGGACTCCTCTCACATCCGTTTAACAATAAAAAAATCAATATAACGTCTCTGACTCTTCCAGCTGCTGTGACTGATCGAATGATGTGCCTCTGTGTGTGTGTGTGTGTGTGTGTGTGTGTGTGTGTGTGTGTGTGTGTGTGTGTGTGTGTGTGTGTGTGTGTGTGTGTGTGTGTGTGTGTGATTACTCACAGCTCTCCAGCTGCATGATGCAAGTCTGCACATCCATCGGGAAGTTCTTCAGATCCATGGGACAGGCCAGGACCAGTGTTATTCTGCAAGCACACACACACACACACACACACACACACACACACACACACACACACACACACACACACACACACACACACACACACACATCAGAAGGTTCATCAATTTTTTTTGTCTATTTGCATCTAATTTTCACACCGAAACAATCATCAGTGAAAAAATTGATGAAATTAATCAATTACTGGCATTATTAGCAGCCAGCGTATATCACATAAACAACCCTTTTTATGCTAACCTTAAAAGCAGCAGAAATAATAAATGAGCTTTGCAGAGATGAGAGAAATCTGACTTCCATTTGATCGCAGCATAAAAAGAGCACAGATGAAACTGTAACTGGAATGAAACCCAGAACAATTAGCTGATTAACTGATTACAAGGGCAATCATTTCAAAACTGATCTAAATCAATAAAGTCAATTATTAAGCATAAATGAATTAATCGAGTTAATGTTTTCATCTCCTCTTGTGTGGTAAGGTGATTAAATAGAATATCAATGAAATTAATTTCTAATTTGGGATTTTAAATGACTGGACGACGATTAAACACATGAGTCTGAGAGCTGCTCAAAGTTTGATGCCTTAATGCAACGATAAACAGATGGGTCTTTTTTAAGGGCTTTACTAGATATTAATTTATTTTATATTATTAACTCAGAAACTTGGAAGACAGCTGCAATGTGTCACATTTTTCTTACTGATCACCCAAAACTGTGTGTCTTACTGGTGTGAGATACACAAAGCCATCAGAGGAAGGCAGGAACGTCCATCAAACTTAAATAAGCCATAAAAACTATATTTACTTTTTTATTTTTATGTTTGGCAAACACAGGAGACTGCCTCCTGATATTGTATGAAACGCTGCAAAAATGTCACTGCTTTTAAACATATATGCAGGTTTTAGGCTGTGAGGTCCAACAGTTAGCATTGGAGGTAGAGTGGTGTAGCTGCAGGGACACAAACTGACTCTGACAGGAATGTTAGAGGTCACTAACATGATCCAGCCCCATCACTGAGCATGCTGCATGTAATAACATGGGAATGAATCTGGGAATGAACGTGAGCCATGCAAATGCAAATGTTCAGGGACGTTTCTGAATCTCAGGCACTGAAATTAATTCCTGCAGTCACATGGGGGAATGCAGCTCTGAAAGAAGAAAAACTAATGCATCTTATTATAAGTAAAAAGGTGCTTTAGTGAAATTAAAACAAGCTCTTCCATCCATCAGACCTGAATACCTCATACATCAGACTTGGGAGATTTTTTTTTTAATTAGAGAAGCTGCAGAAAATGTAGTTACTGGTGTTTTCTTATTAAAAGCCAATCATCAATCAAATCAATCAATTCAGTTACATCAGTAAATCGTGCAGTCAGCAGATTGTCACACATGCTTATTTCACCCAACATTAACCTCAACATCACCACAACAGTACTGAACACAGAAATTCAGGTAACATGCCAAATAACTTTATAGAAATCAAAGAACACACACACACACACACACACACACACACACACACACACACACACACACACACACACACACACACACACCCCGTCCATCAGCAGGACCCTCACAGCTGCATTAAACTGTGTAGAGATTCATGTCAGTGAGGAATCCTGAGTAAAGCAGCAGTTTCAGGTTTCAGGGAGCTGCTGGCGAAGTGCAGGAGGTGATTTTGCTGCACACGCTCAGTCCTCCTGTTCTGCTCTAACAGGACACCCGCTGCTACAACACACACGTCCAGTCTGCCTGATGCTCCAGATAAACTTTGCCTCATCTGCACATTGTTACAAATCCTTGACAGGATGCTGAATACGTACTACTGTACATACATGCTGTAGCTTTCACCGATGTCCCAGTTTCTCAGAAGGAGACTTGCTGCCTTTCTGCTGCAGCGTGACACCCAAATAACTGACAAAGTCACCACTTTACATTCTTCTCCAAGAGCTTAAAAGGAAGCTGGACTTCAAATTAATTAGAAGGTGGATTACATGTAAAAATACCTTTTTTTCATTCTGTTCAGGGAGTACATGTTTTAGAGTGGTGCAGCTGACAGTTTGAAAAAAAATCCAGTTTAATTTTAAATCTCATTAAATGGGAATTTTATTGAGTTGAGACTGAGAAAAATAATTTGTTTCCCTTATAAAAACTAACATTTACAGCTTATTCTGAAAATAATTTCATCTCTCATCAGTTGTTAAAAGCTGATTTGTTTGATGTACTTTATCTTTGGATGTCTAAGATAGTCTAAGATGGAGGAAAGAAATAAAGTAAGAGTTTTGTCGGATGCCACTGGCCTCTCCCAGTTAGCCTTAAGATGTGCTTCTTGTTGCCCTAATGCACCGGCTGCTGCGATGACGGTGGCAACATTTTAGATCCACAAAGTCCATCTCAGAAGACTGGAGGGGTTGTGGTGGTGCAAGTTTAGGTTTGTCAGACCGCAGACTCTTTGCATCCTATTTGGATCTTTGTGTTTTTGTTCTCACACAGTTTTTACTTTGACGTTCACTCACTGCTTACCTGTAGGCAACAGAAACGACTCTGATAGCTTTTAGGAAAAGACTGCTCCTCTGCACACTGAAAAAAATGACGTGCTGCCTCAAGCTGGTCTAAGGACATCTTGTGTGAAAATTAGCCACAGCAGCAGGTTTGACTAAATGGCACTAAGTGAGAATTTGCAGCTGTTCTCAACTTACTAAACTTTATGTGTTAATTTGGAAGACACAGGTTCAGGATTCAGTCGATAGGGCTGATAAAAAGTTAATATATAGATCTGATTTAATTTGGAGACAAATTCAACAGAAATGCAGTGACACACCTTCAGTTAGTAGAGATTCACTCAGTTGACCTCTAATGCCCTTCACCCTCTGAGTGAGGAAGAATGCAAAGGTGAGAGGGATGTCATCAGTGAGGGAGGTGGGAGGAAAGCAGGTGAAGGTGGAAAATTATTTCCTAGTGTATGGAGCAGAGCTGATTTTGTCATGGAAAAATTCAATTTTTGCTGAAGTTAAGCTGGAGGCAAACAGCTGATAGAGGAGTCAATGAGGTCCATAAAATCTCGAGATTTAAGCTATTTTCTCTCAGAGTCTGAGATTGGTTTGCAGCTTGCATAGATAGCAGTGGCTGGGATGGAATAGCCTGAGCAGATCTAATGGAAAGAGCACTGAGATTGCCAGGCCCAAGTTAGAGGGGAATAGTGTATCTGGAGCACCATTTATTCTTAGAGAAGAATGAGCTGCGGGGTGGTGGGGTGGAAATGAGCAGGCACAAGGTTCCAGAGATGGCATCAAACACAAACCATCACATCTTCAGGTGAGTTCAGTGAGGGACAGAGTGCACCGCATGAGGCAATGATCAAACACATACCTGACAGATGGCCCCTCCTGTCAGGAGTCATAACGGTGTTCTGTCTGAAATGTTGTCATAACCCCCCCACCCATTCTCCTGATAGTCTCCTGCTGAGCGACAGCCTGATCTTTGGGGTTGTTCCTCCAGTATTGTAGGGTGTTGCTGACTGCAGTTGTGGACTGCTGCTGGAGCATCAGTTTTCCTTCTGATAAAGTACCCCACATGCACAAATGGGACTGCATATCACTTCAGTGCCCATGCTTATGTTTGAAGTGCAGCGAGAGATTGCACTACATGCAGATCTGGTCATCCAATCTCAGAAACTTTGCTTTCATCTCGGAGGAGAAGCAACTATCGGTCATGGCTTCTCCTCGTACTGCTCTCCTGTTGAGTGATGATCGTAAAAAAAAGGTAAACAGCATTTACAACACCCACTCTTTCCCTCTTCCCCTGGGATGCTTTAATATCCTGAGTCATCGCGGCGCCTCTGAGATCAAGCTGATCAACAGAGGGTTTGCTCTGATGTTGTCAAGTTTAAAAATATGAAAGCAGCAGAGGAGCAGCGCAGGGTTTATCCTGATGATATTTATGAAGGGCCAATCTCACTCCTCCTCCTGCTGCTGGACATGAAGGTGAAAACTGAGGTTGATAATGGATCAGACACACTGCTGGAATACTAACAGGCAGAGTAGATTACCATGGCTGCTGCGTTTTTCATTTGCCCCCGAGCAAACGCAATAAAAGTAAGGAGGAGGCTCCGGCAGGCTAAAAGGTTTGTCAGCTGAAGGAGGCTATAACTCTGAGAGCCTTGAAAAGGATGTCTTGGAGATAAAGAGAAAAAAAAGTGAGCAAGTAGCGCTCAGGAGGAAATAAAAACCTCCAACTTTGACGCAATAATAGAACTGCGGAGGAGGGAGGGATGAGGAATGCAATAAACAGGAAGTTAGAGCGGGACAGTCACTTTTTATCTTCTATCACAGTTTTATAACTGATCCTAACCTGTAAACTTTCTGCTTCATCTTGGGTAGAAACTTTCTTTGCCACCCTTCCTTGAATTATAAAGTTCCTGATGTGTTCTATCTGAATGGGACCACTGAGCTTGCTGTCAGGTCATCCATCCACTTTCTGCTGCTTATCTGAGTCCAGGCCACAGGGGCAGCAGTCCAAGCAAAAAGGCTCAGACCTCCTTCTCTCCAGACACCTCTGTCTCCGTTCTGGGGAGAAGCTTAGATGTTCCCATTCCAGCTGAGCGATGATCTGTCCCAGAACCTCCTACCAGTGGGGCAGGAGTGAAACACCTCGTCCAGACAGAGTTGTTAGTTTTTCCTTCTAACAAGTGTGTCTGGATTCTTGTCCACAGCAGCACTGACTGAAGCGTCTGAGTCTCACACAAGCGGCAACAAGAAATGCCAAAAAACCCCCTCTAAATGCCACTTAAGGCTGGCAACTCTTCTGAATGAAAGGACACAAATTATAAACCTCATCATGGCTCAGTAAGGCAACAACACATTGGGAGCTGAATTTTAAAAAATATCTCAGAAGTAATAAAAAAGGGTTCTGTGCAAAAGTCGAAGCTCACATATTCTTAACAAATGAAATGAAATGAAAGCTTCATGGTGCATGCATGCTGCAGGAATCAGTTTAATAACCAGGGTTTCTCATAGTTGGTACATAAAACATTCCAACACCCCCTCCACTCACCGTATGCTGTAGAGCACATTGCCATTTTTAGAGATGCGTAGCAACTTGTTGTCAGTGGTGACCTCATGAAAGTTGGCCCCCTTCTCATTGGCAAAGAACAAGTCAGGTTTCCAGATGGAGTCCAACATGGAGGGGTCGAGGTCCAGGGAGTCGTCTGGATATTCACTGTAGGCCAGCCGAGGGTCGTTCCACTGCTGTCTCAAGAAGATGTTCACTCTGTAGTCCTGCAAGGAGACGGGGGATAAGGAAGTATTAGAAGAAGGCAGGAGGAACTGGTGAGCAGCATGACTAAAAACCAACAGTGTTGCACGGTGCATCCAGCAGCTTTTACTCAATGATTTTCAAACATCTGGTCTGAAAGCTCAGAGGAGGTTTGAACATTTCAACAATAAAGAGACTCAGAGTCTCAAAATCTAGCACAACCACACTATCCCAAATTCTAAACCTAAGACGTGCACTGGGATGGTGGAGGAGGTAGGAGCTACACCATTAAAGAACCTGTTGGTCTGAAGCTGTTGTTATTTTTTTCAGTTGGAGAGTGAAGAGAGAATAAAATTACTTATCAAACTTTGACAATTGCCACCAAGAGGTGGTTGTATTTTGCTGAACATTTAAGAATTAGAGAAAATTATTTTCATCTACCAAGAAGAACAATCTCTGCATATGTTACCCTCACTTTCACTGCTCTATTTTTTTGGAGGTGCACATATTCCTTGAAGCAGACGAGGCAGGTGGGAGGGAAATTGTTTTGGCAGAGAAAAAGCTTCAGTAGGTGGTAATTTTAGGGGCATAATTGGGAAAAACATCCAAAATAACCTTTCAGCATGTTGTAGATGAAGTGGTTTGAGAGGAACCTAGACTGCACCCGGTTTGCATACACACCTAGCCCAGGATCGAGACTGACCAATCGGCAGTCTTTTTAGAGAGTAGAAGTTTCTATTGGCTGTTTTACAAATGCAGATATCTGTACATGTGCCTACAGGTAGTGGAAAGTTTGTAACTACTGCATTTCAGGCTGTTCCTGTCCTGAGTAGATAAGCTGCTAACTTAATTTTCCTTTAACATGTACATGTGTTGTAGTGGTTTGTTAGGTTGTGCTGGTATTGTATGCTTACACATATACATACAACAGAGACTGGAAAGCTGCAGGAGAGCAGCTGTAAAGTAATTCTGGCTTCTTTTTTTTGCCTTTTCTGGCTGCTTCAGCTTTAAATTAACACATAACAGCAAAAGTTACAAAGCATAACGGAAACACCTCGAACAGAAGGATGTAAAATATATCCACAGGGAGATGTTCTCTTTAAAAAAATAAGAAAAAAACTGTGGAAAAGGAAGAAAAAGGCTCATCAAGGGTCACTGCACCGCTGACTCAAGATGCTGTAACTCCATATGGAGGAACAGATCAACAGATCCAGGCAGCGAAGGAGTGATGGACAGTGTTTTGCGGTTGGATGAGCAGGTGGTTATGGGTCTTCATCCATATGTCATTTCCTCCTTTATGTGAATGTGAGACATTTTACTGATGGTGGTGAGTTGTGGCCTTCGGCTTTAGCAGAAATCTGTTAACCCGTGAACCTGTGAGGCACCTCAGATCCTCCTCAGCCACGAGGAATTAAAACAACTCAGCTTTCTGGTTTTTTATTAGAATCTCTGACTGAATTTCTGTTCTTGCTCCTGGGGTTGTACATTTTTGCATGTTTTTATTAAAAACAAACAAAAAAAGGAATATTTTTAATTAAAGTATGTGGATGGTTGGGTTTTTTGGGTGTGTGTGTTTAACTTAAAGACAAAGAAATACATCTAGATGAAGATTTAGTTTTGGTAGCATATACAAAAGCTCTGTGTGACCTACAAATTGAAGGTAATATACATACCTCCTACTAATCAGACCTTAAATATTTTTGTTATTTTCTCTAATACATATCACATTATTTATTCCCTAAGGAGGAATCCAACTACCGGCCATTAACCTGCCTCAGTACAACATGGAAGCTCTTGTCAGGCATCATAGCAGCTATGATGAACAGGCACATGGCTCAGACCCAGACAGGAATTGGCAGAGATACCAGAGGAGCAAAACACCAGGAACTCAACAGGGATGTGGAGAACAACACTTGCCAATTGCACAAGAAACCATCAAGAGCGCGATTTACCAGCTGTCCCCACACTGCTGTTCTGCATAGGCCTGAATCCCTTCAGCAAGGTCATTAACAAGACTGGATACCAACTACAGAATGGAGCAAAGACCAACCACATCCTCTTACAGGGATGACATCAAGCTGTACGCCAGGAGTGAACGAGACATTGATTCACTGATCCACACCACCAGGATCAACAGCAATGACCTCAGAATGTCATTTGGACTGGAGAAGTGTAGTTGGAAAGGGAAGGTAGTCAGAACTGAGGGGATTGCACTACCAGAAGGAGAAAAATGGCTGCCGGGATGACACGCAATGTGGCTGGCTCTGTGTGGATGCCTCAAAAATCCTTTAATAACATCGAAAGGAATCGGCTTTTGCCTTTAACTGGTCTTTTCTTTTCTTTTTTGTGTTTTTCTTTATCTGTATGTCATATTGGTCTGGAAAAAAGGGATAACCAAATCCTGTGCCCAGCACAGGCGAGTCAGCATGTCCTTTTCACAATATTATTGGATAATGGTCATGCCAGACTCACCTCACCCTCAGGTAAACATGGACAGTTGGATGATACTAAACTAGTTCATGTTTTAATAATACTTCCTTTGGCTGGAGACATTGAAGTAAATCCGGCGCCACAGCCAGCTGGCCCGCGGCCGCTGCTGTTTGGATTACCAACGTTGCTATTTGGGCTGCCATCGAAACTGCCTTGGTCTGTTCCTGTGCCTCGTCCGTTTCCTCTGCTGCTCCCCGGGCCTGTTTCTGGTCTTCCGCCGCTGCTCCCTGGGCCTGTTGCTGGATTTCGGCCGCTGCTCCCCGGGCCTGTTCCTGGTCTTCCCTTGCTGCTCCCCGGGCCTGTTCCTGGTCTTCCCTTGCTGCTCCCCGGGCCTGTTCCTGGTCTTTTGCCGCTGCTCCCCGGGCCTGTTTCGGGGCTGGCACCGCTGCTCCGTGGGCCTGTTTCGGGGCTGGCGCCGCTGCTCCCCGGGCCTGTTTCGGGGCTGGCGCCGCTGCTTCCCGGGCCTGCTTCTGGGTTTTCGCCGGTTTGCGCCGGGCCGGCTTCCGGTTTATCATCGCTGCTTCCCGGTCTGGCTCCTGGGCTGACTCCGCCGCTCCCTGGTCTGGTATCTGGGCTGACACCGCTGCTCCCCGGGTTTGCTCCTGAGCTTTCACCGTTGCGACCTGTGCCAGCTCCTGGGTTGCCTTTGCTGCTCCCCGGGCTTGTTGACTGTTCTGATGATCTCCAGCAGTCCCATCCAAAAAGGTACAGGAATCCAGTTCTTAAACGGCATAGATCTACTAAAATATTCCGGACATTAAACCAGGCTAAGGTTGTCTGGGACCCGTTATCAAAAATAAAGGGATTATTTGGCGGGCACTTGAATATCCGCAGTATGAGGCCAAAACGTGAACAGCTGGAACACCTGCTCTGTAATTCCAACATTGACTTTTTAGGACTTTCGGAGACGTGGCTGTCCCACTCTTCCCCAGAGGCTGTAGTAAATATGCCCGGTTATAATGTGGCACAACCACAGAGAAAGTGGGAAGGGTGGGGGAGTATTAATATATGTTAGAAATACTCTTAAGTGTACAATGATTGAATGGCCAAGTGAAATAGTTTTGGAATGTGTTGGTGTAGAGATATCACTTTCTGAAACAATGTCTTTTATAATAGTATGTATGTATAGAAAGCCCACAGCAAAAAATGATTTCTATGATCAACTTAGGATTCTTCTTGATCATTGTGATAAATTTAAAGAAATTATTTTACTGGGTGATTTTAATATTAATTGGAATGTAAAGAAAGAACGAACAAATCTTAAACGAATTACTGATTATTTTAATTTAACACAAATAATAGAAAACCCAACTAGATTAACAAATCATTCTGAAACTCTCATAGATCTTTTATTTACAAATCATGCTGAGAGGATTCTTAAAACATATAATCTCATTACAGGTCTTTCTGATCATAATATTGTACTTTTCTCCCGCAAATTAAGTAAAAAACGATTCAATACCGCTAATTTTAATAATCATCATAAATTTATTCCAAAACATTCACATTCAAATCTTGAAGATATTATAAACGAAGTAAATTGGCCCGAATTGTTTTTGGAAGATAATATTGAACTCAACTCTCAAATATTTAATTCAAAAATCACAGAACTTATGGAACCTTTTCTTAAAAGGGGAAAAGAAAATATAAGGAAAAAACAACTGCCATGGCTAAATAACTACTGTAAAAAACTTATGAAAGAAAGAGACATTTTGCTTAAAACCTCTTTGAAAACTGGGTTGACTGTTGATAGGCAAAGATTTACTTCCATGAGGAATAAAACTACTAATGCACTACGTAAAGCCAAAGCAAATTTCTTTCTGGATGTAATCAAAGGTGCTAATGGAAACGTCAAAATCATATGGCAAAACATAAATAAACTGATAGGTAAGGAACATAAAATGATCAATGATAGATTGGAAATAAAAGTTAATAACAAGTTGTTGATTAATCCAAAAGAATTAGCAACTGAGTTCAATAACTTTTTCATTAAGTCTATTGATGAAATAAGACATATGTTTAGTCAGTCAGAGACAGTTTGCAATTCTAATGACTCTGGACAGCCTCTTTTTAGATTAGATCAAATTACAGATATGGAAGTCGCTAGTATAATTCAATCAATGAGGGCTTCAAAAACTAAAGATGCATACGGGCTTGACACACACTTTTTAAAAACACACAAAGATGCACTGGTTTGTCCAATAACACATCTGATAAATTTATCCATCAGAATGGCAACAGTCCCAGAAAGTTGGAAGGCTGCCATAGTCTCACCAATTTTTAAATCAGGAGACAAATCAAATATTTCTAACGATCGTCCCATTAGCATCCTCCCTGTTGTTTCTAAGGTTGCAGAAAAATGGATTGCCAAGCTGCTGAACAAACATCTCAGCCACCATTCTCTTCTGCACCCCATGCAGTTCGGGTTTCGCCAGCATCATTCCACAGAGACGGCAAATTGTGTCCTTATAGAAACAGTGAAATCCCTGCTCGATAAAACCACCTGTGTTGGTGCAGTCTTTCTAGATTTAAAGAAGGCATTTGATACAGTGGACCATCAGGTCCTTCTGTCCAAACTGACTTATTTTAACTTTGCCGAAGATGCATTAGCTTGGTTTCAATCTTATTTATCCAACAGGAGACAGTCTGTGTCTGTCAGGGGCACAATGTCGTCATACCTTGACTGCAGGGGTTCCCCAGGGCTCTATTTTGGGACCAGTCCTGTTTTCTTTGTATATAAATGATTTGCCAAATGTGTGTCAAAGTGTCCACTTCCAAATGTACGCTGATGATGCTGTTATTTTTACACCTGCAAAAAGTCCACAGGAAGCATCTTCAATCCTCACATTAGCCCTGGAGAATATACAACACTGTCTCCTTCAGTCCTCCTTACTGCTGAATAAGAAAAAAACAGTTACAATGATGTTTACAAAAAAACCTATAAAACTGGAGCGGTCTAGTGTGTTCCTGGGGGGCGAAGAGCTTGATCTTGTGCAGGATTTCAGGTACCTTGGGGTCACACTGGATCCCACACTGTCTTTTAAAAAACATATAAAACTTACAGCAAGCATAATTAAATTTAATTTAAATAACTTCAAACAAATTAGACCATCAATGACAATTATTTCAGCTAAGGTTTTTCTACATTCAATGATATTATCACATATAGATTATTGCATTACATCTTGGTCACTCACTGGAGATACGTTCTTAAAACCAATAGAAATATTATTTAAAAAGGCTATAAAAATCCTTGATCAAAAGCCCTTATCATATCATCAGTGTAATATTTTGGAAAAATACAATATGCTCAATTTTGAAAATTTTATTAAATTTAAAAATAGCTGCTTGATCTATAAAGTTCTTCATGGACTAGCTCCAGTTCCACTTTCAACATACATTAAATCAAGAACTGACCGAGGTTTTGGCACCAGAGCCTCTTCCAGAGGAGACCTTGAGATCCCCCGTAGAAAAACAACCTTTGGACAAACGGTTCTGTCAGTCAGAGGGGGTTATTTCTGGAATACTGTACCGACTAACATTAGAGAATGCTCCACTTACAGTACTTTTAAAAAGCACCTTAAGCAGTTCATTAAAAGTTCCCAGACATGTTCGCACTTTCACTAATTTTTATTTATTTATTTATTTATTTATTTATTTTTTTCTCCTTTTTTCTTTTTCCATTTGTATATTGTTTTAATGTTTGTCAATGTGTTGTCTTTTACTACTATTGTATATTCATGATGTTTTCTGTTGTTTGTCCTTCTGCCTAGGGACTACAGATGCAAATTAGCAAATATGCTATAATCTGGCTCATTTACAATCTGTACTAAGTATTGATTGTTTTATTAATGTGCATTGTCCCAAATAAATAAAAATTAAAAAAAAAACATTGCAGATTTAAAGCCAGCTACAAGTACCCTGGAATCCCACAGACAAATGGGAACCATGAAGAGGCCACTAGGAAAGCTGCAACCTCCAAGTACCTGCAGAGAGTCAGGACAGGCCTGAAGGGTCAGCTGAATGGGAAGAACAAGATCCGGGCAATCAACATCTACGCCCTGCCACTTGTCAGATACCCTGCTGGGACAGCCGATTCGAGTGTTATCAGTCCATTAAATGGACATTATCAACAATTATCAGGACTGGAGTGGATGTCTGGAGTGGATCTGGATTCAGCTGAAATTAGTGATAACAGCCTACTGAGAGGGCCAGCAGGTGCAGGAGGGCCAGTCTGAACGACAGTTATGGGACTGAAAACTGGTAATAAAGTGCATTTAAGGACTGATAACATTCGAATCAGCTGAACTAGAGCGGTAGCTGGCTGCTGGGAGGGACTACAATGAATCCAGATCCACTCCAGACACCTAGCCCAGTCCACGTGACACCAGAACAGTGTTCGTCAATTAGAACGATGATAACAACCTTTTTGACCGGCTAGCAGGTGGAGACGGCACCTACTGGACCTTAACTATGGGTCTGATAACTGTTGATGACGTGCATTTAATGGACTGATAACATTCGAAGCGGGTGGCTGGGATAATAAGCTGGCCAAAAGAGGAGATAGAAGCCACTGATCCTTACCATGCATGGAGGGTTTCACCCCAAATCCAGCACCCAGATCTAAGTGGAAGGAAGGAGGCCGAGGACTAGTGAGTGTCAAAACCACTATCCTGGATGAAACAACACAAATCCATGAATATATCAGGAAGATGGCCACAAAGGATTAGGTGCTTAGAGAGTACCTCAGGCAGAGGAAAACCAGGAAAGAAGAGGAGGAAAAACAGGAACCATCATGGAAGGACAGGCCTCTGCATGGCATGTACCACCAGCAGATCAAAGAAGTGGCTGACATCGAGAAATCCTACCAATGGCTGGACAAAACTGGACTGACAGACAGCACAGAGGCACTAATCATAGCAGCACAAGAGCAAGCTCTGAGCAAAAGATAGATAGAGGCTGGGGTCTACCACACCAGGCAGGACCCCAGGTGCAGGCTGTGCAGAGATGCCCCTGAGACAAACCAGCACATAACAGCAGGGTGCAAGATGCTAGCAGGCAGAGCATACATGGAATGCCATAACCCAGTGGCCGGCAATAGTATACAGGAACATCTGTGCTGAGTATGACCTGGAAGTCCCGAGGTCAGAATGGAACACGCCCCCAAGGGTGGTCGAGAATGACCGAGCTTAGATCCTGTGGGACTTCCAGATACAGACAGACAAACTTGTGGTGGCTAACCAACCGGACATCGAAGCGGTGGACAAACAAAGGAGGAAGGTCGTAGTGATAGACGATGCAATACCAAGTGACGGGAACATCAAGAAGAAGGAACACGAGAACCTCGACAAACACCAAGGGCTCGGAGAGAATCAATGGATGTTATATCTAGAATCAAGGGCAGAAATTAACTTCCACCATCTCTCACACACAGTCGGACCTGACTGATCACCACAATCCATCTGCCCTCATACACAAGGAAAAAAGAAGGTAACAATCAGTTTATTTTAGTCTAAAAAGGACCAACAGTCATTTTTCAGGCTTTTAAAGGATCAGCTGTGACTGTTTCTTTTTTTCCCCTCACATCCTCCTCCTGCCCTCCCAAGGTCTGAAGGATTGGGAGTTAGATTAGAGCTAGCCCATAAACTGGTTTCCCTGTATTTTATCATCTTTATTGACAAATGTCTGCCTCGGTCCTGTGTCGCCCTCCTTCACACACATTGTTCTGTAAATTCTCTGAATGTGCAGTCCAATCGATCCAGGTAGAAGATATTAACTGCTGTTCCCTCCGTGCTTTGTTGTATAACCCTTCCACCACCCATTCTCCATTCCCTGTTTCACAATCAGAGCTGGAGTCTCTATATTCAGTGCGGGGTGGCATTTAGCTTGCCCCTCCATCTCCCTAATTGTCAATTATTCTCAGAATATGGAGCCTGGCCACTTCGGCCAGGCTGGAGCCATCATTAAGCGGCGTGGTGTAGCAGAAATGCATTGCAGGGACGAGGTACGACTGTGCCAGCAGACCCAGCGGGTGGCATTTAAAGGAGCATTGAGCCACAGTGCCATACATGTGTGTATGTGTGAAATGCAGTCACATGGCAATCAGCCTCAGTAAAACCCATTTGCCGTTTATCACTGTTTATTACACTGAATATCTCACATGAAACAAATGAGCCTGACCTTTCATGAATGAGTCTCCTTTTCTTCTGCTTGAGAACATGATGAATAACCTGAAATGGAGCCGAGATGAAGAGTGCCTGTTCATGCAGAGAGCGAACGAGGAAATACAGAGGATGCCAGGACCATCAGTCACCAATAAGCCTGCAGTTTGATGTCAGCTTGGAAAGGGCAAAAGTTGGCCAGAAATGAACTTGATGGAGTTTCTCAAAACAAAGATAACAAGAGAGGCACTCGGAGAAAGCAGGACTCCACTAAGGCCAACACCCCATCTTGTAATTCTACACCAGAACTGAGTGGGTAACAACACCACGAACTTGGCAGAGATAATATATAGTCAGCCATCGCACACATCTCAGTTCAGTCAGGTCCACCACAGTCAAAAGAAGATTCCTATATCCATCTGCAGTAATGTATCTGGTGGTTCGGAGATAAGCAGCTACTGTAGGCAGGCTGAAGCTGGTGTCTGAAAGTTTCTCCCCAAGCTCATCCTAGACGACTGATTTGATCTTGATGAAACTTAGCCCATAAACTACCTAGGCCACCAAGACTCAGGACATTTATATGGTGATTGAATAAAACATTTACTTCAAATAAAAGAACAGTTACTTTTTCCATGTATTTGTATATGGAAACTGTGCAACTGAGGCCGGGTCACGAACACAATTTTTATGCACGTAAATTGAAGGTAACGTTTGTGCATTCATGTGCACATTATCTTACATTTTAATGGTTACTAGAGGGTTTACGATTTAACAATTGGCAAGTTTTTATTTTGTATCTCATGCCCTTTTTACTGGCCCTGTAAACATGTAGTTTTAAACACTGCTAAAAATCATATTTAGCAGTAATTAAGCCATTAAGCCAAAATATATATAACAATCAAAGTAAATAGCTGACGATGATATGAGCCGTACCACATACAAGATGGGGCTGTTTGTTACACGTTCCTTTTGCATTTCTAATGGCTCAAAATTGTTAGAAATTAAATATGTTTAACTTAAAATTCTGAACTGTAATTGTAACAAGCTTGATGAAGGCCAGTGGTTATAAACATCACCAACCTGACTAAATCTGACATATTTACATGATGGATCCAAGTGCTCATATTAAATAAAGTTTGTTGTCTATGTCCTATAAGGCATAAACAGGCACACCTCTTCATCTACCCGGCAACTACTAACATCCACTTTCATTCATACAAATGTTGTATTCACCCTTTCTAAACTGTGTGGGCATTTATACAGCAAGTGTCTCATACTGATCAGTCAAAGCACTACAAGCCACATTCACCCACTGACACACTCATTCATACGGTGCTACTGTCAGGATGTGGCTGTGGTGATGGAGAGGAGCGGAAAGCCAATTCCTGGGATCTTTTCCCACATGGAGGTCAGGTGAGTGTATGCACGGGACATCCCCGGTGACCGGAGAAGCCGAGGATCTTTCTTAATGAAAGATCCAACTTAATGAATACCCAACTAAGAGGGTCTTGGAGTCCATAGTCACACTGATGCGAGTGCAAATCCGAAGTAATCTGCCAGCCTCATCCCCAAGCGCTGCAAGCATCTGCTGGGTCCATGCTGGGTCGTGTTGTACTGTTGGGTTTGGCTGTGTGGCTGGCAAGGTTGGACCCAAATGCATGCAATGTGAAAACAGATCCGAGATCAAATTAGTTTTAATGCTGAGGAATTTTCACAGTGTTCTGGTACGTAATCCAAGGTACGTAATTAATCCATAATGCAAAAACCCTCGGAGAACAGAAGGGAAACCTCAGGAGGAGGAACACACACAGCATGTGGGGAACACGACAACGACACGAAAAGGAACCGAACAGCGAAACAAGAGGAAACATCTGTGAAGGACACGTGGACACTAACGAGACAGGGGAAGCAAAACTGAACACAACACACGGGAACAGGAAACTGTCAAAATAAAACAGGAAGAGACCAAACATGATACAAACACAGACTTGATGCAACATGGGGAATACAACTAAATACAGAACACACCAGACAAGGCACGATGACAGAGAGACGCAGCAGACGCTGAAACACTGAGACGCGATGGAGACAACAAGAACAAAGAGAAACAGGAATAAATACAATAACTAAAACCATAACAAAGTCCGGATGAGCAAACTTAGAACACTGAAGGAATACAACAACGACAGAACCTCAAGAGAACACAAAGCACTGGGTGAACGGCCCAGGACCATGACAGCTGTATCCTAGGCCTTCTATTCCATATACTCTCACACTCTGATGGATGCTCTGGGAACAGTGTGCGGTTCAGGATCTTCCCCAAGGGTGGTTCAACATGTGGACTGGAGGGAATCTCGGTTAGGTCACCAGCTGTTTGCATTCATCTGATTCTGTATCTTCATGTGTGATTCTTTTACTGAGAACTTCTCAGGAACCTTTCTAACTGGATTTGTGTATCCTACATCACAGGTGCTCACGTTTCTAACTGAGCTCCACATGAACCCCATCTCCTCTTAATGTGAAGGGAAATAACGAGAACACATTTGAATTTTTAAAGTTGATCCTCCTCTTTTTCCTCAACAGGCTCCTAATTCTTTACACATACATTTACAAAATTCAAGCATTTTGAGAAAATTAAGATATTTAAACTGCATCTCTTGGTTACTAACTGTGGGAAATGTTAGAGTAATATTGTTGGAAACCAGACTTTAAGGCCTTTAAATGAGTTTCAGAGTTGTAACAGAATCCGATCTTTAATTTTGGCAGAAACCAATTTTCTGTTTAATTAATGTACAGAAAGCAGCTCTAAAAAAAATCTATAAATTAGGTTCAGAAACATCTGACAGACATAAATACCCTGCAGTTATTCCTGTGTATACAAAGTTATTACATTTTAACATCCCTTGAAAGCGCTTAATAGTTTCATTGGAAAAGTGGTCACATTGCAGATTCATTTGGTCTATTAAACCTCATCATTATGGGTCAGAGGCTCCTCGTGCCTGCAGATGGATGAACACTGAAATGCAGAAATCAGCAAACAGACATCAAATCTGTCTTGGATTGAAATGAGGGAAAAGTAATTTGAATGCGCGACTGATTCGTGTCAGGGAATAGTTCAGTATTAGAGAGAACAGATGACTAATTTAAAGAACCGGTTTATTAAAAATGTTGACGCTCCATATTAAACCGTTCCGTCTGAGAATGTGACATAAGGCCATCGGAGAGTTAAGCGCTACCCTGACATTACCATCCACCATCGGCACGCTGCTATGAAACCATTAGCAGAGGAAGTGCTGTACTTACACAATGCCACACTCATTTCAGCATGTATTAAACTCAGACAGTAAACCACGCGTGAAAGGCTGCAATACTCTTCGTCCTCTTCTTCCTCAAACAACAACAACAACAACAACAACTGCAATAACCACAGAAACCGCAGCAGCAGCAGCCATATTCCAATTCCACGCCTGTCATAACATCCTGCCGTCTCCCTGGATGGTAGGAAGAGGAGGTAGGAGGTTATGGAGGCTCATGCATTATGGTGGCACATCTGCTCTGCTCAGACAGCGCTGATGCTGTTTTCACTGAAATAAGGCCGCAAAATAAGCCAAACCAACGCCTGCAGCACGGTGGGATGTCAGATCAGTGATCCGAGGTCCGGGAAGCAAACCTCTCCCTGGATCATGAGGTGGCTTTCATAACAGAGAAGCTTCCAGAAACACTGATGCATTAGACCCTTCTCGTGTCAAAATTTAATCTTCAAATTAAATCACGAGCCTGAAACTTGTCTGATGATAAGAAACGTTTGGTTACTATTACCTAAGAACATGAAGTCACAAATCAAAAACTGGAAAATGAGGATTTTGTAGACATCTGAGAAAGAAAAGCGGGAGGCCCAGAGCTGCTGCACATCAGTGGAAGACAGCAGTCATATATCTGAAATTCATCCCGTTTTCTGTCTCGAGGTAACATTTAGACTGCCATTATGAAATATGAACACAGGGAATTTATGACGCATTTTCTCTGAAGTTCATTCATTCAGACTCCACAGGCAAAAACACGGCAGATTAATTAGCTGTAACTAGTCAGAAGACAACAGCCAGAATATACATTTACCATGCTTTGTTTATTGTACATTTATGCAAATGAGTCCATGATGAATACTCATTAGTGTACACAAGCGCAGCATTTAAGATAAGTTTACACATACATGAAAAAAAATTCATAGGATCTGTACCGTTTGACCTTCTCTGACCCTTTGTGAGTCAGCTTTAAGCTCACTGTCATAAGATCATATGGTTGTGTGTTTATACCTTTATTCACATGCTACTTAGGGGTGGGCACTCTGGGTATTTAATAGGTTTAAGTATAGGTTGCTCAGGTATATCCTGTGATGGTGATGATTAAAACATAAAGTCAGCTGTTTGTTATGGCTCAGGTGTACAGATAACTACTTCCTCACAGCTGACGTGCTGTGATGACTGAACTGAAATCCCAAGAACAGGCTGTCTGTGTCCTGTCATTAGGATAAGAAGCTTTTATATATATGTATATATAATATATATATATATATATCACATGATGAGAAGTGTGTGTGTGTGTGTGTGTGTCTGTGTGTGTGTGTACACTTCTATCCAAATGTGAGAAGCTGCTGTTTATATATAAACAGTGTTCCCACTCCGAAAAATTCCAAAACTGGATGTTTGAGGTTTGGATGTGTGTTTTTCCCAGTGTGGAATATTGTGAGTGTGTGTGTGCACTAAAAAGGAAGCGAGGGAAGGAGAATAAAAGTAAAACAGAAGAATGAAGAGAAATGGTGCTCCGTGTGTGTGTGTGTGTGGGGGGTGGGGGGGAGCAAGTGAGTGGGAAGACCGCTGAAACGGGAATAAAGCCGTGTACCGCTGGGACTTCAACAAGCACTGCACCATTCTACTCATTCCATCTATCACTGTACTCACACCCGGGTAGCTCCAGGTATACGTTTGTGTGAGTGTGTGTGTGTGTGTGTGTGTGTGTGTGTGTGTGTGTGTGTGTGTGTGTGTGGGAGGACCAGTTTAACGCCTTTACATTGAGGACATGTTATTGGGGCAGATCATCATTCTTGGTTTTATTTTTATTGCTTGTAACGGTTAAGAACACAAAATAATCCTCACAAACATAGGTAGAAATGTGTGTGTGTGTGTGTGTGTGTGTGTATGCTGAGGATAGAGGACAGAGCTACACCTGCACTGAGACCACATCCTTGTTGCTGCTCGCTGTGTTTCGCCTCCTGAGATTTAAAATGGATTTTCTGCTTTGATAAAAGCTGATAAATCCAATTATTTCAGTACTTTGCTTTTTCCTCCATTAATCCACCATTTGAGAGATTAGAGTGTGAGCACTGACTGTGGTCTGCTGTGGGTGGACTGAGTCTATGGTCTGTTTAGAAATTTTTGCTTCCATAGAATTAAAACATTCATTCAGGTCTTTATTTTCAGCACATTGAATAATATATTATCTCATTTGGACACTTAAGGAGCATTTCAGAGAGGTTCATCTTAATGTGAATAATCAGCTGGAAGCCTCATTATGGTATATATCAGGCAAATCAGGGCATTCACAACTTAAAATGTTCCTGTGATTAAAGTGCAAGGTACCAGTCACATCTGAGCACAGGACAGCAACACTGAAGAAATCAGGACAAGATGGGAGCAACCATCGGAGGAGGGCTTTCTGGTTCAGGGTTCGGCTTTGTTGGTCTCCTACAGATGTGCTACAGATGTTCACTGGCACTTTAATATCAAGTGTCCATTTCATTTGGTTCAGATTTTATTTCACATAAGACACACACATTAGTTTAGTGTTTTTAGTTAGTGTGAGAAAGAAGAGGTGAAGGAGCGAGACGAGCTTCCAACACCAGGTCTGCTCCTGTCCTCAGTTTGACCTCCATCTGACCTCCATCTGACCTCCATCTGACCTCCATCAGCCCCTCGATTGTGACAAAGATCGACTGTTTCTGTGGAAAACCTGGACTTTGTTGAGGATCTGTAGAGGCCAGCAGTTTCACTGTGTTTCAGTGTGTGTGTGTGACAGTGTTAGTGTGTACTATGGGATGATCACACTGGGATACTCTGGTTTCCTTTGTAGAAGTGCCTTTGTTTCAAGTCCAGCTTTGCACCTACAGTTCTGCCTCACCTCTCCCTCCCTCCTTTAGTTCTGTGTACTCCCTCCCTCCTTCTTTTCTACTATTTCTCTGCTCTGCCCCCCCCCGGTTCATCCAAAGACATCATTCTTTCATCATTTCTATTCTCCTCTGTCTTTCTCTCTTTTTCCTGGCCTTTGGTTTATTTTTTAAAGAAATCATGCCTGATCTGCAGCATATGGACACAAGCACTGGGCCATGAAGCTCCGGATGCAGTTTTTGTGCTGATGTTAATGCCAGAAGAGGTTTGGATCTCCGGGGACTTTTTGCACACTATGAGCTTCAGCATTTAGTGACCCCACTCTGTAACTTCCTGAATGCTGTGGTTCCTAAAGGCTTCCTCTTTGCAATAATACCACTGACAGCTGATCGTGGAATATGGAAGACATTTGCTGACTTGTTGTGATGGTGGCGTCCTAGCAGGGCTGCAGGGCGAGGTGCTGGGTTTTACACACCAATGGGACTGAAATCACCTGAATTCAAAGATTAAGAGGTGTAGCCCAGTACTTTTGTCCATATGGTGTATGTATTGTGATGTGTGTTTGTGGTGTGTGTGGCTTTGTGAGAAATTACTGGTGTAATTTGCTGCAGTAAGAACATGTCCTCCAGATCTGAGGTTCTCTGCTGCAAAATCCTGGATGTCTCCTCTGGACTGGGAGAGAGTTCTTGTCCTCAGTATCTCTGGATCTGGTTTGTGAATGAGGTGGACCGGTACGTCATCAGAAACCTGTTGGGATTTCCCTTGGCACTGTCCCTTTGAGCTTTGTCGGGCACACCCAGCTTGGATGAGACAGATTTAGACCCAGAAACTGCTGGAGGAATGGGAGTGCTGGGGAGATGATGTCCCTGCAGCCTCACTTTGGATTTTCTGCTCAGTTAAATGCCAGAAACAATCTTTTTTTCTGTTCTACAGAACATAGCACCTTCCTTTGACCTTCACCTTTTGGGCCTTGAAAACCGACCAACATCGGCCAAATCCAGAGAGGTGCTTCGCAGGCACGTTTGTATATTTGCATTTGTGGGTTGAAAACATTCAGAATTTAATAAACAGGGAGAAAAATAATGACATTTTTGGGTAGGTTGGTCATGCTGATCAAAACACCAAACAGCTTTTCACTACCAGATGCATCACTCCTCAAAATAAAAAATAATAAAATCCAATCATATGTGTGCATATTTAATCCAAAAACCTTCGAATGTGTCTAAGGCCCTGCAGAAGGTTAACACAGCCGACAAGTTCAATGCTTTCAGTGGATGAAGAAATGATTTATGGATGTTTTGAAGGTTAGAGCGATGAGCGAGCCCGTTTTCACACACACTCATGGAGGCAGTGGATGCTGAAATAACCTTTGTTGTCACACACACGCAAACACACACAAGGTTCACTGGTGTCATATCAGCTTTGAGCCTTGTTGCTTTGTGGAGGTTGCTGGTTCACTTATATTAACACTAATGGATTTTCAGTGTAATGGTTGAGCGTAAATTTCCGCTCCGCTGCTCACAAACAGGCACGGAGCCGCCGCGTTGTTATGCAAATGGACGCCACAGTGATGCGCTCTTTCAAATGAAGTGTTGCAAATGGGAGACGGGGTCAATGAGGCAGAGAAATGTCTAAACACTCACAGGGCACAGAGTTTTTTAATTTTAAAGGGAAAAAAGTGAACCTTCACATGTGCTGAATATCGGCAGAGCTTCAAAGCGGAGCTGAAACGTACGAGATGTGACAGGTGTCTTTAGTCACCTGACCATCCGAATCCACGCAGGCAAAAGTGACAAATCAATGATGTGAACATGTCTACGCTGAGCTGGGTCAGCCAGCGACGGAGAGAAGAATTCAGCTTACCATCGTTGTCTCAGCGATGGAGCCAAAGCTGTTGATGAAAATGTTGCAGGTGACGTTCACAGGCGGACCTGCAGAGAGGGAACGGAGAAAGGAAAGGAGACACAAAGTTAGAGAAACAACACAAATATTATCACACAGATAAAACAGACGGAGAGATGGCTGCGACAGAACGCAAGCCTACCACACTACCATCAACTTGAATTTGAGTCATTTGTTAACATAAGAACTGTGAGCAGCGAATGTGTATTAATTTTTAGATGTTCCTCTTCTAAAAAAGCTGCAAAGCTTTAATTGGTTTGACTGCTTTCATCGATCCAGGGGCCATGCTGAATTCTTCAGAAAATGAGTTCAAATTAGGCATAAAAACTGATATTGCACTTGCCGTAAAAATGCACATATCAGAGGTCGTGTGTGGTTCACTGAACAGCTTACTGCTTTACATCATCATCACTAATAACCGCTGCATTTTCCAACATTTAGATCTTTAGTCGGGGTTGGTTTAGTGTGCGAGTTTCTTGTTGTGCTCTGAATGGATGTAAACCGAGTGGATGTGTTTGCGTGTATCAGTGTGTGTGTGGCCGGATATTAGCGCAGCAGAGAAGACTACGGCTGAAGCCAGCTGATGACAGACTGCAGGAAGTAAACAAAGTGAGAGAAAGCGTGTGCTCCAGGAGAGCTGGCTTCAAACACCGGCTGAATCAACAATTCACGTTTCTGGACTTAAAGACTCTGACAGCGTCCGACTGCCTGACAGCAGCAGGAAGTTTGTTCCAGAGCCGCCGAGACGAGGAAATGTGCAAACATCTCATTACAACTCAAGAAAACTACAAACCAGAAAATCAATGACACATCCCTGCGAGACTGCCGGTCAAACTCAAGTGGTGTCAATAAACTCGCAGTGTCATCTCAACGGGAATCATAATGAGTGAGACGGTGCCCTCACTCTGCAGAGGTCAAGGTCGCACAACTTAGTCAAGGTGAGCGAGAGCAGCCATCAGGCCTTTGTGCCGCTGCGCCACTGATTCTTCATCGCACTGGGCTGGACAAACACAAATGGGATGCAGCGGAGTTGCAGTAAGAAGCAACCAGACACCAACCTGACCAACATCAGCTTTAGAGGCCAAATAAAGCGTAGCTTCCTCTAAAGCCTCAGTGTGCTGTCTGCCCATCACACACACTGAGCTGCTGAGCACTTAGTTAACCTACATATATTCACTACCACCTGGACGGCAGAATTCATACTCCTATTGCTCACAGGTTAGCACAAATCTAGCCTCAGTCTAAAACAGCCAGACCTCACATGTTCACCTATCTGCTGGAAACTGGAGCAGGCACAGGGAGGATGCAGGCAGTGTGACCTCTGCAGCCCAACAAACAGTGCTGCACACAATGGAGACACAAACTGTGTGATGTCACCATTTTAAGTACCCTGAGAATCTTTTGTGCACGGTGAGGAGAAAGTAAATATTACTGTACATATGCATATTTTTTGTCCAGTTTCAAGAAATAATGTGCATCATGTTAATAATGAGGGCACGTTAGCGTCAGTGCCTCCCAGTGGATAGCTGCAGATCTTTATGTTAGTGTTGAGTGGCTGGTGTCCAGGTTCTGCTCACACCTGCAGGTCTGTGCTTTAATCCTTCTGCACTTTAATCAGGAATAATTTGGCCTCAGTGGAAGGCAGTTTTTATGAGCCTCTGTTAAACTGCTGATTTGCCAAAACTCTTTTTGTCGTCTGGCCTGTAGAAACTGCCTCTGAAGCTGCCGTCATCACGCTACTTTAGAGTTGTTGTCTCTTTTTTGGAAACCTCCTAATCGAGCTACAAATCTCCACTGCAGACTCTGCGTTTTACAAAAACTGAAAATCATATTTAAAAAAAATCTTTGCACTGTTTTGAAGTCCATGCAGCTTTCAGCTTCTTGTCCCTCTGACTTTGCTCACAAACATTTTTACCATGTCACAGCCTGTGGTGTACAGTACTGTGGAAACAGCAACAGAACCAATCACAGCCCGTGGGTAAAATCCAGACACTTCTGATATTATCATACACATTCTGCATGTTTCCACTCATCATGAAAGAGGCATCAGGTTGATAAGACATTAATGTCTCCATTATAAGCAGGCTGGCCCCAAAATGCAACAGTCATATAGGATTGTATTAAAGTCTGCAGACAAAGTATTATTGTCAGTTTTTTGTCTGTGAAATAATTATGCTAATAACTGCCTACATATTTCAAATACATTTTTGTAATCAGACTACTGTAATCCCATTATTTTTAATCCGTTTCCCATTAGAGATCGGAGAAAAAAAGCTTCTTAATACGATGCTGGATTACAAAAATGTGATTTTTAATGAGTCAAAAGGCTGAATCACAGTCACATTCTGATACATGTCGATGTAACTTAAGGTCAAACGTTGCCTCATGCAAATGTACACACGCACACACACACACACACACGCACACTATGGACACAGTTTGCGTTTAATGTCCCTGGCTAAACTCGATGTCTAATTCCACTTGCCGGAGGCTAGCTGGGAATGAAGGAAGGGGACTGGATTATTTTGATGGCCAATTACTCTCCCTGTCACAGTCTGAGGAGTGCTTGAGGCCACTGGGGAGGAATATCATCTGAGAGTCATTCACACACACAACTGTGGTTACGCCATTGGGCTGATGATGTACGGTTAAGAGGTTAAAAAAAAAAAAACCACTAAAACTTGCCAGAGGCGACGGACGCTCGTGCGACACTTACAGCATCTTATTTAAACAAATAACAGATTACTCACACGACTGTGTGAGGAGACGAGGATGAAGTACCAAAGAGTGATGGAAAAACTGAGATATTAAATTAACCAGGTTTGTTTCCAGTGCAGCAAGTGAAAGTGGCTGCACACGAAATGAGTTTGTTCCAGTGAAGCTGAAGAGAAATCACTGCTTTCTGCAGGCAGAGGAGGAGAGAAAGACATTTAACCTGCCAGCGTTTGGGCTTCATTTACTTCAGATGTGATAGATAACTGATTCCTGTGGGAACTGTGGAAGATTAATGCTGCTTACAGTCAGCCATCGTCACGTCGAACAGTCGGTGACTCTGCTGTGTTTCTGTTTGCTCTGCGTTTGTCTATGGTGCTCCGCACGGTACAGAGAGCTTTTCAGCCACGTAAATGTGCAGTTTACTTCACATTTATGCCGTCCGTGACAAATGCAAACTTTAAAACAGAAGAAGAAGAAGCATCATGGAGCCATCAGCAGACTTGAATCGTTCTGTGCAGCTTTAAAATGTTTTCTGTTCCTGAAGGTTGGATTATTGTTGCTCTCCAGCTCGGCTGAGCTCCAGTCTGAGACTGAGGATTTCCGTTTCCTGCAGTGATGAGTTTTCTAATTTTAATAGTGCTTTACTTGGTTTACAGTGAATCTGAATATAGAAACTGAGGGGAAACAAACACTGAGATGTGAATTAGGAAAGTGGACAGAGCAGAGGAACCTTCATAATACTGAAGGCAAAAATGTTGGAAGCACAAAGATTCTTGGGAAAAACCTCATTAATGTGGCTGAATTATGTAAACATATTTTCCAGAGGATTTTGGAGGACCTTATTGAACATGCTTTAGACTGAAGGGAGCTGAATGAAGCCTCCAAGAAACCTGCAGCATTATCTTTAATATATCTGCTTCATAAAAAGTGGTGCTGCTGTCTTCTGGAGCGTGTTTGCTGTGATATTTGATTTAATCAGTGGCTGCTGTATAGACTTTAATATTAGACGTCTGTAATTAAACATCATAGGCCTGCCTACAAAAAAGAAACATTGTGAGTTTTGTCAAGTATATACTGAGTATCATATTCTTTTATCTGTTTTTGCATTAATATAGACTTTGTTTGTTTAAATGGGCATATTATACAAACCGTACGTCTATGATGCGGAGGTGAAGATATAAGATAACGGACTCCTGGTAAATAATCATCCCCGCTGGACCACCTGACTGCACCTGTCTGATGTACGGAGGCTCGACAAAGCCAGCGAGCACAAGCTCTGATATGTCTGAGTGCATCAGAGGGTTTATCCATAAACCAGCCGGTCTTACATTATCACCGTGTTTTCTCTCAGAATGGCTTTCAGGCCTAACTCGAGTCCGCTGACACGTTTCCTCAGCATCCCGGCTTTGTTCAAATCCCTCCTTTAAAGTCCTCTCGCTCCGTGGCAGGAGAGAGGGAGGCGAGCGAAGGGATGTCATAATTTGTCTTTTCTTGACGTCCCTCAGAGCACGTGACGCAAAAGTCTGAGGAGAAGCTAATACCCACTGGAAACCTCCTCCTTCTCTTCCCACTACGGCAGTTCATTTAATAACCATCCAGTGAAGGAGAGAAGCAGAGAGAGACAGTTTCACGTTATTGCTTTCCAGTAAAGACAGAAGACGAGAATGCAGCAGAAAAAGAAGCAGCAGCTCGTTAAGCGTCACAGAGGACGGGCTGGCAGTGAGTCACAGGATACTGCAGCTTCTACCTGCCTCAGTGTAGGCGCCAAACGCTGCACACGCACACAGACACGCACACAGACACGCACACAGACACACCTGACTTCATCCTCACTGCATCAGGAATAAAAGGGAGATTTCTCAATTAAACCGTTTGCTTTCAGCTGTAGACAGAATCATTTTCAAAGTGTTGATATATTTTCATACCTGAATTTTTGTGCACTGCTTCTGTTTCAGTTAGTGCTCATTAAAATGCATCTGAGCTATCGCAATATGGCATTCCCATTTTTATGTAAACAGAATTAATTTTACACATGGACAAGTTCACACATCTAAATTTGAATGACGTTTTTTAACCTTGACTTTGGCAGCTGGTCATGCTGAGACCAAAGTCTCTCTCTACTTTAAATCAAATTAATAACATTAAAAAGTTTTCATGTTTCTCTGATATTTTTATTGGTAAAAATGACACCAGAAAACCTGAAAAAGCACCGCACACAGATCAGTACCAGACACATCTGGCTTACAGACACGCAAGGAAAACAAACAAACAAACACACAAAATAATAAACAGCACAAAACCTCACTGAATACATCAGGTGCACAAACACACAGCTCCAGCAAACATGCAGGAGTGCAAATGTGCAAATAATTACACACACAAAACAAGGAATGCATTAACATCATTTACCAAGCAAAAAACACACAAAGTTACACACGTATGCTGAAGAAGATCACACAATGAACAGAAACCACACAGCTGTGGTCCTTAAAAGTCTGTCTCTGCTGGCTGCAGAAAATCCACTGCATGGAGGGGATTTTATTAAAAAAGTGAAATAACTGCAAGTTTGAAATGTCACACTAATACAACGAAATGAGTCACTTTTCTTTTAAACTAATAAAATGCACTTAATAATTAATGTAGAACTAATTAGGCTACATTTCATAAAACTGCCTGTGGGTTTAAGCTAAATTTGAATTATTTTATTTCTCTGAATGCTCTTACAAGACGAATTTACAAGTACAACGGCCCTGGATACAAACTTAACTGAACACACACATTGACTCTAAAACACACACACACACACACACACACACACACACACACACACACACACACACACACACACACACACACACACACACACACACACACACACACACACACACACACACACACACAGGCTGGTGGAGGCTAGTGAATCTGCTAGTCCTGCCGAGGTGCACCGGCACAAATAAATCCCCCTCTCTTCCAGCTGAACTCCATTTTCATTAAAAACAAGTGACAACAGCAATAAAGCAGGAAGAAACAACCGGCTCGACTCGGCTCAGCGTCTCAGCACTTCTGCTAACTGCAGCCAGTGCAGCCATTTCCTGTAGAGACGTTGTAAACAGTCCCAGAGCTCTGCGCTTCTACACGTACCATTTCCCTGCATGCCACACACAAGAACTTAAACTTATGATTTTCTTTATTTCCTGTCATATTCAGTTATGCCCCTAAGTATGTGGAGAAAGTTGTGCCTCTGTGCACCACCACGGTGGATTTGAAATCAAACAGCTCAGATGCGATTGAAGTGCAAACTTTTAAGCGGTTTTAAAAAAACCATTATTTTAATATAAGACTTAGTTTCCATGGTTTGATGAAAATCCTTTGCAGTGGCTGCCTGAAGAACCCATGGCCATCACCACATGCTGTTTCCTCCTTGAGATGCTCTGCAGGCTTTTCCCGTGGCCTTCTCCAGCTGCTGCTTGTTTGCAGGTCTCTGCATTCAGATTTTTCTTCAATAAATGAAAAGCTGCTCTGTTAGGCTGAGCTCATCGAGGAATATCGTACCTCTTTGGTTCGCAGTATGCCTTGGATCATTATCCATTTGCACTGTGACGTGACGTTTGATCAGTTTTATGCGTGGTGTCTGGATCAGTGACGGTGACTTGGGATTTCTTTGTGTTCCCTTTAACGAAAGTATTCAGCCAGAAGTAAACTTGCTGTAGTCATTCAGGTGACGGTTAATGGTGGGGCCTAAAGAGAAATAAAGCTGTGATCTAAATCCATAAAAAGGGAAATTAAAAGTATAACTGTGGACAGTATGGTCATGGTGCTTCTTAGTGTTTGCATGCTAGAAAAAGAAAAGCCTTTACTCCTGTAATACTTCATAAAAACAATACCTCAGAAGATCTTTAATAAAAAAAGTAACACTTATGCCAAGTGACAAGTAAAATGAGTGGTGCTGATGACATCATCACTGGAGAAGTTCAGACGCGTAAAATGAAATGAAATAGAAACGTTTTCTGTTCTGTTTATTTGCTGTGTGTGCAGCACATGTTCTAGTTTTGTCAGCGTACTCTGCACCAATAATAACCCTGCTCCTATTACACCATCTCAGTCTGCAATAATCACAAAATGCATCTGAGATAATTATGCATTCTTGCAGAAATAAATAAGGTATTAAGCAAAACGCTGAGCATGTAGAGCAACATGACAAATGGCCAAATCTAACATATTAATATGTATACTTACATTAAAAAGTGAGTTTGGTCCTAGACATGAACCATTGGTTCTTTAAAGTATCTTTCATTTCTTAGTGTTGTACTTGCTGGTCATCAGCATCTACTCATTTTTCACCATGGATCAGAAGTGACAGGGTGAGAAGAGTTTGGTGGTGATCCAGGAAGCAGATGGGTCTAAATAGAGACAGTATGAAGATGGCAGCCTGATAAACCTGCCAGGGAAGTGCATGTAATTGCTTTTTTAATGATTAATAGTTCAGCACCACACCCTCAGCAGGCTATAAGTTTTTTTTTCAAGTGTCAATTTAACATTTCAACCTCGTGTGATTTTTAAGCTGATGCTAGAAACAAACACTTTGCTGCCAACTGAGGATAAAAGCTGTGGATTCTGGGATGAGCCTGTGGGACTGTTTACCACCGTTTCTGCATCAACACAACCCCTGAAAACATGGACACTTGGCATATTTATCATTCTGCATCTCATCACCGCCCCAAGATAAGGCTTCCCACTTCCATCGCAGCAAAGCATCCACTGCACAGCATGTTATGCCACATCCACCGCGTGCCATATGTTAAAGACTGCAGGAAACGAGTGGTGAAACTCCAATCCAGTAACACAGCTCAACTCACACATTTAAAGAACAGAATTATGACCTTTCGTCTGCTCATTTTTCCATCTATTTCAATAACTAAACAACATAGTTTTTACATGTACTCAGAGAAGAGAGAAGGTAAAATAAAGGCTCATTAGAACACACAGATACCATCATGTGGACAGAGATGGGATTGGAAGGAAACAAGCTTCATTCTTCCACTGAAAGGCTGTCTTCTGCTCCTGGTCATAAGCGAAGAAAAGCAGTTTATTTAGTCATTTGGGAACTTCTCCATCACAACCTTCTGTCGCCCTCATTCTGAAGCTGGCTTCTGTCAAAACATGTTTGATGCAGTTGAAGGTACAGCAATGAAAAAGATGCTAATTTTGTATGTAGTTATCGGGTGAATCCAAGCAGCTTCAGAGGAGATGTTGACCAACAAAAATGACATCACTGCTCTCTTAATGGACCTCCAGTGTCACTCTGAGGTCTCTGTATCAGTCCTTGTGGTGTACTCAAGCCACTAGTGGGGTCCTGATCCCCATCTGCCAACAATGACTCAGACAACAATAGCTAGTCCTCCACCTCATACAGCACACAGCAGCATTAAAAGCAGTCACAGTCCATTTCAGCTGCTGAGCTGAGTGTGTCTCAGATTTAAGTTCTGATGAGCTTAGGACGTAAACTTCCAGATGGTGTTAGTGGAAGCATGGAGGTTAAATCCAGTGATCCTTTCAGAAAAGGAATTCATTCTGGATTCATTCACAGAGTGAAGCAGTGTTTAATGTCAATCATATATTATCATTATTATTATTGGCTTTTTAAATACTTCACATCTTTAATTTAAAAAAAAGCAACAGTGGAGGACCACTGTTGGGGGCGTGTCCCATTCTGACCTCAGGACTTCCAGGTCATACTCGGCACAGATGTTCCTGTATACTATGCTAGCCTCTTGGTTATGGTGTTCCATGTATGCCCTGCCTGCTAGCATCTTGCACCCTGCTGTTATGTGCTGGATTGTCTCAGGGGCATCTCTGCACAGCCTGCACCTGGGGTCTTGCCTGGTGTGGTAGACCCCAGCCTCTATCTATCTTGTTCTCAGAGCTTGTTCCTGTGCTGCCATGATTAGTGCCTCTGTGCTGTCTTGCAGTCCAGCTTTGTCCAGCCATTGGTAGGATTTTTTGATATCAGCCACTTCTTCTATCTGCCGTTGATACATGCCGTGCAGAGGCCTGTCCTTCCATGATGGTTCCTGTTCTTGCTCCTCAGTGTCCTGAATGTCTGTAATGTTGCATTCTGGTAGTACAGTGTTGTTGTTATCCACATCCCTGTTGAGTTCCTGATGAAGGCTCTTAGGGTCATGCTGACCTTATATAGTTCTAGGCATTCCAGGATCCATGTATGGGGTATTGAGTCATAGGCTTTCCTGTGCACAGGTTGGTCAGTCTGTTCTTACAGTCTTGACTGACTGCTCTATCTATCTTCTGGTGTTTTGCTCCTCTGGTGTTTATACCAATTTCTTTCTTGGCCCCGCTCGTGTATTGAGCCATGTGCCTGCTCATCTTAGCTGCTATGATGCCTGACAGTAGTTTCCATGTTGTACTGAGGCAGGTTATTGGCTGGTAGTTGGATGGGACCAGTCCTCCCCTCATACCCAAACAGTAGCAGATGACCCCCCCTCCCTGAGCCTGGTTCTGCTGGAGGTTTCTTCCTGTTAAAAGGGATTTTCTCCTTCCCACTGTCACCAAGTGCTGTTCATAGGGGGCTGCCCAATTGTTGGAGTTTTCTCTGTATTACCGTAGAGTCTTTACCTTACAATATAAAGCACCTTGAGGGGACTGTTGTTGTGATTTGGTGCTATAAAAATAAATTTCAATTGAATTCAATTTGGGGGATCCTCGGGGATCAGGACTGTCTGGCCTTCAGTCAGCCAGTACAGGTAGCATCCTTAGCCAGTGGGTGTGAATCATGTCAGGGCCTGGTGCTGTCCAGCTCTTCATATCTGAGACTCTTTCTTGGATGTCTGCCACTGTGATGGTCACTGGATCCTGTTCAGGGAGGTTGCTGCGGTCTCCTCTTAGATCAACTAGCTACGGAGAGGTGGGCTGCTCATTGCCTCTGGCTCTCTGGGGCTCTTGCCCTTTGGCCATGGGAACTCCGTCTGGGGTCTCCCTCCCTCCTCCTCTGGGGTGTGCCATCAGGATGTGTGGAAGTCCCACAGGATTTTAGTTCTGTCATTCTCAACCACCCCTGGGGGCATATCCCATTTTGACCTCAGGACTTCCAGATCATACTCGGCACAGATGTTCATGTATACTATGCCGGCCTCTTGGTTATGGCGCTCCATGTATTCCCTGCCTGCTAGCATCTTGCACCCTGCTGTTATGTGCTGAATTGTCTCAGGAGCATCTCTGCACAGCCTGCACCTGGGGTCTTGCCTGGTGTGGTAGACCCCAGCCTCTATAGATCTTGTACTCAGAGCTTGGTCTGTGCTGCCATGATTAGTGCCTCTGTGCTGTCTGTCTGTCCAGCTTTGTCCAGCCATTGGTAGGATAGTGTGTGTGAATGTGTGTGTATGCATGTGTGTGTACCTGTGCCCTGTCCCACAGATGCTCCATTGGATTGAGATCTGGGGAATTTGGAGGCCAAGTCAACACCTCAAACTTGTTGCTGTGCTCTTCAAACCATTCCTGTTTGCTTTGTGGTAGGGAGCATCATCCTGCTGAAAGAGGCCACAGCCATTATGGGATACCGTTTCCATAAAAGCATGGACATGGTCTGCAACAATGCTTAGGGAAGTGGTACGTGACATCCACATCCACGTAACATCCACATGGATCCCATTGCTCTGCGGTCCAGTTCTGATGCTCACGTGCCCATTGTTTGCACTGGTGGTGGTAGACAGGAGTCATCATGGGTGCCCTGACTGGTCTGCAACCATGCAGCCCCATACGCAACAAACTGCAATGCACTGTGCACTGACACCTTTCTATCAGAGCCAGCATGAACTTTTTTTTGCCAGTTTGAGCTACAGTAGCTCGTCTCTTGGATCAGACCACACGGGTCGGCCTTTGCTTCCCACGTGCATCAGTGAGCCTTGGCTGCCCTTGACCCTGACACTCTTTCACCACTGTTCCTTCCTTGGACCACATTTGATAGATTCTGACCTCTGCTGACCAGGAACATCACAGCCATCACAATGTGGCCCCTGTCAGAATCACTCAAATCCTTATTCTTGCCCAATTTTCATGCTAACGCATCAGCTTTGAGGACAAAATGTTCACTTGCTGCCAAATATATCCCACCCAGTAATGGTGAGGAGATAACCAGTGTTATTCACTTCACCTGTCAGTGGTCACAATGTTACACCTCATAACATGTCATAATGTGTATATAATGGCATCACTTTAAGAGAGATTACTGTTGTTTCACATACAGGGCTTCCATGGGTGTAGTGGTCAACACATTTGCTTGGCGAGCAAAAAATGCTTGATTCCAGCTGGAGACACAAATTTCTAAAGTAAAAACTCTCCCAAATGAATCATGCAGAGCTACCTGCTGTGGCACCGCCTTGTGGCAAGGAAACAGCTGAACGTAGTGTAATCACCGTGTTACCACGAACAGATCGTGTGGGATTGCCAGCTTGACCCCATTTCGATGCAGACCGACTCTTTTACCACCATCATGACACACGAACGTTGCTTTGAAAACAAGAGCCGATTGTGAGCTCCCCATCTTCGAAGCAATTATTTCAAACAACAACAAGATCACTTCTGCCCACAGTCACTGCAACTCGTTTCATGTTAACAGGTGAAACAGCAAAGCCAGGCACAACCAAACACACTGCACAGAAGAACAGCAGTGCATATTTCATTTTTTTATTGTCTGTAAACTACCCACAGTCCTTCTCCTTTGCAGAAAAAAATGTCCAGGAGTTCTTCAGGAGAAACTGTCACAGACATGAAGCTGTCATAGTCTTAATGATGGGTTCCTCAACAGCAAGGTGACAGCTGTAATATGAGGTTCAGGTACAGCCTGTATTTCTTCTTCAGTGTTGAAAATCACTGACACATCACAGCCTGTATGAAGCCAGTGTGACCATAAGTCTCTCTGTTCAATTATTCACCTAGCTTCAGCATCACACCACATTTCTCCACACTACGAATGCCATCGTAACACCCCGATTTAATCTGTAAAACAATCGTGAAATGAAAAGCAGATACTTAAAATAAAGAACTGAGGTTGGGATGAAGGAACAATGAGGAAGAAGGCTGTCTGCAGACAAATCTTCCAGTGCTTTCGTTCTCCCGCACTTCTTTCCTTATGTGTGTTTCAAACTGCTATTGTGCTCTCTAACGACGCACCGCCCGTCCTGTTTCTGTTTCGTTCACTCACGTCTGAGAGCTGAAATTCTCGTTCCACTGCAGCATCCTTTATTTTAAATGTATTTATCGAACTGCTGTTGCCAACAGATCGGTCTCCAGGGACTCATCCTAACCCTTGTCCTCCAAACCTCTAATCATCAGCCCGGTGTTTACAGGGACCAATTAACAGGTCAATCCATCAGCTTTGCTTGCTGACATCTTCATTTTACAGCACCTCCCTACTGCGGCATACCTGGACCACCAAGTGGAACTAATGAAGCAGCATAAATCAAGCACACACCATGCTTTTACAAGAAGGAAGAGTATAGGTGGTATATTGGGCTACGCTCCATTATAGGGCCTTAGGAGGGTTGTAAAACACAGGTATCTGGAGGATTGCCTCGGCCTGCTCTCCTATGCTTTATTTAACTCTCTCTTCTCCTGATGCCCAATTTGCACTCCTCTAAGTGACACCTCAGCACACAGCAGTCCGGCTGAATTTATTTCCAGCAACAAATGGCATCGACCTAAACAAAGCAAAGGCAGTAGGGGGAGAAGAATAGTCACAGGCTACAAATGAAATGAATAATACTCTGAATTACGCAGTATCGCTGCCTTCGCAATTGAGCTGCCTTCAGCATAAAAAAAAAAAAAAATCCCACAACGGCTGTGAGACATGAAATATTTATAAGGTGTCGTCAGTAGGCTATATGGTCCGGGGAAAGCTGTTTCACTCTTTTATTGAACTAATATATATTCCCTACACATGCCCATGGAAGCTGAAGAACTGATTCTACAGGCAGGACTGAGGGAGTGGGAAAAAGCAAGAAAACAAAGGGAGCAAGAAGGTTGTTTTTCTTTTCCAATTGCTGTTTTTCCTCCATTACGTCCAAACACGACAGCTGAGGAAGCGATCATTTTGTTCTTTTCCACCGTGCATAAACATTTGAGCTGAAATGCCAGCCAGAGGGAAAAAAAAAGTTTCCCAGGAAACTTGAAAGCATCATAAATCCCCTGACTCGATAGTGAAACAGAGAAATAATGAACATTTTATCAAACCCTGAGAGCTTTATATTCCTGAAAGTTACTCAGCCTAACCTCTAAAAAAGTTAGCTAAAAGTCATAAAACTGGTTTTGCACTTCTGAGGAGACGATCTTCAGACGGTGTTTGCCCTCAAACGCAGCGTCTGTGCTGCAGCTATATTTTGGCCACCAGTTAATGGAACTGATGCACCTCCATGCTGTGGACAGTTGTGTAATTGTAATTGTGTAATTACTGTTGGTAATAGACGGGTCATGATTTCTGGAAAGAAACATTGCTGCTGAGCCAATTTCTTTTTTCTTTTTTTTGGCAAGGTGAGTGACATTTAGTTCGATTATATTTGAGAGAAGGCAGACATCTCACATTATCTCCAAAAGTGGGCAACCCACACCAAAACGATGTGCAGGGAAAACAGCACTACAGACCAGAGGAAGAATATACAGATGGATGTGGATGTTTGGTTGGCTTTCAATTAAAACATATTTTTCACTGCCACTTGAAACTTTTCAGTCCATGGCCAAACACTGCATGACATGTGATGGTTGTGTAAGTCAGTCCTCGCCCTCTGTGACAGCCTCCACTTTTCTAGTTGCAGACGTTCCAGCAGATTTTGGAACAAGGCTGCAGGGAGTCGCTCCCTTTCAGCCACAAGACCATTAGAGGAGACCGACACTAATGCTGGCTGCAGTCAGGATTCCTAAAATACTTGCGGACCCCCATAAGTCAGAACCTGCATTTCCAAACCTAGCACACTAATGATCTGGGATTTTAAATATTTCTAACTAGGCATTATTTTCTGTCAAACCAACAGACTTTCAAGGATTGTCCCGACTTTCTGCACAAGCAAACCGACAGGAAAAAACAGAGGAAGGGTGGCTTTCAGCTCCCACTGCTGCTGCTGCCGTTTTATCCATTTTTCCCTCCATTACATCCAGACATGACAACGAGGAGGAGATAAACATGAAGGCTGTGAAACACCACGGGGAAAGGAAAGAAAATGCTCGAAGGCTTTCAAACATTAAAGTGCCGTCCGTCTTCGCTCTCAACAATGAAAGGCCTTTTTTTTGTCTTTATTTCTTCATTATGTCTATTTTATTTAAAGCGCTCTCCAAACCAAAAGGACCTGTCTGCACCGCTCTTGTTTATTTCCACCTTTATTCTCATGCAGATGCTGTTTGCTCGCATGTGCTGCATCGCTCCTCATTTACACAGACAGCTCTCATTATTGTCCTACATACAAAGTGCATCCGTAGCTCTCCCATGGAACACATTTTCCTTTGGGTGAGGGAGTAAATCGTGTGGTGATCAGCAACAGGGGGAAAAACACTTCCTGTCACATTTTAATTGGGGTGGAGAGATGAGGAATGGTGGCTCCTCCCGCCATCATATTCAGTCATCCATCATCGCCTCTTCCATGGCGTGAACTTTAGGGAAAAGTTCATTTTCCTCCCCAGTGAGGGAGGAGAAATGCCATTATGGTGTGTTTTATTCTTCTTCCACCTCCATTTTCTCCTTCTCCCTTTCAGTCTTTTCATAATTCTATTTCTTCTTTTTTCTCGATACTCTCTTGTCACTTTGCCTCTTCCTCTTATTCGTATTTCCTCTTTCAGCCACAGGGCGTTCAAGTTTCATTATGAGATGAGATGTATTCAAAGTGGGAGGCAGGCAAGGAGCAGAGGATGGAGAGATGGATGGATGGATGCATAGCAGCCTGGTCAGGAAACACCTGAGGCTCTGTGTGTGTGTGTGTGTGTGTGTGTGTGTGTGTGTGTGTGTGTGTGTGTGTGTGTGTGTGTGTGTGTGTGTGTGTGTGTGTGGACGTGAGTGAGAGAAAGAAAGAATGAATGTGTGTTTGTTAATGCGTATTTACTAAAAATTGGCATTCGTGCCTGTGAGCATTTCCACTTTCTCTGTGTGACAATGTGTGTGTGTGTGTGTGTGTGTGTGTGTGTGTGTGTGTGTGTCTGTGTGTGTGTGTGTCCTGTATGTTTACAGTGAGAATGTGTGTGACAGTGTGTGTTTGCTTGCCAGGAGCATGTGCTTGCATGTGAGCATTCCCCTCTCCCATATTCCAACTATCTGAACACACACACACACACACACACACACACACACACACACACACACACACACACACACACACACACACACACACACACACACACACACACACACACACACACACACACACAGTTTCCTGTAGGCACCACAGCACAAACAAACAAAGCTCAGTTAAAGGGTCGTTTCAGTTTAAGCCCAAAAATAAAAGGAGCTTTTTGAGGTCACGTCAGGTTCTTATATTAACGTGTGCTTCTGTTTATGAAACCATTATTGGTTTTTACACATTTGGCAGCCACATTTAGCCTCTTTTGGCATCAAAAAGCTGCTGCTGGTAATGACTGAAGTAGCGCAGCATCAGTTTTGTGACTGAAAGGTGAATCTGGTATTTTTGCACATGTATTTGTGGGAGTTTCTCTTTCTGGGTGCAAAGTTTTGTGAAGAAAGTACTGAAACAAATCCTGCAAACTTGACTCACTGTGGTTTAAGCTTATTTTGTGCCTAATGTGGTGCTGTAGCTGGAGCAGAAGTGTCCATGTGTTTGGAATAACAGATGGAGAGGTTATGGGACCGGTGGATGGCTCAAAGCTCTGAGCGCAGTGCTCTGTCCTGTTACTCACTGAGTGTTTGTCATCTATTTGTGCTCCTCATTAAAACTGATATTCTTGGTGTAACAGAGCAGAACTTAACGTGGTGCATCGGAGGAAGGAGGAGTATCCCGACACCAGAAACATACAGGGATGCGTCTCGTTTTACAGGCGGCCATTTTACCTCCTACAGGCCATCAGTCACATTTCTACACACTGTGTGGACACAGTGAAAAAATACGTGTGTGTCTTTCCTCAGCAGTGTGCACACCGAGTGGCTTTCAAAGAGTGTCCGTTTCTCTATCAGAGCTATTACACCCCACACCTAAATATGTGTGAAAATCAGCTGCTAATGGGACTGTTAGTGTGTCACATGACTGCACAGAATCTTCTTCAGGATCTCACCATGAATGTCTCGTGCTCCTCTGCACATCGTGCATCTCAGCTGTTCCACAGATTTCAGGTTACACAGTGGAAACATTTTATTAATGCAGCTCTCCTCTGGATACATCACGCCCTCCACCTGAGGCCCAGTTTCCTACTTCTAAGAATTGACCCTTATATCAGAAACACTGACTCTCCTTCATTGGCCCCTGTTTACCCTAACCCCTATGCTCACATTGCATTACTTTGGTTAGTACACTTCTCCTCAGGTCAGCTCATCTTTGAATCGCTACTTTGAGCTGCTCTTTGCAGAATGCTGGTTATTACTGAATGAACTGTTTACATCTCTGTATGTAAATTACTGCATTGTTAGTATTTTGTATGCACAACTTCTTTGTCCCATCTATGCATTTTTGAAAATTTGCCCCAGTTAGTAAATCTGGTGTCACGTTTTGATTTCGTGGCGAGCTTCTTGCTGGATGAGGTCATATAAAAGAATGACCTCATGCTGCGGTTAGAGGGGAGCTGGTGGCATAAATCTCAGGACCTTCAGCGCCATCGGGGCTGCTGCGTGTCGACTTTTCACTCATGCCTTTTAGTCTCTCTTTGGCTGGATTTACAAACCACAATAAGTTAGCCTCATGTTGGAAGGCGACCACATGATGACGACACTATGAAAGCGCCCATCAATGAGGCTTTTAAGTTTGTGATCTGAATAACTACCCTAAAAGGGTAAATGGGTCTGACCAAGGACACCAAAGTGTTTTTGTCAGCTAGGAGCACTTTGGAGCATTTTAGAGGTGTGTTACATGAACACATATTTTGGTGATGATGTTTGGTAATAGCACTCAGCTTCTCCACCACTGTTGCTTAGCAGGTGTAGTTGTAGAACGTGACGGCTGGTTGGTCTGATGTTTGTCCAACTGCTTCCTCCACTGTGACTGGATGGTTGAGTACAAAGTGACAACGATTCACCTGAAATTTTGGCAGCCTGGGAAAAAACTGCTCAGTGTAGACACCCGTTTTTAGCATTGCGGTGCTCCTACTGTAAACACTTCAATAACCCATCCACCCACCCCAGCCTCCTCACTAAAGGGACTTTTGGACGCTTTAGAAATTTAATCTGATTTCCTCCTTAGCACCTGTCATTATTTCAGTGGCCATTAGAGGGCGATGTCACTGGGTATTTGTCAATTTAATAAAGTGATTGCACAAGGGAAATAAGGAGCTGCAATCAGATAATGAATGTAGCATATGAAGCAGTTTGGGATGCCATCACTCAGGGTCATACATGACCTGACCTTAATGCTACGTGAAGGAGAATTTAATGAAACATTAATGAACATCACTGGGTTAAAATGAGTCCATTTTCATAGGTATAGTGTCTGAAATACATTTCTACATCATAAGTGGCTCTTCCTGAGCAATAAAGTTGCATTTTGAAATGCCAGTTGTCAATGATGTAGGAGGTTGGCCTTTCAGAAGATGAGAAACAGCTGCTGAGTTTTTTACATTTGCAGGTGGAACAGTGGATGCTTCATCTTCTGCTAATGTTCAGAGGCTGGTCCTGATTTCAGTCACAGTCCTGCAGTCTTTTCTCTGAAAATGTACCATGAATCACCGAATCAGTGACGAATCAGTGACGTCCCACAGTCAACACAGGAGGGAGGACGGATGAGCTGAAAAGTAGTTTGCAGGGAACTAAGAACTCTGTACACAGAAATATGAAGAAACTTTATCAATCACTGCAGATGGTGTTTTTTAAATTAGCCTGAGATTATGAAACACCCAGAAATCATTAGAAAATATATTATGTGCCATATTGTATCTCAGGAAAACAAAATGATATTATCCTTCATCCCTTTATGTTGTACTGGTGAAAGCTGAATTCACCCTTTCATTGGATTCCTCTGCAACACCTCCTGCTGCCTCAATCTAACGTCCAAATCAACGAGGCGGCTGCTGGAAACCCTCCAAATGAAGTTTCTTCAAACACCCAACTTCACTCTGATTTCAGGCAGGACTGACATCAAACGTGCTGCTACTTTCTTTACCAATAAATATATAATCTTCTCTAATTATAAGCAGATAGTGAATGGAGTCTGCATCGAATTAGTTGCTGGACCTTTCGGGCCTTTCTTTGCCAGGTTTTGACTGACAGGTGGACATGACAGGCTGGCAGCTGCCGGCCGGCAGGGAGACAGAAATCAATAGCAGGTCTGCGGTGGCGACGCTGTGACGGAGACGAGGCGACTCGGGCTTTATATCGATGGATTAGTGAGAGGCAGTGATGCTGCAAAGTGAGAACTTTGTGTGTGTGAAAGAGATTAAACAGGGAGAGAAAAATACAAATGTGAGCTGTTTGTATTTGCACTGCATGTGTTTCTGTTTCTGTGTGTGATCTTTGTTTTCCTGACTGTGCGCTCGTGCACATGGACTGTCTGCAGAGGGTGTGTGTGTGTGTGTGTGTGTGTGTGTGTGTGAGAGAGAGAGAGAGAGAGAGAGAGGAAGAGATGGTCATCTCATCTCCATAAGTTGGTGTATGATTTAATGGTGTGTCGTTAGCTTGATGCTTTTAATCATCTTGAGGGGGAATATAGACACACACACACACACACACACACACACACACACACACACACACACAGTTTTACTAACCTGTTTTCTTTCTGCACAGAATTAAGAGATTCTAGTTTTAACATTAAAATAAAATATTAATTATTAAAATTTTGACTCAGTTTCACTTTTTTAATCTAAGCTTCAATAAATACAATTTGTACTCTTCCAGTATTTATTATTTTATCACAATATAAAGCAATTTTTTGAGGATTTGGTTTCAATATTTTGGTAGGAAACTGAAATATTTAAAATCCTCCTGTTTGTTTTTCCTTTGTTTTATATGGGAAACATATATAAAGTGCAGGGGAAATATTTTATGTGTCCTTAAATATCTGTAATGAGAGCCCACATAAGTATTAAAAGTGTATTGAAACATACTTTTTTCTCATCCTTTCCAGAATTTCTCATGTTTTAATATTTAATCAACAAAGAACATTTGAGGCTTTCCTCAGGAAACAGCTGCATTCTCAATTGGTAAATAGTGCTTTTATTGTGAAATACTTTGAGACTTTTATTCTGGCAGTATGAATAAGTTCCTTTAAATTCATGCAAAATCTAAAATTACTTTTGCCCAAATGATCCAAGTGCACTGAACTCCGAGCCGGCAGTAAATTAGATGAAGATTAAACGAGCGGCCCGAACACAGGAGGAGATGTTTGACGCTCTTCTCTGGAAATATTAATAATCTACTTTTTAAGATGCTCGTCGCTTCAAAGGTGTTCATCCTGCGCGGCACAAAGCGCAGGAGCCCGTGTGCTTTGTTGTGAAAGTCTGTAGTGGAGGGTTGAGGTGACTCTGTGACTCTGACATTCAAGTCCACAATCTGCATCCCATTTGTCCTTGTAAAGTAAATTTTTTATACCCATGAAAATAATCTTCAGTCATTCATGTGGTCAAAGAAGGCCGTGCGGTTATAGTTTCCTTACTAAATCACTGTGCAGCAATATTACACTCTTTAAAATAGGCCGCTTGAATGGGAATTACTGTGTGTAGGGGATATTCAGCTTTACATTCGCTAAAACGACCCTGCGTGCTCCAGCCTGCAGTAATCATTTTGCAGTGTTAGCTCTCTGCAGCACTGTGCAATCACATTATAAAGGTGTTCTCCAGAAGACAGGCCACTTGGATAAGCATAAATCTACATAGCAGCAATTTTTTTGCCCTCAATAAAAAAGTTAAATAACCGCAATATGCTCCAACCTGTGTCGTCACATTAAAGTGTCACCTCTCTTTGCAATCATATTCCAAGGCCGTCCTCCATGAAACTGAACATAAATCTGTGGCGGCGGATTGAAATATCAGCCCTTTTGCACGATACCAAGGGAGGAAGGAGAGCCCAGAACCTGCTAGCAGACAAATATCCCTTGGCCTAACATTAATCTGCATAAAGCTGTGGTGTGAGGAGGTGAGTCCTGTGGAATATGCGATGAACATCCCATAACAGAAGGAGCAGAGCGGAGCCTCTAATCAGGGAGAGCGGCTGCTGTGGATGGTGGCTGTGGGAAGGCTCGGGGCCCTGACCTGCTGACTGGATTCTGCTGAACATGCAGGAACTGAAATCTGCTGCCCCCCCACCCTCCTCCTCCTCCTTTTTTTTCTCCGTCCCATCTCGTCTCCAGTCTTCCCCTCTGCCTACATCTCTTCCTCAATGAGGGCTTGTCGAGTGTGTGTTGTTACACTCCTTCATTCATCCTTTCCTCTGTTCTTTGCTTTTGGTCCCTTTGGTTCTCTTGCACACACTCTCCCTTCTTTGAATCTCATTTGTTCTCACTCGTTCCATTTCTTTGGTGTTCCTGCTTTAGTATTCTTGTCTGTTCCTTTAATCATCTTTCCCTTTCCTCCCCTTTGCTGTCCTTTAATTTAGTCTGTCCACTCTTACTATTACATTATTATACTACTTAGTACTATGTGTCTCCTTTCTTTCTTTTCCTCCATAATTTAATTTTCTCTTTTCTTTTTCCTCAGTACCAATTTCTGCCGATCCTAGCCTCTCCTTCTTTTCTTCTCCTCTTCCTTCCTCTCCTGCTTACACATTAATCATTTCCCATCATATTTCCTCTGCTGTCCCTCCCTCCATCTGCTTTTCCTTCTAAAACTGACATTTCCACCAAATTTGTCTGAAGCCAAAAGGCTGTGCAGATTAAAGTCAAAGCTGGACGCTGCTTTGGAACAAAAATAATCGTTAGCATTTGTGATGACAAAAAGAAAAAGTGCACATCAATAAACGTCATCAAAAGCTTCCAAAGTCACTGTGAAGATACTGAAGGAAAAGCACACAAAGGAAGTGAAATGCTCCCTTTTTGCTGCCTGTGCAGAGTCAGAACCATAATCAGAAATATCAATAAACTCTAATATCCAGCATCCAATCTTTGATACGTCTGGAGATGTTGTGTCTAAGCTTTCAAGGTAATTAACACCTGATGCCTGCATGTTTCATCGGTGCTGGTTACAGTGTCAAATTCCTCATCAGCAGCATATGTTGGAATAATTATTCATGCTGGAAGCACGAAGGAAACTCAGATCATGCAGTCACCCCAATGTAATCTGTGCAGGGACTTTAAAGCATTCCAGCCCAGTCACCTGATCTCCTTCTATGAGTGATGTCACTCAGACAGGTAGTAGGTCTGGTTAGCTGGTGCTTGGTTTATTGAGGTTTCTGTTATTTCGTCTGTTTTCTTAGTAAGAAACAATGCGAGCCAATCAAAGCTCTGCAGCTTCTGATCCATCAGTCAGACGGCTGCTCGGATCAATGGGTCAAAGGTTATTCTTTTATTTTCTTTTGCTGCTGTAAGAATGATTTATTATCTGAACCAGTTAGCGATTGATGAAGCGCAGCCGTGATGTTCCAGGACCAGCATTTTGGACTTAACTCGAACTTTCACAGAACTGTGGTTCGCTTTGGTTTGGGTAAAAACCACACGACTGTGTCACGACTGTGTGCACGTTTCCAGATTATGCTGACATATCGCAGCAGTTGTACGCAGCAGTGCTATAGTAATGTAAATATAATGAATGATAACTCCTGACTGAGCGTGCCACAGGGTCTGAAATCAGGGGGAACGAGCAGTTTATGACAAAAAAAAAAAATGCAGTCCTGCTCATTTATTTTAAAAACTGCTCTCAATAAGCAAACATACTGAGCAGAGCCGGTTTGTCTCAGTAAAAGAAGAAATCTATATCAGCATCATCACTTTAGCCCAAACCTACATTTCGCCTGTCACTGGCATGTCCTTCCTCTCCAGCACCTCTGAGAACTCCTGAAGCTGGAATTTTCCTCCTGCTATTTTAACAATAAAATGAGAAATTATTTCTTATCAGCTCTGCAGTTTTATTTATTTATTTAATTTTTTTTTAGTCCCACGTTAGAGTGCGAGTTGTGCGTCGCGGCAGCCTGGAGGCAGACAGGCTGCTGCCTGCTAATATGAAACGTGGCCTCCTGACGGCAGCGGCCAGCAGAACGAGCTCTGGACGTAATTGGGGTCTTTAGTCTTTAGCCAGTGTCTCTCTCAGCTGCAGTATTCACCCAGAGTAATCAGACATAAGAGGATCAGATCTGCAGCACCGCTAAGGCTGATCTCTGCCGTGATCATCTTAAGATGCTCAGTTAACTTTTTGGGGAATGGGACCGCCATTATTTCCTCAGCATTGTTGCTATAGTGATCAGGGATATTCAGCTGAAAATAATTACATTTTTTAACCTGTGCTGCACTCTGCAGACTCCGTCTGGCAGCATTGCACAATAAGATTACCCAGTGCATAACCTCTGCTGTTTGCTCCATCACCAACTGTAATTGTCTGGAAAGTCCTGCAGCAGTAATTGCAGGACGGAGCATGTGAGCGGATTGTGTACGGGGGTTTCACCGGGTTTAGTGTCTGTGAATACAGATTAGGCTTACATAGATATTACTTACAACTGACAGGAGCCACTGTGTTAAAGGGCCTGCTGTGCTACCAGAATTAGCATGTTAACCTATGAAGACAAATGAGATTCTTTAACGTGGGGCAAACTTACGCTAATGTTTTATTTTTACAATAAGCTAAATTTCTTTGTATTAATGTTTTGCACACTGAAGGTAGGCCAAGTCTCTGCACACATTACTGCACTGATTAAAAATGATTCACAGAGATGGAGACAAAGTCATTTTAATGTTTTATCAGTTCCAAAAATGCTTGCAGAGTTCAGACCAACACCCCAAAAATGTTCTGTGTGAACTTTCTGCTCGTTTAGTTTCTCAGTGACGTGGTGCCAACATCAGCCCTGAACCAACCTGTAAGTTTCACTGTTGGTCCTGATCAGTGAGAGGAGGGAAAAGCCTGAAAGCTCCGATGATTTTCAGTCATGTCTCAGGAAAATGTGAGATATATTTCAGTCACTGACCTCTTTTTATTATTTATTTTAGCTCAGTTAGCTTCTACAAATTGTTCTTGTTGTGTTGTAATAAATGCAAAAAGCTTTGATATGAAGCTCAACATTTAGCTATGCATAGACTTGGTGGTGTGATTGCACTTTTTGTTGTAATTAATTTAATTTTTTCTCAGAAAAGGTCTTCCACTGCCAGACACAACTGTCTCCAATAACAATAAGGAGCAATACATCTGTGTCAGCTTAATTAATTAAGTACAAGCTGAAAATATTGTTAATGTCTAAGAAATGCAGTTTTCTTGATTGCATAGTTATTTCTAGACATTTTCTCTGATGAAACCTGCAGCAAAACATCTCCACAGTTTAACCAGAAGGCATTTCCCTAATGTTCCTAATTCTGTCAACATCTGGAAAATGCCTCTTCGTTGCATTAGTGACTGTCAAACACAAACGATGGAGAGGGAAGAAAAAAAGTTGAACAAAGGAAAAAGAAACAGGAAAAGGGAAAGTACCTTTCTTGTGAGTAGCTTCATTTTTGGAGCCTTTGGGGTCTAATAAAAAAAAGATCAGAATTAAACACAGCATATACTAACAACACGTTACCAACTATACGTTGTTTGTCCTCATTAAGGAAAACAACCGCTTTATCTATCAAGGAGCGAACAAGACAGCAAGGCTCGATTATCTAAGGTGTCGCACTGCTGCCAACACTCAGCCAGGGTGAGTGTGTAGCAGTGGGGGAGACTTAGGAGGGGCAGGGAGGAGGGGGGGCAACATACTGTGAAGGCAATAGCAGGAAGGGGGATGCATGAGTCTGTAGAGAAACAATCTACTGCCATACTGCAGCGGGCAGGAGAGGAGAGGCGATGCGCTGAGATGAAGAGGAGGAGAGTTGCAATGCAGTTCTGTCAAGAGGAGCTGAAGTAAGACTAGCAAAATGCACTACAGGAGATGCAAGAGGCCAGAGAGAAAGAGGAGGAAGAGGAGGAGGGCGGGGAAGTGCAAAGACTACATGTCAAACCGGCTTCATTTTGAATTTTGCCTCAGTGGGAATTTTACTCTGTAAATTTGGGCAACAGGTTGATGGTGATTTGCATATTTCACAACAACTTGAATGAACCCAAATGAAATGAACCCGTCTAGAGACAAAGTTCTCAAATGGATTCTTTGTCCCCATCAATAATTTGACTCTGGCGACAGAAATGGCACTCTAACCCCAAAGGAATGGATAAATGATCGCCAAATCCGAGCTGAAATTCTACTTCTTCCTTTAAATGGGCGCTATTAATAAGAAGTCATTTGGCTGAAATGGAGCCCATCGGAATGACAAAAGGTTCTACTTCAACCCCCGAAAATGTAACTCTTCAGCCTCTCACAAATGGTCCACATTACATCAGTCACAGCTGGGAAAGAGGACTTTTAGTCTGCAGAGGGGCTGATTGATAATGGAAAAATGCCAACCTGCTAATGTCAAGGAAAGCTTGGACACCCCCCCCCCCCCCCCCCCCCCCCCCCCCCCATTCACTCCTGGAAAGATACTGTTCAACAATCGCCTGATGTGCCACTGAAGATCAGCGGCTTATTGGATTTCTCTAAAAAGAAAAGCACACTAGGTAAAGATGAAGTGTTCATCAGCACATACTCACCACCCCACAGCACAACCCCGGCCATCACCCTTTGTAACTGTGTGCAACGATTTAACACTGAGGTGTCTCGATTCTGTGAATCCCTATCAGACATAACGTCAGTGCACGGCTCAGTCTAACCTTCAAATACTAAACGCTTCTAAGCAAATACTGATCAAAGTGCACCTGACCGCAAATATTTCTCTTTTCAAATTATTTTCAACAAAGACATAGCGGCACACAGTCTTTGATTTTCATCAGTGTAACGAGCCGTTTTCTCCTCTACTGACTCAGAACTATGAACAGAGGCCAACGAAACGTCCTATCAATACGAGCAGAGGAGATTCTTTCTTTCGCAGCTCACATTTGTTGATTGATGTCCTATTTTGCCTCCGAACTGCACTGAAAAGCGGGCCCGTCCTGCTTTGCTGTACTTGACAAGTGCCAATGTGAAGGATGGCAACTACACAGAGGAGAAGTCTGGAAGCGATATTGTAATCTGTCATTGTCAGGCTGAAAAAAAAAGGGAAATGGCTTCTAAGATAGATGGAAAGTATTCGTCGTGACCATGAACTGCTGTAGACAGGTGACTTAAACTCTATAATCTGCCTCAATCCATGAAAGGCAATTTTTCCTCCCTCCTCTGTGCACGACAATCTCTCCGTGTCAGGGCTAAGCCCGGGTTTAGCCCTGCGGCCAGGCAGCCTGTCGAACATCTGAGCACCTGATCCTGGCATTAAAGCCACAGCAGCTTTGGTTTTTGGACTTTGCTTTGCTGGCAGAGGAGCTCTCATAGCGCAAGCTAATTACTAGCACTGTGCAGAATCAATTCTCCTGGCTTTGCAGAGGAGGCACAAAAATAAAACCCCAAGAAAAGGAAAAAGCTCGCCTCTGTGTTAGAAAACAAAGATGCTTTGTCAGATAAATACAGGGTTTCCCCCAAATGTGTTGTTCTCTATAGTATATACCCCAGGCTACTGTACCTCCATCAGCTGAACACTGGACACCTAAAGCCCAAAAAGAGCAGCTCGCAGCCTGATTGTGTGGCAGAAGTGAACAATTACATGCCAACCTCTCCATCAGGCCATTTAAACGGATGTGGTGGGCTTAAACCTTTTTTTTTCCTCTGGCTAGTAATTAGAGGTGTGATGGGATGGCACAGGAGGACCGAATGGCCTTTTATAAGGCAGTCTTCCCCTCCTTATAAACTTATTAGCCATGGACCAGTGGACTGAAGAGGGAGGAAGACAGAGTAATGTACCCATCAACTCCTTTTACCCATCCCAGAGTAGCTTTGTGCAGCCTTAAGCTAAAGAAGGTTTTTGCTATCTTAAGCTCCAGAGGAAACAATAATGACGGGAGCTATTTAAGGCAAACTGTTTGAAGAGGAAGGGGATTTATTCATTTTGACAACATGGCTCATTTGACAGTGCACTAATTATCAGCTTGATCATTTCCTTTTTGGCTCGTGATAATGAACAGATTTAAACTTTTGACTGCAAAAAGAAAGTCCAAGCATCCTACTTCTTTTCCTCTTCCACACCTCCCAGACTCTCTTTCAGTCCGTTTTGGGTGCCCTCATACGTTTGGCCGCCTTCATTATCCTATTCAATATTCCTCTCTTCGTTGCCCTTGCCATTCTGCCTCTTCCTGCTAGACACTCAACCGTGATCAATATTTTTGTCATAACTCAGGGGAGAGTCACCTCTGTGACAACATTAAAATTCCTCGCTCCTTGCAATATATCCCCCATCCAAATTTCCTGGCTTGGAAAGGATAGGGCCATTACCTTGAATACTAAAAGAGCCATGAGACCTTCCTCTGGGCAGGAGGCCTAGCTCACTCGAGCAGATTTCAGCCCTTGCGTCCTTGTAGAGAGCTGAGAATAGACGAGGAGGAGGAGGGTGTAGATATTATAGTTTGTATCTTAGAGCTGCTTATTCAAGACTGCTGCAAGTGTAATACATAACTGAGCAATGCTGAAGCCTACTGGGACCCGTGTTAGCATCAGAGTTCCAGCTCTAAGTGAGTAGAAATCTATTCTGTTTGCAGTGCGACGCCCTGGATTTCACTGCTGCCACCTGCACTTCTTCCTAATCTCCTGTCATGAGCAAATCCCTCCAAGTTGCTTGGCCATTTGTATTGCTATCTTCTCTCACTTCCATCATCCTTGTCTTTCTCTCCCCCACTCACTCTCCCATCCATTTTTTCCTCTGCAGCCATTCCTCCATCCCACACTCATTACCTTATGCCCATTAATCCCATTAAGTAGCCATTAAACAAGTGCTGATAACACCAAATGAACGTCAGGCACCGACAGCTAATAACTAAAGTCCCACCTCAACACGTTCAACCCTGGCAAGGAGACAAGGAGGAGGAGCGAACCAGACGATGCAAGAGTAGCAAAGAGCTGTGTAGCTTTGTGCAGTGACAGCTACTCCAGCTGTGCACAGACAGAGTGGAAAGTAAGGAGAAGTAGAAGGAAAAGGGAGGAAGCAAAAACATGTGGCTAGACTCCTCTACTGAGGCCCATTTATTCAGAACTGAGCTCAGAAGCAAAGTGACACAGTGGTGATTTTTCAGCGAGAGGTCTTTTTAAAAAAAATATATATCAGAGGGATTTAAGAGAAGAAAGGAGGAGGGAGCTTTGGCAAACAACCTGTGAGAGCAGTGTGAAATAAAAGGCTTGTGTATGAAGGGGCAAACTTAAGCTGAGGCAACAACGGTGGCTGCTCAAGAGTGCTGAAGCAGACAAGGATTTTAAAGCTGGTGACACACTCAGTGTCTTTTCACAGGGTCCTGCCTCGCAGGAGGCGGGGGTGAGAGGGCTGGGGGTTCAAGTCTGTTCAGGTCGGGCCTAAAACCAGGAGCTCGATCGGAGTCGTCGTCCTCACTGCTGCTCGGCTTGAATGATGAGGAAGGACGAGGTTACGGAGGAGAGGGAGAGAGGGGTCGGCGCTGCAGTCTGTGCCATTCATCAAGTGTGCAAGAAGACACACACTCGGACACAAGAAGAATTACACAAACACTCCTTTCCCTCATTGGTTCCCTCGCTAACCCCCTATCTCGCTCTCATACACACTCCTTTATCTGCACAGGGCCATGTGGCCATTCATTACCAGGGGAGTCGATCAGAGAGGGCTGGTGTTGCTGTTTGAGGAACTGAAAAGCCTCCCTCCTCTGTTCACCTGATCAGCCAGGTGAAAGGCCCCAAAGAAAGAAGGGAGGGCAAAATGGACACGTGGGGCAAACTCTTTATTAACGAGCTTCTCTTTCAAGAGAGAATGAAAAAGGAAGAAAGCAAGATGAACAAAATGACAAAACAACAATTAAATAGAAATTAAATAGAAATCAAAAGAATTAAGAAAGCAGCTACAAGCACTGGAAGAAAGTGCAAGCAGACAGAAATAAAGAAGAAGCGAAGAAAGATAAGAGGCCAACAAACAAAGGACCGAAGGTGATAGTAAGATCTGATACCGGAGCAGAGAACATTTTAAAAGATGAATGAGTAAGTGAATGGGTGATGGAAGGAAGGAATCAAAGAAGACAAGTGAAAAGGGGCGTGAAAATACGGTAATAAAACTGAGAAAGCAGGAAACGAGGAAGGAGCAGCGGATGAAGTCATGGATTATAAATGGCTTGTCCTGAATGTGTCAGGAGTGTTTGCTCTCCTCTCTCCAGTGGAGGAACCTGCTAAACCAATCGGAAGCTTTTTGCCCACACAGTGGACCCCCTGCCTGCGATCACTCTCATTTCCTCTCATGCTGGCATATTCGTAGCTTGGGGCAAATCTCATCACTTCCCCGTCCCGTGTCCCTTCCCGCCCTCCGTCTCCTGTTGCTGTACAGCAAAATTAGCAGGGCTGGTGCTAATTTGATGAGTGTGTATACTGTGTAGGAGGATGAGAAAAGCCTTAATCCTTCATTTAGGAAAATTAGCCAAACTGCTATGCTGTATGGATGCAGAATATCCAGCATACTGGCCACATTTAAAAGTCAATGTTCCAAAGAAAAATTCCACAGCCCTGTTTTCCAGCTTCCAATATGGACAATATTCCACTTGATCCTTCTGAACTGGTCAGGAAACAAGTTCATCAGAACGCTGTTTCCAGCTTCTTCCTTCACTTTAGCAGACAAGACACTCGGTGAGAAAAACACTCAGTGCATCATGGGAACCCCAGCAGCCTAGGCCTAACTAAGGGAGGGTTCAGGATCACCACTCTAGCCGAGCACTCAAACTACTTCATACTACAGGCCAAAGCCATCCATTCCACACCTTCAAGTCCTCTGTAACTATCACACACACTCACACTAGGATGGAGGCATTAGGGGCAGTTTGGGATTCAGTGTCTTGTCCAAAGGCACCTGTTAGCATATCACCTGGGCCATATCATTTTGGGCCAGAGGTTTGAACCGCTGACCTTCCAATTGGTGGACAACCCACTGGCCCGCCTGAGCCACAGCTGCCCCAGGCACTGGTAACCTGATTTTCTCGGGCAGCTTGTTACATGGCTGCAGGGCTCTGCAGCTGTTCTTCTGCTGGTTTTTATTAAAAAAAAACATCTTGTCAGCTGAGTTCTTGCTCCTGGTCAAATCTGAGTTTGTGCAACGTCACAGACACGCACTCGATCCAGTCTCAGGGTAACACTTACATGTAAGCTAGCCAGCACCACAACTGTGTCTCTGAACAGGTCACAGTCAGCACTGTGCCTTCATGATGCACAATGTGACTTGTAAAGCTTTCACTACAGCAGCTCAGACGCATGTTAGCTGAACAGCTGGTTAGCTCATCAGTTGAAGGGTCCCTTCCTCAATAATCTGTGACCAATAAAACTCTGAATATCCCTTTATTATGAACACTTCAGTTACTAAGCTCTGTTGTTATCCTATTATTACTATTACTAATGTTACTATTATTATTATAGAAATAACTGTAGTGCTATCCTAGTTCTTCTTCTTCAGAGTTTATGAGGGCACCAAGCTGTCAAGCTGTTTATTTCATGGGTGTGATTAATGCAGTGGCGTAGTTAGCTGGAATGACACACACACACACACACACACACACACACACACACACACACACACACACACACACACACACACACACACACACAGAAAAAACTGCATGAATGAGCAAGTTGGAGAGCTCACACTATGTTACTCCATCGATCTGACAACCATGACAGAGCCTGGAAATTCACATCAGGCTCTGTCTGCTAACAATGGCCCCTGACACAATTAACTAAGCGCATTATATAAAAGACAGGCTCATCCTCGTGAATATGTATCTTCATTACAGATCACCGCTTGTTACAAATTTACCCAGAACAGAAAATATCACAGTCATTGGAGGGGCTCACTGCATATTTATTTGAACTGGTTTAAATAAATGTGTGTGTTATAGGGGACATCTCCTGAGAGCTCTGTGACATCAGCCGTAGGGTCATTATTATTCTGTGCATGTGCAGCACACTGCCAGAGAGTAATTTCATCTGCATTTAAATTTTTTATTAAATCACATTAGAAGAACGAAAAAAAGATTAAAGCTATAAATTCAAATATAACTGCCACACAGGCCTGTTTGAATCCTGATTTGTAAAGGTCAGCGCAGCACTGGCTTCAGTAAATCAAACTAGAGTGTTGCCAAGCAGAGCTGAGGAGAAACCAAATTTAAAAAACAGAAATGATTAACTCGCGACAAACACCTGAACAAATTCTCGGCAGGTCAGGAGGAACGTTTTGCAGCCACGGCAGGTTTAATAATACACACTCAGTCACAGACAAACTCCTCCACGCCTCTCATTTCTGTCCTGCACGAGCTGAGACATCCTGCTTACAAACATCACCATATAATGGGTTGTACCATTATGGGCTCAGCAAAAAAAGAAAAAAAAGAAAAGAAGAGGAAGCTCCATGGCAGCATTCATAAACAAAAGCTGTGATTCACTTGAGCACATTCTAGCAGCCTGCGTATCTGTATGTGTACAAAATATTAGGACACCTCTTAATTTCACCTGTTTGTGAGTGAGGGATGAAGGGCAGATGCAGACCAGGATACAAACAGCATCACATGCTGACCTGATGCAGGCAGCATTACGCCATCCCTCCATGTTTTAATGCTGTCAGAGCTTCCAAACAGCATTTGGTTAAAAACTGAAAGGCAAAAATCTTTTCAGGTTATTGAAAAGACGTCGTTCAACCTCCTCAATGCAACAGTTTCAGAGCCTCTGTGCTCTGAAGACACGCTGCCTGCCACCGCACGGCCATGGACATGCAGTGGTAGGTAAGAAACGCACACACACACGCATGCACACACGCACATGCACACACACGCGCACACAAACACACACACACACGCATGCACGCACGCACGCACACACACACGTGTCTGATTGCAACCATTTTATATCAACCAGAGTTTGTATTTAAGAAAAGAATCAGATCAAATGTAACTGTGATCTGATTTTAGTGTTGATAGTGCTGTTCAGACACATTATTAACTGATGATTGGAAATTAGGCGAGTCTTTGTAATAACCTGAAAAGCCAAAATTTCACCTTTTACCAACATTTAGAAACTACATACAAAACAATGAAGAGGATGACTGATGAGTAAACCAGATCAGGAGAAAACTAAAGATGCAATGCAAAGATTTTAGCACATGTTGTACTAAAAGTGCTAAAAGGTTGACACTTGAAGAAGACATATCGATAAAAAGGTGGAATATGACAAGGGTACCAATATTTTGTACACATGACCTAACAAACTAAATCTGAGGCATTAGAAATTTTTCACATCCACTCTGAAAATGTTCTGGCAGTTTTTAACATGCAGCAAGACTTAATTCTAACATTTTACACAACTCATGAGTAATACCCATTAAAGAGCACGCATGGAAATCAGATCTGCTTTTTTTTTCTTTGTGCACTGAAATTTCTGTGCGTCCTAAATATTAAAGATGCTGTAAAGTTGTTTGAACTCATTGCACTGTTCTTAGACTCTGATGAATGTGGAGGGTTGTCCCGGTTCTCTAATGTCGTCCAAGAGTTTTAATGTCCACTCTGTTTCTAAAGCAGGAAGGTTTAATATAGAAACCTCTGACATGTGTCTTTATGGGGGCTTCCATTCAGGGAGAGGTCACCAAATATTATTATCATCATCATCATCATGAAACCTCATTCAGCAGCACACTCATGGGAGAGAGGCACATTACCTTGACCACCAAAACAAGCACTCAGGATACCGTGTGGATAACAAGGAATGTAGCCAACTAGCTTTGTGGTTACTAAAGTTCCTAAAATGTCTTAAAGGGAATGTTGTTGATCTGACTGTGGGCAGAGGTGCAGGGCTGGGGTTATGTTAAGAAAAAAAACACCTAAACTGAGCCATGGGAAGAATTACCTTTGTTCCACACTGCAAAGGGCAAATACAAGAGATCGACAAATTGAGAACACACAGAGACATTTAAGTGATTAAACATAGAGCAACTGAATATTAGCAACATCAATGTATAAATATGATTTTTCCTTCTTTCAGTGAAACAAATATATACAAACCTTTTTGGTGAAAATCTTGGTTAAACCTTGGCTAAAAAGGCATTTAGAGGCAATGAAATGCAGAAACACCGCAACTCTTTCAGGGTATTGTTTGGCTACATTCCCGTCTTATCCGACTGAGTCTTGGTGGCAACTCCTACCTTTAAAATTTGGTCGGATTCTGGCGTCGTACCCCGAAACCTTGCCCATGAGTTTGTCCAGAAATTCGGACGGTGGCATCGGGGAAGCAGCTTTCCTCGCCGCAGCTTCCTTGGATGCTGCCAAGCTGGAAGACAGAAAAGAAGAGGCGATTAGAGGGAGAGGCAGAGGGGGAGACAGGCAAAGAGGGGAGTAACCATTCTCTGAATGAGGTGAAATTGAGATTCATATCCAGAGAAACTTGTGTAGCTTGGCAGTGTTGCAAACATATAAGAGTGCTGGAAAAACTGCGGCAATTACGTTTGATATTAATGATTCAAACCAACCGTGCTTTATATCAAATATTACATCAAATGACTAAATGAACTCCTGGAAACCAGGCTGTGACTGCAGGCCTGATGCTACATTAGTGGGTGTAGCTGAAAAGTCCAGCCAATGCAGTCAGAATAAAGGCACGTGTTTCAGTAACACCCTCCCAACAAAGGTCTTTAAGTGACACACCCTGATCCCAGCTCAGCATCTGTTTCCAAACCACCACAGCACAAAGCAAAGGTAGCAGAGTTAAAGTCTCATGTCAGCTCTCACGTACTTCTGCTGATGAAAAAGCACCTATAAGTGTCATCATGCTCCGAATTAGAAAGGCCACATCAACACCAGCTGTCATATGTTACAAATTAATGTGACAAAAGAAGCCGATTTTACTGAATTGTATGAAGTGAGTTCAGTACAACAACACAGCGTCAGAACTCTTTAATGAACTGCTTTTTTAAAATATTTTTGGTACATATTTAAAATTTAGATGACAAAACAAGTTCTTTGTGAGTCTGATCTGCAGTACAATAATTAGCATGCTTCCTCTTCACTGTGCAATTCCAAAAGAATAAAGGAGATTAAAAAGATTTAAATGCAGCTATGATGACAGATTTTATTGTTATTTTAACAAAGCAGATCTGATAAATTTTCATGTTGCAAATATTGCCTCTTAAATGTCAGTGCTGATACTCCTGTCCACAACATAGATTCAAAAAGTATTAAATTTATCCTCATTTGATGTCATTTTGTTTTATCTATTTTAATTAAAACTGACTAATTAAATGTTTACAGTGGCTGAATGTAATGCATGGCTGCTAGAAATACACTTTTTCTTAAAGTAGTTACTCAAACAAATGCTCTAATTCACTCAACCAGCTCTCCTTAATACCACATTGATTTTGCTGTTGAGTTCTTTACCTTATTAAGCTCATTGTGCTCATTAGATGCTCTCTGCATAATGTCACCCCCCCAGCACAGCCTTTAGCCCACAGACATATGATGAGTCCAGAGCAAACAGTCAATAACACTGAACACACACAGACGATGATGGACCGTGCTGAAAATCAAAGAGAGCAGCTACAGCACATCAAACTGGCTCTCTGGCTGCCATGACTGGACTTACAGATATGGTAAATGTGCAGGTTAGCACACAAAATATTCCTGCATTTAATGACATGCAGAGGGACTGCGTTCATTACCTACAACTGTGGCAAAACTCTGTCATCATACTTCCCACTGTGAATACTGAAAATGTGCTCATAATTTTACTCCCGGGGGCCGCCCACTGAGCTCTTCCTAATTCAAACCTTAACCCTGAACGTAAAGAGGGCCTCTTCTGCTTTCTGTTCATATTAAACATGAGCAGCAAACGGTTTCAGCAGGTTTGTTCTACTCTTGGGTGTGGGCGATGCCACAGTGGTGGTGCCTTCATGTGATGATATCAGGCACACACTGTTGTTCAAACCATTTGTTTGTAAGAGGCAGCCAATCAGAAAAAAAGCTGGATTTAAAGGGAGGGGCTAAAATGGAAGATGGACATAGAGTCTGTATTCAGTGTAAGGCGAGGTGTTCTGAAAACACTCGAATTCTACAGGTTTCATAAAGTCTCACCTCCGAGTTTAAGTCAGAAATCCTCCTTATACCTTCCAAAAGAAAATCCAAAAATGGAAAATTTTCCACTCTTGCAACTTTCAAAACATATGATCAGTCCTGTCTGAAATATCCTTACTTTATAAAATGCAACGCATCTCTAAAATTTCCTGACTTCCAAAAAACATCTGATCTGATATCTGTGATCTGAACAACTAATGGAGGGATTGGTAGATTTATCACCTGCTGTGAATCCCTTTCAGCGAATCAATCATTCATTGATTCAGGTGGAGCAGCTGATTATCAGTTATTGACGCTGCTTTTAGTTCTTCTGCCACAGCCTGCATAAACACTGTACTGTAGAAAGGCCTGTCTCTGGAATTGAAGTGAAATGCTTGGCTGCTTCAGTTAGATGGAAAGTGAACTGACAGTGACTCTGAACTGACCCGTGGCCTGACAGTGGAACTGCATTCGTGGCCACTTGTAGTGCAGTTTGTATTTCATTGCATCATTTCCTGCTGGGTCCAGAGACAGCATGGACAGCAGTGTGATCCCAGCTATAAATAAGCTGCTGAGCTGACCCATTTCATTTGACTACAGCTTCACAATGAGCCATGTTATCTGAGAAGACACGGGAGGAACTGTGAAACCCTTTTACAGCGTCAGCTTTTGTCTTAATGAGTCAATGAATTAATCAGCTGAAACAGTCATAAGTTGTTTCTTAGGTACAGGAAAAAACAGTTTATGTTTTTTATTCTTAAATCATCCATGTTTTTTGAATTTGTGCTTAAGTAGATGCTAAAAATGCACTTTGTTCCACTTCTGTCTCCCTGAGAAAAATATAAGTATGTTAGCATTTAGTTAGTGTCTGCCAAAGCAGAAAGCTAACAAACTGCCGTTGTACTGTACAGAGAGCAGTTCCTGCTGCTGTGGTATTCTGTGTTTCCATTGGTTCACACTGAATAACGAGGCTTTGTGCTTTGAAACTACAGGAAATCAAAGTTGACGTTATTAAAATACGGAGACAGCCCATCTGTGAGGGTCAGTGAGTTAAAGTCTGCTGTTCCCATGTAATCTTCAAGGTTTGTGTAGACAAAAGCAGGGTTCTAGCCGGGAAAAAATTTCAGCCCGGCGGGTGTAACATTAGCAAGCTAATGCTAATTAGCTTGCTAATGTTAAACGCTAAGTGCCGCGCCTGCTTTCTAATTGCAGCTATAGTTAACAATTAGATAGTGATAATTCTTTTTGCGTATTAACCAGAAGAGCTACACTATCACGCATTCAGCGTGTCCCAGAGCACCATTTCCTTCCACTAACAACAAAAACATTATAATCCAGGTGTTTTATCGATCTGATCAGCTACTAGTAGCACTTCCTATGTTGGAATATCAATCAGTTGTGCGCATGAACTATCACGTTTTTTAATGCAAGTCACTAGCTACGACAACAGAAAGTGACATCATTTTGCTGGGAACTGTAGTTTTTTTTTTACTCCAAGGCCTCTCACAGCTCCTGGGATTTTATGTTTAACAGGAAGCCCGAAATTGTCCTTTGATCTCCCTTTTTCCTCTTCTTCCCATTCGCTTCCCATTTTGCTTTCTGTAGCCCGGAAAAATCAAGCGGGAACAGGACCTTCGTGAGATCGCGCGTGCACATTGTGAACGTGGTAGATTGCAAGTTGTGGTGAAATAATACTACAGTGCAGCGATTTAGCCAGAGAACAAAAAATCAGAGTGTGGTATCGGCGACGGGGCGGAGTGCACACCCGACTGCTAGCCAAGAGTTCTGATAGTGAATCGGTGAAATTCTCAGCCCTGCGTAAGATGACCTCAGCGTGGTGCAGGTTAGACCCCTGAGAGGACATCTGGAGTATTCTGGAGGTCTTGTAGATCATCCTTGTGGTGACGTGGCCACATAAAGCTTCAGTAAGCTGTGCTGTCCTCTGACATCACTTTGAATTATGTCCAAATTTATTTCTGTATTTGTTGTTTACTTAGATATCTCTGGTTTATGTTTGTGCTTCTTATAATCTTTAACTCTTTAGCTAATTCACTTATTACCTTTCTGCCAGTGTATCAACACATGCTTTTTTGTTTACTAGTTTTATTGACTGATTTTTTTTACCTCTCTTTGGTTTTGTGTGTCTCTGTGTTTGTCATTCTGTTCATGTTTTTGCTGCAAAATTTTCTTCTTTTGTGCTCAAAGTCTGAAAAATCATGTTTCAGTATTTCACTTCATCTAATGCTCATATCTAAAAGCTGGTATCAGTGAAGGTTTGTTTCCATGTTCGGCAGTGCTCCATGACTCTCTTCTGATCATATTATTGATCTGAACATAATAATATTAAATAATGTGCTGCTCTTAAAAATAAATAGTCAAGAAGCACTCAGAGAGTGCAAACCTCCACCAGGACAGCGCCCTCTCTTGGCACTGTTTCCTTTGAAGGGAATATTACTGTATTTGCATAAATTCATTTTCTTTGTTCTTTTTAAATGAACTTTAAGAAGTTTGTAGTGCAGAAAAAAATCCGATCAGGGCAACATGACAGACGTTTGATTACACAAACATGATGTCGGAGCAGGTGATGGATAATAGGTACTGATTCATGATTAATCGGAGCTTATTAGATCATATCATACTGCAGTATTTTTCTGACTAAGCAGGCTGCTCATTCTCTGTCTCCTAACAACATTTTCTTTAAAGATGATCTTAAAATAAAGGCAGATGTGAAACGTAAGAGTGAGGTCAGAGGTCAAATGTGACCTAATATTTTAAATATTTATATGGTTCTTTTTATATGCCGACAATAAACACCATGCAGGTCAGCGTCGTCAGCTTTTTGCCAGTTTTGGACCAGTAAATCATGAAGGTGACCTTGAAGACCTCAGTGGATGGGAGCCAGATTGTAATGGATCGTTAACATGACCTCTGACCTCTGCACCCTTACAGAGTTTTACCCCAACTCAAACTTTTCGAACTATCGTTACAGACAGAATGACACAAATGCTCACAAACACAATGACCTTGGCAGAGATAATATATAAATACACAGACAGCTGACAAGGATCAGCTGTTATTATATAAACAATAACAAAAAAGCCATTTATTGACATCTACATAAAATCATATTCTTGTCTTGTCGTGAGCGTACTCATGTGTGACTATGGACTGGCACGGAGCCTGCAGGAGACTACAATCACCTCTCCCCACTTAAATGAGGCTGAATGAGATGATGCCGTGAGTAGCTTACTGTGGCGCTCTTCATGGCCTGGCTGTTTTTGTTTTAACTGCCAAAAGTATATATATATATTTTTAAAATGTAGGAAAAGGCGCTCCCACTGGGTCCAGGAAGTCCAGGAAAGATGTCATGAAAATTGGCACAACTTGCATTTAGGAACTACCTTTTCCATCGGATACATAAAAAAAGAAAAAAGGACATTCATTCAAAATGCTCGCTGGATGATGTGATGCTGAGTTTAAATTCAGAATGTTGTCTCTGGAGCTTGAAAAAAGGCGACTGGACTTCTTTTTGTTTCTTGAAGACGTTTCACCTCTCATCCGAAAGGCTTCTTCAGTTCTCAACCAAATGGTGGAGAGACCCAGGTATTTAAACCCCTGTGGGCGTAGTCCCCTGGAGGTGGTTATGACCCTCTATTGATCATGTGCTTGAACACATGTGCCCAGGTGTGAAGGGGGCGTGGGTCATATTTAATCAGTGGTTTCAGTTGAAACCAACTTAGGACTCCGCTCCATTGTTTCCTGTGGCCTATTGAGGTCACTGGAACAAAGGTGTGAATGGGGGTTGAGACGTCTGGGAAGGGAGCTCAGGACAGCACTGTAAGCGGGGGAAAGTTGGTGACGTAATCCACCTCCTCTGTTCAATGATGGTTGTTCACAGTGGACATAGATGGCTTCTTTCACTCCTCTTTCAAACCATCTGTTTTCCCTGTCCAAAATGTGGACATTGGCATCCTCAAAAGAGTGCCCTTTTTCCTTCAGATGCAGATGTACTGCTGAATCTTGTCCTGTCGAAGTGGCTCTTCTATGTTGTGCCATTCGTTTGTGAAGAGGCTGTTTGGTTTCACCAATGTAGAGGTCCGAGCACTCTTCACTGCACTGAACAGCATACACTACATCGCTGATCTTGTGTTTGGCGGGTTTGTCCTTGGGATGAACCAGTTTTTGTCTTAGGGTGTGACTTGGTTTGAAGTATACTGAGATGTCATGCTTGGAGAAAATTCTTCTGAGTTTCTCTGACAAGCCTGACACATATGGGATGACAATGTTGTTCCTCTTGTCCTTCCCATTCTCTGTAGTTTGTGTTTGGCCTTCATTCCTGTGCATCTTAGCTGATTTGATGAAGGCCCAGTTGGGGTAACCGCATGTTTTGAGGGCTTTCTTAATGTGTGTGTGTTCCTTATGCTTCCCTTCTGCCTTAGAGGGAACACTTTCCGCACGGTGTTGTAGGGTCCTGATCACCCCAAGTTTGTGTTCCAGAGGGTGGTGGGAGTCAAAGAGGAGATACTGGTCTGTGTGTGTGGGCAGTATCTCCTCTTTGACTCCCACCACCCTCTGGAACACAAACTTGGGGTGATCAGGACCCTACAACACCGTGCGGAAAGTGTTCCCTCTAAGGCAGAAGGGAAGCATAAGGAACACACACACATTAAGAAAGCCCTCAAAACATGCGGTTACCCCAACTGGGCCTTCATCAAATCAGCTAAGATGCACAGGAATGAAGGCCAAACACAAACTACAGAGAATGGGAAGGACAAGAGGAACAACATTGTCATCCCATATGTGTCAGGCTTGTCAGAGAAACTCAGAAGAATTTTCTCCAAGCATGACATCTCAGTATACTTCAAACCAAGTCACACCCTAAGACAAAAACTGGTTCATCCCAAGGACAAACCCGCCAAACACAAGATCAGCGATGTAGTGTATGCTGTTCAGTGCAGTGAAGAGTGCTCGGACCTCTACATTGGTGAAACCAAACAGCCTCTTCACAAACGAATGGCACAACATAGAAGAGCCACTTCGACAGGACAAGATTCAGCAGTACATCTGCATCTGAAGGAAAAAGGGCACTCTTTTGAGGATGCCAATGTCCACATTTTGGACAGGGAAAACAGATGGTTTGAAAGAGGAGTGAAAGAAGCCATCTATGTCCACTGTGAACAACCATCATTGAACAGAGGAGGTGGATTACGTCACCAACTTTCCCCCGCTTACAGTGCTGTCCTGAGCTCCCTTCCCAGACGTCTCAACCCCCATTCACACCTTTGTTCCAGTGACCTCAATAGGCCACAGGAAACAATGGAGCGGAGTCCTAAGTTGGTTTCAACTGAAACCACTGATTAAATATGACCCACGCCCCCTTCACACCTGGGCACATGTGTTCAAGCACATGATCAATAGAGGGTCATAACCACCTCCAGGGGACTACGCCCACAGGGGTTTAAATACCTGGGTCTCTCCACCATTTGGTTGAGAACTGAAGAAGCCTTTCGGATGAGAGGTGAAACGTCTTCAAGAAACAAAAAGAAGTCCAGTCGCCTTTTTTCAAGCTCCAGAGACTACTATGACCTGGATAACTGAGAATCTACACAGACAATTCAGAATGTTATTCACGCTGCTGAACAAAATCCTAAACATGATTCATAAAAAATGGAAACAAGGTGTATGAAAAGATATTTTAATTTTAATGACATGCATGATTTATAAGGGATCTACTTGGACCAAGCTTCCTCGGAGTGAGAGATGTTATGGACTTTGTTTCTGAGGAATAATTCATTTTGGAGCTAGAACATTCCCTCTTTACAGCACTCAAACATTCAGTGAGTCTCAGCCACCACGACTTCATCCCAGCAGGATATCAATGATTGAAAACAGAAAAAAATGATTTCCTAAGAAACTTGAGTCCAAGCGCTGAAGTGAGGCAACAGCGGCCGATTTTGCTTTTCTTTTGGCTCTTCTCAAAATTTCAGAGTAAGTTACGTTCACAAAGTCCTCATAAAAAAAAGCCTGTTCTGACTTTCAGTTTTTGTGTTTCCAAACATCCGTGAAAGAACGACGCTGGGAGTTTGAATAGTAAATGTGAGAATGATGATTATTCAGCCATTAGTTGTAACTCCTGATGAGTGCGGGGGAGGAGAGCACGCTGCTGCATTAATCTCTCATAAATTAAAATGACAGATGATACAGTCGATCACACTCACCTTCTAAATGTAAAACCGCTAACCGTGACTTTCAATATGGTAAATCGTGTCGCACGGCATGATAAATAGCAGCATTAGCAATTCATAAACAGGTAATGCAGTCAGTGCTGTCGCTTTATCAGCAAACTGCTGATCAGAATCGCAGTCCGCCAGCCGAAAACGGGAATTATGGTGGAGCCGTGATTGGAAAACAAAATGGAAAAGAACAAATCACTCACTAGTTCTTGTCTCATGTGTACACAAGCATGACGCTGAAGTAAATAAACACACACACACACACACACACACACACACACACACACACACACACACACACACACACACACACACACACACACACACACACACACACCTTCCAAACAACTCACCCTCATCAGTGAAAACACTGGAAAACAAATCATGCAGTCTGTGTGTGCATCTGTGTGTGTGTGTGTGTGTGTGTGTGAGTGTGTGTGTCTGTGTGTGTGTCTGTGTGTCTGTGTGTCTGTGTGTCTGTGTGTCTGTGTGTGTGTGTGTGTGTGTTGGAGAAGGAGCAGTGAGTGAAGTTTGGACACAGTCTCTGTCCATGCTGCTACCAGCCGCTAAGGTCACCCTGTCCTGTTAGATAACCGGCCAAGCTGCCTGCAGAATCACATGACCTATTCAACACACACACACGCACGCACACACACACGCACACACATACACGCACACACACACACACACACACACACACACGTACACGCACACAGAGATTCAGACAGCAGTCTCCATCAGTCTGTGGTGTTAATTGCTGACAATAGTTCATAGCCTTGTTGATAATCATAACTCTTCATGTGATAATGACATTATAATGATCAGAATGATCAGAGTATTAATGACAGCGATGGAAAAAGTTAGCACAGGTTTGAGAGGATGGCTGATGAATGATAATCACTATGATGGAGAAAACTAACAAGATAAACATAAGAAGACCCCCAACTGAAGATAAATGACTCCTTTGCAAGAACAGTTCCACAGTCTCCTCAGCTGACGGGATTATAGATTTAATCACAACTTGTAATGTGAAGAGAGCTCTCACCCGGTGCCATCAGTCTGAGTCTCTAAATCTGAGTCTCAGTGTTCAAACCAGTTCACAAACATGTATTTACAGATGCTCTGATGTTAGTGTATAACTGCCTGACCACATGCACGTGGTGGTCCTGAGCACTGGGCGCTAAATGTCCAGGTCCAAACTGCACACGCTGGGGAAAAGGAAGCCCTACAACCAAAGAGCAGTGATCCACAGCGACTATCAGACTTCCTTTCATTAGGCCGACACAAACCTGTAAGTGAGCGTCTCTGTTTCTGCTGATTGCTAGTTAAATTAAGAGGAGGACCGGGTAGAGGTGGGCCATCCACGCTGTGAGCAGACTGGCTGAATGTGTATATGCACAAAGACTCACTGTGGTCACATGACTGTGATCATGTGATTTCATGCAAACAGGAAATGAACAAATGAAAGAAGATTAGTCTAATCTGTGGAGCTTCCCAGCCTGTTACAAACCTGTTTATTCTCACCTGCTTTCAGTTCTAGTTGATATCCTGGCTTATTATTATTTACTTCTATTATTATTTTATTTGATGATTTTCTTTTTTAGAGGTTTATGGTTTTATTGCATATTTTTGTCCATATTTATTGTTGGTTTAGTGACTGTTGTGTATTATATATATCTTCTTCTATCTTTTACAGAATGTAAAATACAAGAAATGTATTTAGAGCCAAAAAATATGCAGCTATTACACAGCTGCATTTATCACACAGATGAACTGTCCTGTGTGAAGTCTTTTCATCAAAGATAAGAAATCTCGTTATTTGTTCCACGATGGGGAAATTCAGTCTGGCAGCAGCAAAGGTTTAGCACAGAGCACAAACAATAACTAAGATACAATAAACATACAAATAGAAAGTATAAGAGTTAAACCCTCCTTTCCAGCACCCTGACATAGACCTTACCAGGGAGGCTGAGGAGTGTGATCCCTCGATAGTTGGAGCACACCCTGCGGACCCCCTTCTTAAAGATGGGGACCACCACCCCAGTCTGCCAATCCAGTGGCACCTCCTCAGATTTCCATGTGATGTTACAGAGGCGTGTCAACTAAGACAGCCCTACAACATCCAGAGCTTTCAGGAACTCAGGGTGACTCTCGTCCACCCCATTGGCCCTGCCACCAAGGAGTTGTTTAGCCACCTCAGTGACCTCACCCACAGTGATGAGCGAGTCGTCCTCTTCGTCCCCAGACTCTGCTTCCACTACAGAAGGCGTGTCAGTGAGATTAAGGAGGTCCTCAAAGTATTCCTTCTACCGCCTGACTATAGCCTCAGTTGAAGTCAGCAGCACCCCACCCGTACTATAAACCATGTGAGCAGAGCACCGCTTTCCCCTCCTGAATCGCCTGATGGTTTGCCAAAATTGCTTCAAGGCCATCTGAAAGTGTTTTTCCACAGCCTCACAGCCGAGTTTTTACTTCGGCCACCGCCCAAGCCGCATTCCACTTGGCCTGCTGGTACCTGGAGTCCCACAGGCTAATCAAGCTAAAGAAGGAATCCTATCAGGTTTCTTCAGGCACCCGATAGGTACCACAACAGGCACCAACCACCTTGCAGCCACAGTTCTGAGCAGCAGCCTCAACAATGGAGGTGCAGAACATGGTCCATTTGGACTCAATGTCCTCAGCTTTCCTCGGAATGCTGTTGAAGTTCTGCCGGAGGTGGGAGTTGAAAATCTCACAGACTGGAGCCTCTGCCAGGCATTTCCAGCGCACCCTCACACCTTTAGGTGCGCTGTGTCTGTCTAGCACCCTCCCCCGCCACCTGATCTAACTCACCACCAGGTGGTGATGTTGACAGCTCAGCTCCTCTCTTCACCCGAGAGTCCAGAACATATGGTTGAAGATCTGATGATAAGATTACAAAATAAGTCATCGACCTGCGACCTAGGGTGTCCTGGTGGCATATTCACTTATGTTCAAACATCGTGTTGGTTATGGACAAACTCTGGTTTGCCAGAAGTCAAATAACAGAACATCATTTGGGTTCAGATCGGGCAAGCCTTTCTGCCCAATCACGCCCCTCCAGGTCTCATTGTCGTTGCCCACATGAGCGTTGAAGTCTCCCAGTACGATGGGGTCACCAGATAGAGCAGCCTCGAGCACCCCACCCAGCAACTCCAAGAAGGCTGGGTACTCTGAGCTGTCATTCTGCACAGTGCAAACAACAGTCAGGACCCAATCCCTGAAGGTGCTGGGACGTGACCATCTCATCCACTTCCATGTCCCTATAGCCAGACTTGCAAGCTGGTCCAGCAGGGCCTTTGTCCTTGAACACCACCCAGCACACATCATACCCGGATACAAGCTTTAAAGACATTTATACTTTGAGACTAAATATCATGTGATGTGCAAAATAAACATATTTTTGGCTTTTCCTCACGTAACCTGCATTAGTTTATGTAAACTGCATGCCCAGCTAAACCCAGGCTTGACACACATCAGTCACACAGATGCAGCAGTTACAGTTTGAGGGACTAAATGACATGTCCTGCAGTGTGTGGGGGATTTTGACTCACTCTGCTGCCTCATGATTCAGTCTGAACATTTTTACATTGGGAGCAAATGTTGATGGAGGCAGGCTTTGGGCCAGTTAGGAACAAGATACATCAAGAATTTGTACTGTCTGTGGCCTTTCAAAGTCTGAAATTTTGACCTTTGGTTGCAGACCCTCGCTTTTGGCGAGCCTGCAATTTTTAAATGCCAGTGCACAGAGCCAACATGTGTCACACCTTAAAGTTTTATCAAACAGAAGCCACAGATGCCTGAGATGTCACATTTGAGTACAAATGCTGAGCCTAGATGGCAGTAGCTCTGATTTGATACATGAAAACCTTACAGCTGAGGAACACATCAAGCTACAACAATGTGCATAAAATAAACTGAGAGGGTTTTGTAAGGGCGGGCACAGATGGCTGCATTTATGAGTGTATTTTCTCCCTTTCTACTGACTTCATGATGACAAGCTGAGTAAGACTAAGAAACTGTTGCTATTCATGTGTCCTCCATGTCTCTAATGTGATATTTCACATTAAGTGATTCAAGAACAAGAATTGATCATTAATAAAGCAACACGTTTTCACTTCACTACATCAGTGAAGCAGTTCTCAGACCGCCATGCATGTTGAAAAACTACACTAAAGGGAAACAGAGTGCGCCACACTGCGACACTGACAGGTCTTAACCAAGCGTGGTGATTGGGAGTGAAACTGGATTAATAAAACAGCCAAAACCTAAAATTACAGTGAAGAGCAGTGTGGCATTTTTTTTAGCAGTTTATTTTGTAGAGACTCCTGAGTGTCAGTCGCTGACGTCCCTCTGGTTGTGTGTCTTCAAGCTCCTACAAACTAATACTGATTTTAACAACACGCAGTGGTACAGAATCTGATCTTTGACACATGAATAAAGAGCAAAATCTGCCGAGATTTTAGGTCTCAAAAGATCACCGTCTGCCCTTTTTTCAAAGAGTATTCCATGTAAATATATTTATAATATGTGATACACAGTACAGCATATGAAAACCAAGTATAAGACCCTCAGTAATACTCAAAATTAAATATCAGCAGCACTTTGGTGAATATAAGACAATGGAGTTCTTTCAAGAATGGCAAATATGCTGATGATGTTTTTTACAATCCATACATTGAAGGGTGTTTTTAAATCCAGTGTATAAAACTTTTAAACTACAAATGTGTCTCGGAGTTTAAATTTATTTAGCCGTAAATGAATTGCGTGTCTAATTGTGACTGAACAGAAATTATGGGTGAATGTGAGAAATGAGATTTGAGTCTCTGATTCTTCTGAATCTGTAAATGGGATCATCTCTGTGGACCTCTACTGCAGGAGAATAAAAGATTCCTCTGGAAGCTCCGGGGGAACGTCTTTAGATATCAGGTTAAGTGCTCTGAGGTGGAGCCCTTTTATTGAACACTGTCCTCAGTCAAACTCTTATCTGAGTCATATTTCTCTGTCTTTCACCTCATTAATAATTAGATGTCACTGCTCTCAAAATGATGAGTGTGGAATTTAATTTTCATACTGATGTTTAATTCAGATCCAAAAATGTGATGCTGTGCACGACCTCAGTGTAAATGCAAATGTCCCATTAGTGCATTTAACTTCATCTATACCATTTGACATTTTCTTACTTATATTGATTTATCTGAACCTTTTGCTCACATATTAATCGATAAAGTTGTGCTTATCTTATTTAGCAATTTTTGCTTCATGCTGTACTGCAAAGGCAAGTCGAAGTGCGACTGTTAATGTTTCACTTTAAAGCCTAAATGCAGTCATTATTTCAGGTATGTGGTGCTTCTCTGTGATTCTGTAAAAGATTAGCCAATAACAAGACAGCATGACTGAGACTCCTGCAGTGATTAATGACTCCGGCTCAGTGTTCAGGTTTGTGGTTCACGTGCCAGTAAAACCAGTTCAGCGGTGCACGACACAAAAACTGAGACCGCTCTCTCGACACGTAACAGTGTGTAACAGTGTGTTCACGGTGACAGTTTTCTATTATAACTCTTACTAAACTAAGGTTCACAAAGTGCATTTAACTTAATATAGTATACTAAAATATTATACAGTAAAGAAACGAGCATAACCAACGCGGTGAGTTGGTGTCATTCAGCTCTTTTAGGCAATGCAGCAGCATTTTTTAAACATGCAGCTGATCTAATTTTACAGAGCTGACATTTTTAAAAACGCATGAAGCTTTTTTTCTGCTCCCACAGGAAGTGATGTCACAGAGAGCGCACCCACCAGTGAAATTCCCTTTAATTTAATAACTTTTATCAGCACATGTTGGGTATGATTATGATAAGTGATATAATGATGCGAGATTACTGTGAGTGCTGAGATGAAATCAAGCTAATGTCTGCACTGTTGTGCTGATTGTAAAGTCGCCTTCTTGTTGAAACGCTGCTCAGATCTCAGGGTGAACTGATGTGTGGTCAGCTGATGGTCATCTGTAACTGTCTATAGTTTATGAAAGCCTCACAGGGTCAGGTCAGAACCTCTGTGGAGAAAATCACCGTCACTGATCAGATAATGGTGGCTCCCAAAACGGTACAGTCAGAAGCAATGCCGATCAATAGGAAGACATCAGGACTTTGAGACCATTTCCAACTCTTTTCTCAGCGACAACAAATTAGGTGGATCAAAGATTATCTCTGTGCTGATAATTCCCGCTGCAACGTGACGAATCGGAGCTTAATCCTCTTTACAACAATGACTAGCAGGAGTGAGATAGGATCAAGCTGTTCCAAAAAACACACATTTCTGTTGTTTGGCACGGCCCTCGCTGCACAGATGATACAATACAGCATAAGACCCGTGTGAAATGGCTTCCAAATTAGCAGTGAACAAACACAGCGCCGGGCTGGTGACAGTGCAATCAGATTAGTCACAGATTGGGATTACACCAGCGTGTCATCGACACAAAGATAATTTCCCTCAGACGTGTGGCGCGGGGTGACACTTCAGGCTGAATAACACTGACAGTGTGAACTCGTGAAGAGGCAGTTCGGCCTTATGGCCCCGAAACTTCAACAAACGTGCTGCTGGGAGGTGTTCGACGCTCGAAATCATATTAATAAATTCAGCATGAACAAAAAACTGATACATTGGTTTGCTGTATCCAGTGTGTGCTTCTATGGACCCAACTGCAAATTTCTATGTGCTGCTGTTAATATTTCCCACCATTCATTAGGAACTGTGTCTCCTCCAGCGTTTCAGAGCTTTTACAGGATTTGGCCAGGATAATGGAAAGTTGTGTGGGATCATTTATGGTCCTGAAGACACACGTCATTTTTAATTTGTCCCATAATTAGGCCCTTAGTTTTCACATATTTCAGTAATCTGAATATTTTGAGTGTTTCTGCACGTGTCTGAAATATTCCACATCTCCAAATGTTGGTTCAGATGTTTGAAACCGAAGCAACAAAAGATGAAAAAAAAACATGATGAATTCACTGGAATTTGTTGCTGATCGAGGTCTTGCAGAGGAATCAGTATTAATCTGATCACAGCGTGCTGTAACACATTATTCACTCAAACATGTGTGAACTTTTACATTTTAATTTTTTAAATCATAGAAACAAAGTATGAAGTCAAGAAATAGCAGTTTGTCCCAACAAATGCTGTTTGTAAAGTTTGCTTTTTAAAAATATTTAAAATCCATCACCTATGGCATCATAATACTTCAGAATATTGGTTGTAGATGAAGGAAACGCTGATGAGCTCATGAACGACCCAGTCTGCGATTTTAGTGCAGCGACAGCTCGGTGGGTTCGTGTGCTGTTGGAGCGTTTGATTCCCGTGTCTCTGTGCTCCGGTTCCAGGCGGGATCAGGGGTTCCTCCACGGTGTGAAATCAAACGTGAAAGCAGGTCAGAAATAAAAATTCTACAAACTTTGACCCTTTTTGTTTGGAGCATTTTTCTGGAGATGCTTTTGGAAGCATGTGGACTGTCACACTTTGATAGAGAGGAGCAGTGATGCTGTTTGTTTGCTTCTCTTTACTTAAAGAAATGGACTGCTGCGTGTACAGCAGCACTTTACTAATTAAGCACTCAAAGTGCTTTTTAGTACAAGCCTCATTCATACAATGCTTTATTCTATGCCTAAGTGCATCTCTGTCTCTCTCTCTCACTCACACACACACACACACACACACACACACACACACACACACACACACATACACACACACACACACACACACACACACACACACACACACACACACACACGGATGTATCGGGGCAACTCGAGGGTCAGTATCTTGCCTGAGGACATGCACACTGGAGGTGCTGGGGATCAAACCACTGACCGTCTAATTAGCAGACAACCTGCTCCACGTCCTGAGCCACAGCCGCCCCACAGATGAAGATACTGTTCAATAAACTAGCTTCCTCCACATGCCCCTGCTCCATAAAAGACCACCTAAGCCTGGTTTTGTGAAACTGCTTAGCCCTTACTGTTAGAGCAGCAGACGGTGCTGAGAGCCTTTTCAAACACATGAATAAACAAAGGTTAGAATAAATCCCTGGATGATCCAGACAGGAGAAAAGATCATTTAAACCTGGTGTTTAAATGTCCCGACTCGGTGCAGCCATGGTTATAATCCAAACTCAGCAGGACTTTTGCTCCCTGACTTTAGCCTCACGTGATTTGTCTCCCTTTACGTAATCTTGTCCTGTTTGTTCCCATTTTTCCTCACCCCCGTTTGATCCCGGTGCAGCCATGCAGCATACCTCTCTGCCATGTGTATTACAACCAGTACTTCCAAAACAATCTTCCAATGCACGTCATTTTCATTGCAAACTGGGGCATGTCACATTTGGATTTTAAAACCTGTTGATGTGAACTCTGCTTTCTGGCCCAAGGCCCACACAGGAAAAGTTCAACAGAAACTCACCATTTGTTTGAGGCCGGTCATCTTATAAATGATCAAACACAAAAAACTAAATATGAAAAGTTATGCAATGACACCAAAGAAGAGCGGCTCTCACACACCTGAGTGTTCCTGTGTGAACTTTCCCTTCATGTGTTATTTTTGGTCTGCTGAGAGCAAAACGACGATTCAAAGTGACACGTTTCTAAAACACATTATGAGGAAAGATGCACTTTGAATACATCTGTGTCTTTTCTCTGCTGCTCCACAAAATACATATTGATTGGGTCCAAACAGCCAGCCGAACATCTGCCAGCTGTCTGATCCATTTGCATAAATGCTTGGGTCAACAGATCAGATCGGTACTTTTAAAAGCCCACCTGCTTAAATGTCATTACAGACACTTTAAATGTGTTGATATTCAGTTTCCATGAATAACCCAGTAAACATAATATTCCACCTACCTCTCTGACCGACTGTACTGCAGGCAGTTTGAGAAAAATACCTTAAGGCTCGAGGAGTTAGCATCGACGACTGCGGACACTTTACATCTCAGCAGGTGCAGCCACTACAGAATGGCACGAGCCTTATGAGGATAATATAGCACACACAATTAGAAGGAAGCTCTGCAGTGGAGGCTGCACAATTTTTGCTTAGATTTCTCATCTGGGGACAAAGTTACTCCAGCTGCGAGCTACCACGGAGTACTTTCTCTAATAATAGCTTCATAATGCTGTCTATCTGGCTCGTAGAAGTCCTTATACTGTACTGTGTGACACCCCTGCACAGCAGTAGGATGACACTTCAGGGAACTGATTATTAATACGTGAACTGTTTTTGGTGTTTAGCTTCAAGGGTCAAAACTGAAAACCAAACTAGTAATAAACAAAACCCCTAAAAGCAAAGCAAATATTTTATGTGCTGACATAAAATTTCTGACACTACATTTTAGAGTTGGGTGATTGGAGAAAAATAATCCATCAGTGGCAGTTTTTTGGCTAAACTTTGTAGTATCGGCCTCTCGAGAGCTGAACTCTGTACTTAATATTTCTTGCACAGGGTTTGCACCAATCAGTTAAAAGCATATTTATCCCAACCTATTGGTGTCTCTAGAGGTTACAACACATCCTACATGTTGGGCAGGTTTAAATTAGAAATAATTCCAAAATCTGGGATTTTCTTTACAGTCTTTTTTTTTGGAAACAATGAGCTGGGGCGTCTCACACACACCTCTGACAATATCAGCAGCCACTGGTTGTTGGCCTGTTGGAACACTTCCACGGGCTACCCAACCCTGCCACACGTGAAAAGGTGAGTATCAAAAAACATGCAAGAAGAACCCGGCGTAGCTGAGGCAGCGATGTCCTGATGTTTCAGCCCACAATACTGAGAACGCTAAGAAAGTCCTGCTTCCTACATTTCCCATAATGCAAACGTGACCGTATTCACTAGAATGTGTCCTCAAGAATTGTACTAAAGAAATGGCCAAATGGCACTGCTAACAGTCCCACAATAATCAATGAACTGAGAACAAATGTTTCTAATATTCTGTGAACTGCATCTTTAATGTGAGCCCTTTCACTCTGTGTTTGAGCCTTTTCTGTCAGGTACCACTGACTGTCACTCCTCTTCCATATGTAAACACTTCTGTCGCTGGAACGAGGCCACCGTGGGTGGAACAGTTTCACAATCAGCTGATACAACTGGCACACAATCGCCATCCAATCTTCTCCCTGAGCCTCCTCCGGCTTTCCACGATCAAAGTTTGGATTTGCTTTCATTATTTCAGATCAATGCTGGCCGTTGCTGCTGTGGAGACCCGTGGCCAATGCTGAGGCAGCAAAGGAGAGGGAAAAACAGCTGAGTCGTCCTGTGCCGGTGTCTCATATGCACACAGCAAGCAGAGAGAAAAGCCAGTGCGAAAGAGAGGTGTGAGCTAATGCAAGACTCCAATCATTAGCCCTAAGTGTTCCTCATTATGTTCTTAAAGCCTCTGAAGACCCGAATCCCTAATTGATCTCATCCTGGCGTTTAGTAACACTCGGGAAAGCGAAGGGCTGCCTGCTTCCCTGGCACTAACAGATAGGCCGGCTGGCTCGCCCACTCTGGCTCATCACAGCGAATGAAGGCCTGAAAGTGGGATGGCTGAGCCGCGTCACACACTCCGCTGCTCTGATAACAGCAGAAAGCACCACAGTCACATTTTCACATTCACAGGTCAAAAAGTCAAACTGCCTCAGTCCGACTTTTTTGTTGGCATTTTGTGCCATTCAGGGGTGATTTCACTGAACTATCTGCAGCGCTCTTCATCGAGTAAACACGCTCTTTGGTTTTATGGTTGTTTCTGTGTCGAGCCAACATTTCCAACAAGCTGCAAACTCATTTTTTTCTTTTTAAATCTACTTTCTAGAAAAATATTCACATACAGTTGGAGGTTTGTGCGTACATTCTATTAATAAACTTTCCTTTACATTCATCTTCAGAAACGATGAAGAAACTGAATCCAAATGGACCAAAAATGGACCCCAGACAGACTAAGTGCTGGACCACTAAAACCCTTCTTTTCTCACTGATGCTGTGTGATACTCCCTGTTTGCGAGGTTTACTGTGTGATTAGGCACACAGGAACATTTAGGAACATAAAACACAGCAAGATAATTCAAATGTATTTACAGGTAGGAGAGCAGGAAAGCCCTGACACTAACAGCTCCACTTTTAGATCAGATACCATCAGTAGGTTTGATCTCACCGATCGATACGACTCTCGAATGATTTGGGACGTCATCATGGTAACATTTTTTAAAAACTCTTCCTCATTAATGGCTCTGATCTGATACTAATCTCATTTGCTTCATATGAATATGCAGAACGTGCAGGCAGGACGAGGGTGCTGGTACTGGAAGTTCGAGCCCGCTGTGGCTGCGTGCAGCTCAGCGTCTGCGTGTCAGGTTTGCATGTTTGTGGTGCTGTGAGATACGCTGAACCACTCCAATAAGTTTTATGTTATATTGAAACTTCACAAAGTAAAAAGCTTCGAGGACATGTTTGAAATCAGTGTTTAAATTTCCAAACAGCACAAATTTGCATATTTTCAGCCCCAACAGCAGCTCACACAGCAGGATAATTAATATCAACAATGGCATCAATAAACACTGTATTTATAATAATATATATATAATGTTAGAACTACCACAGCTTATTGGATTTTATATATTAAACAGATATTTTTCTATCCTGGGCTAACATGAACAGTAACATGATCCTAAGAAATGAAATAGTTTTTCTCTTGAAATTGAAGCCGTGCTTCTGTACAGGTTAACAGTTTATTTAGGAAGTCAGCAGGGCCTGGTTTCCCTTTCCTCTCCTTCTCATGAATCCCACAGGACGGGGGGGAGAGCAGTGTGATGTGAAACTGCTCGTTAACCTGAGCTCCAAGTAAGAACTCTTCCTGGTATCCTTTAAAAAAAGCTCTTCTTGCATCTCCAGCAGCACTTTAATTTCAGAAGTGCACCGTAGCGCCGAACATTTCCAGGAATTCACCTTCACTTTAACTCAGTTACAGCTCTGAGAGGCCATTGATAATGTACTCTGTTATTTATGGTCAAAATCTGTCACTGTCTGCTAATCAATAATGTATTATCATACATCAAGTTTTGGAAATGAACCTGCCCAGAAGTTAATTATTGTAGAGATGGTGGTGAACTCCACCAGAGGAGTCGATTGTTTTTCATTAGAGGACCCGGGGACATTGATCACAGGGGAAAAATATATATGTTATGATTTGTTATGATAGGAGATGTGAGTAATAAATATTGGCCACGTTATCTGCAGAACAAATGAAACAGCCTGAGGGCAGATTCATAAATAAAACAGTTGCTTTAATTTGGCTGAGTAGGGTGTATGCTAACTGACACAGGAAGATTTCTAGGAGGGGCAGCAGGCAGGAGGTGTGTGCTCAGCTCTCTGCCTTTGTGTCCTCGAGCAAATCGTATCCTGCTGGAGAGATGCTCTGCTCTGGGGCCCACTATGATCCCTGAACTGTGAACCCTGACAAGCAAGTTCACAGCAGGAAGCCATGAAGACAGCTTTGTCCCTCTGGGGATCAAAAGAAGATTATTGAATACTGAATCAGATGCAGCGGTTTGAACCAGCTAAAGCAGATAATCTCCTTTGTTCAGCGCCCATGGAGAAAATTCACTCGCATCCTTCAACATCAATCACTGATGTGTTTAGTACACCCAACAGATTTTATGGGTGCATTTCCAACCGCAGCAATGTTTCCACTGGAGAAAATTACATTCAGGGGGAGCTCGTTTTATCCCTCCATTTTGCGTTAGGTTGTAGAACGAGGCTGGATCGGGATGGAGGAGATTTTATTGTGCGAGTGACAGCAAAGTTCAGTTTTTGCTGTCATATTTTGCAGTCCACAATGTTCAGAGGTAATTGGAGGCTTTTGTGGTTTGATATGTCAGCAGAGTAATTTGCTTCATCTTTCTCTGGCTTTGGATCTGCTGTGGAAGTCAGAATCAGAACATACTAGAAGAACTGAGCCCTGGGAGTTCCTGGACAACAATTCTGGGTAGAAAGTGGAAGCAGGTCTTATTTGATGTTCTAAGTTACCCTCGGATGTTTCTGCTGAAGTCTGAAGCTGTGTCTTCGTTTCTGACCGTCCCAACAGCAGTGACTTCATGTACAGCAATCAGGAATGAGTTCAGAAGTCTTAACCAAATTTCAGGTTAGTTTTATGTTTGTTGGAATTGTATCTATCAAAATGGGATGGTGAGGTAGCACTTTGGTTTGAATACTTTTCTTTGCACCTGAAATCAAATAATTTCAGCTTATATACACTTTTTTTTCTAGTGCAAATTAAGTTTTTACATGCTAGCATCAGTGTTGGAGCTGAGAAATATGCAGTAAAAATGGATCCATTCATTTACTATCAGCATCATATAAAAACAATCCAGTGCAAGCCCAGCATGACTGCATATAACAGCAATATTCATTTCTAAGCTACCTACTGGCTTTCTAAGAATAAACACTACCAAAAATAACTGAATCACCAGAAATGTTGACCAAGTACCACTGACATTAAAAGCAACCGTCTGCATTCAAATGCATTTGTGTCTTATTTTAGAGAGAGGATAATTCCCATTGATCAGTTAAAGAATCCACTGAGAGGATCTACTGTCGTCGCATTTACACACAGCTGCTGGCATCGCTGTGTGCTGGCTGGTACAGTTTGTACAGTAGCACCGTTACTGCTTTTATATCACAAGAAAGAGTTTTCATCTCTTTTACTTCAGGATGGACCGTGAAGCAGCCCAGGCAGGCATCCTCTTCTCTTCAACACGCTTTAAGTTCTCAGTGAAGCTCAGACTTTGGTTACAGGGAAACACAGATGACAGCCAGCACTGAGTCACAACACTTACACAGCTAATGAATGCCAAAACTAGGCTGAAGTGAAATATCACTCCAGGTAACATGACATTCCAGCAAGTCACTCTGTCAAGGCTCCATTTTTCTGGGCGTCTACATGAAGGCTGACCTTTTATTTAATGAACAAACCGCCGGGGTCATTCTGTCCTCTTTAAAGTGTCTGTCTTCTCCTAATTTCCATTCTGCCCATTTGAAATACTTTTATTTAATATCAACAGCATCTGACATCCGCTGCTTGAAAGAATTTGAGAAAGCCAATGAATGACCTTCTTTAAATTGCCAAATTTCAACATTCGTTTAGTTCATGAACTGGTAGAGTCGGATTTAATTTCCTCTGCGACAGGAGGAGGTGTGTGGGTCTGAGCGTGCTCTGCTCCCGAAGAGTCGAGAGGCCCGAGGAGCAGAGATCGAGGCCAGCTCAAGGTTACCTTCCAGCAGCAGATGGAAGACATGACTGTTTACATTCATGTTCATATGAACTGGTCACTGTTTCCATCTGAGAGGATGAAGCTTTGTACTGAATACTGAAGTCCACAGAGGAAAAGGTCACTCTCTGCACACTTTGTTCATGGTAATGATGCAGAGTTTGAAAACTGAAGGCTGGTGCTCGCCTTTGTGCATAACAACAACACGTGCGAGCGCCCGTGAACGGTGGAGGTGATCAATCTCCGTTATCACAGGGAGGCAGATGTGTAGCTGATCAAAATTAAAATATAGTTTGTTTCAGCAAATGAAGCCGTAAAAACAGAGTCAGCCTCCCTGCAATCACCTCCAATGCCTGTTTTAAATAACTAAACTGTAAACAGAAAAGCATCTTTGTAAGATAATAAATTCAGCTCATAACTGTATCTAAACTTATATCACTGAATATAAATTTCCCTTGAGAAGAATCTAACAAACTGTGCACATGTTCCAGTTTCAGGGTGAGTTTCTTCTCCCTTTGTAAACACACGCACACACACACACACACACACACACACACACACACACACACACACACACATACTTGTAAAATAACACACACACACACACACACACACACACACACACACATACTTGTAAAATAACGCACACACACACACACACACACAAACACACATACTTGTAAAATAACACACACACACACACACACACACACACACACACACACACACACACACACACACACACACACACACAGGAGCACCGTCCCCACAGCTTCCTGTACTTGAACTACCCTCAAAGATTCTGCTGTTCTGCCTGGTAGAAACCAATACAGCAGAGATGTCAGTGGCTGTTCAGAGGCCTGTCAATCACTGTGAATGACTGATTGGTTTTCCCTGCTGGTTTGTGCATTGGCATTCTCTAAATGCAGCCTTGACCAGTTTGATTAATCGTTCCCGCTTGAGCGGTCAATAGAAGCAGACGATGTGCTGCGGGCCTGAGGAGCACGTGATGTTCTACTTGTGCACTTTAAGTCTGCTGCTGCTGTGACTCAGATATGGGGTAATCTTTTATGGGCAATGTGGAGCAACATTGCTGGAGGTTCTGAGCTCTTTTCCATGCAGAACTCTTTTTGATTGAAATCCAAAATTTACAGCTCACTTCACTTATCTCAAAACGTGATGCAAGAAATAATTTCTTGGACTTTAGAAGGAACTTAGAAGATCACTCTGATGATAAAAAATAAACCTACTATTTTGATAAACCTGAAACTTAAGACACTTCAACAATAAACTGACATGTGTCTCACCGTGGACAGACATATGCAGTATTTTTGTGCTTTTACTACATAAGCTACCACCTGGATTATCACAAACAGCAACCTCCAGTGATGAGAAATAAAACCAATGTGCAAAAACTGCAGTTCCTCCAATGTCAAGTAAAGTCAAGTTTATTTATATGTATATATTATATATATTATTTATATAGCACATTTAACACAACAACAGTTGACCACAGTGCTGTAATGTCCAGCAGAGCCTGGCTCCAGCAGTTACTCCACCCAATGAGTCTAATGTTAAAAAACTTTACAGCAGAATTAAACATGTTTAGTACAAAAACTGGTTTTGCAGCTAATTGTGTCCGTGTGCTAAACGATACAGTTTATTGGTGCAACCAAGCTGATAATGTAGCAGCAGCTTCTCATTGGTCAGTTCTGGCTCCAACACCCAGGAAGGCAAAGGCTTCGAAATGATATATATTTATGTCTTTTATATACAGTACAGTCTATGGATCACTAGCAGTTTACGTTAACAATAATAACGTCAAGCTCTACCGCACATGTTCTGACTGAAGTAGAGACTAAAGGTATTATTCATATTTTTAAATATAACTTTAGCATTTTTGGTTTTACTTAAGAGCCAACAGATTTTTGAGTCCCATGAGTCTCTCTTCTAGCATCAGGCTGTTGGGGCCTCCAGTTCATTTACTTTACTTAAATTGTTGCTGTACTTTCATTTAAAATGTATTTATTGATTCCTTAATCAAAATGTTTTAATTTCCTATCGTAAATTTGCAGAACTGACTGCATTACTGCCACACTCCGAGTTATGCTGTGTTGGTACTGATGGTCATTTCCAGAACCTTCCTAATATTCACAACAGGAATCTTCATGAGATGAAGGAGGGCATGTGAGCTGCTGCTTGTAGCCTCTGTTGCCACTGACCAGCAGTTTCTTCCAAACATGTTAGTGTCGAGGCTGATTCTCCATCTTCTTAAAAATGTTACTTGATCTGGCAAACAGGACATTATCTCACCTTCCTGCCACTTTCCTCCACCTCTTTTAACACAAATCACAGATTTGAGCCTGAATACAAGATAAAATGGTTTGTTGAAACGAACGATTCCTGCAGGTCCAATCTAAAGTCCCAGCTCTCCTCTCCTGTCTGCTTGATTAATACTACAAGTGTGGACAGAGAAAGTGAGAGAGAGATATGTGCAAGCATTAAATGTGTATTCATCAGGTCTGGCCCCGGCCATTGACAGGCTAATCAATGTTTAGTAATAAGGCTGAATGTGGAATGAGGTGTGGTGGGTCTGGGTCAGGATGGAGGAAAGAGATATCAATTAAGCAGGGAACTGCAGGTCCAGGCGCGAGGAGCTGAGATGGCAATATCCCAACTCTGCTTCATTAACTAAACAGTGTGTGCTGAATGCAAAACTCCTGCAGCCCCCTCCTACAAAACCGCCTCCCACCTTAACAGTAAATGGCTGCCTTATTCAATGGAAAGGAGTCACTGCAGCAGGTAGAAAAACACTTTTGATACTTCACATAATGAAATCCAGAGGACGTGCAGGGAAATGATATCCAGGTGTGATGCAATAAAGCGAAGGATGCAAAAAGCCTGCAGGCTGGAAATGCAAACAGGACCCAAACACATTAGCAAATAATATTTTGAGATATTTCCATATGATATACATTCAGTGTAAACTGGAAGAAACAGCTGGTAACTGTAAATAGGCTCATTCGCAGTTTGTTTCCGACATGCTACAGAAAAGGAAAACCTGACTGTGACTGGGAGCTACAGTGCAGTTCTAAATTTTCCAGCAATTAAGGTGTTTCATAGTTCTGCTCTACAGTGTTTCCAGGAGAAACGATTGCATCATCTATCGATCTATCTATAATATAAATATGACTGCGCTACCGTAGGATATGTGCCTTGGTTTCAACTTGTTAATCAAGGTAGGCCTGCCTTAAAGCATGACCTGCTTTTATCATTCTTTCTGAGTCTTATGGCCATCATTCTTTTAGAGAATGAATATCATGTTGTATAAAATAAAATCTGAAACTAGCAACTGAGACCATAAACTCACCAGGAAGGGCTTATCGAACCCACAGAGTTCTTTTGGCAACCCAAAGCAAATGGACCCCTGTTGGCCATCTGGGCCACAGTTCTGCAAAATAATTTCAAAGCAGTTACTGAGTTATTTAAATAGTTTTGATCATATACTGGAGGGGGATGACTGGATGAAGTTCAGGTTTTTCTGCCCCTATTAAGCTGTTGAATCTGAATACTAGATATGACCAGGAAAATTATTCCTAAGCATCACCATCATCACCTCCATGTCAACACAAATCTGCTAAAGCCAGTCATCCAAATCCAGAACCACAACAGCTGACAGTGACAGCGTCCTCCTGGTCGCAGCGTATTTGCACGACTAAAACAGTGACTGCCACTTCATGCTTTGGGTAACATCCCACTGACTGTCCAGCAGCACAGTGGCTTTACCGCATGGCTCGATTACTGTTGCAGAAACGGGATGGATTTAAGAACAGAACATTTAAGAGGACCTTGACAAACAGGCAGCTTTGGGGGCAGCAGGGTATATGCTGCTTCCAGCAGGGAGGGGGACCAGAGATGACCTCAAAGTCTACACAGGAACACCAGAGGAAAAAAAAGATAAAATGAAAAAATATGTTTGCATGCAGCTGCTGGCAGAATATGTTACATCCGGTCAACAGAAACTGAGCGCTGGCTTCCATCCTGTTTGGCTCTATGATGGACAACCAGCTCAGCAACAGCAGCAGCAACAGAATCGATTAATGGATTGCTTGTAATGAAAGAAGAAATTACAATCCAAAACTCACAATAACTGATTGTCTTATTGAAGCAGTGAAGGCCACTCCAACCCAGAGGCCAAGAAAATCATTTGAGTTGTTCACATTTACACAACAACAAACTTCACCTACAAGTGAGGAGAAGCCCCATCTATCCTCTACACACTGAGCAACACATGCTTCTACATCACTGTCAGGACTCACAAATGGGAGCACGTGCTCCAAGAGGCTCCGTTTCTCCATACATGACCGTTGACGCCATAAACGCGCGTCACCCGCTAGTGGTCGCAGTTTCCTGCCTGGACTCACTGCAACTTAATTCAACTTACTTGTACATGCAGACTGGCGTGCTCACGAGTAATAGGACACGAAACCCAAAGGCAACTTTCATAAGTTTGCACCTGAACTCCTCTTTCCCCCTTCAAGTCTTCTGAGGGAGCTCTAATTCCCCAGCACGGCGGCAAAGCAATAAAAATGCAAATTCACATTTTCTCAGACCTGGAAATAAATGATATACGCGGCGTTATTTTCCACTCAAGTCCATTTCATGCCTCTGCTTACCTGAAAAACACAACCGTTTGCCACAAATAGATCCCCAGCACGTTTAGTCGGCACATTTTTGCCAGTCTCATTTTGTTTGGAGGGGGGGGTGAGGAGGTATTTCTGAATGGGGGTGGGGAGTCACACTCTGGAGAGGACGAAAGCCCCTCCAAAAAAAGACAAAAAAGAAAAAAAATCTTTGGTGGAGGAAGAGAAGGAGGAAGATGAGGGTGAGAGGGGAGGGGGGTTGTGGTTATGGTTTATGACCTCCAAGGTGAACCGAAAATGTTCCGCTTTTTTTGTGTGTGTTTCAGATCCCGGAGTCGCCGGTGCCGAGCCGCGCGATGCTCATGACCTCACTCTCCATGAAATCATGCTCATGTCCGCTCTCACGCCTCCTGCGCCGCCACTGTGGAGGGGGACAATCCACTAAATCCACCTCGAAATTGTGTTCAGGACCACGGACAGAGGCAGGCTGCGGCGGGGAAGCTTGTCCAGATTTTGGTTTGGGAGGGGAGGGAAAAAGGGAAGGAGAGGGGGGGTTCTCGAGAGCAGATCACAGGCTGCTGTTAACTGACACACAATTACATCCAATTACTCTAAAGTCCTGTCTGTGCGATCCGCGGCGGGGGAAATAAAACATATTCCTTCAGTGGTGGCTGTTTGGCTGCGGGAACCTTGCCGTCTCCAGAGGGTTGAAAAAAATGTGCATGTGTTATATTCCCCAGATCCACTCAGAGAACAGACCCACACAGAGGAGTGCTTTCTCTGCAGGTTTTCTCACATGCATCCTAGAGCCAGCGGAGCGTCACTCTGGAACCGTGCGTAGAAGCTGTTGTCCCGGCGCTGCTGCTGCTCAGAGAGGGGAGTCTGCAGGTAGAACAAGTCTGCCTCCTTTTCTCCCTCTCCTTCTTCTTCTTTACGTCCTCCTCCTCTTGCTGCCGCTTCTCCCTTTTCTTCTCGTACTTGTCTCCCAGGGGCGAGTAGTTGTAGTAGTAGTACTTGGCGCTGCAGCAGCACGGCTCAGCTACTCCCATTGTCTGGTGGTGGTCAAGTTGGAGACGCACCGGCGGCCGCTGCTGCGCTCCGCATCCGCTCCCACCCGGGCACCGGTTCCGCCGAAACGATAAAAAATAAAATAAATCAACGCTCGTCGGAGAGGTGAGAGTGTTACATTAGCGAACAAACCGGCGTACTGGACTCATGTGGACCCTGTTCCGTGGCAGGAGAGCGACAGCGACATTGGCCCCTGCCGGCGCGCGCGCACACGCACACACACATATACGCGGAGGTGAGACACAGACGGTACAGCCAGCCTCGGTGCGTTCCGACACTGTATTTTCTTGCTGCAGTCATTTACCAAACTCCAAAAAACCCACCTCGCCGCGGCTAGACACGCCCACAAGATACTGCCATTGGGCTGCGCGGTCCTGGAGCTCGTCAGTGATTGGCCGGAGGAGGTGTCACTAGCCGGATATGAGCTTCTGCCCCTTATGTGAGGATCCCCTGAGGAAATATCACTGAACTTACTGAGCCCAAAAGAGATGTATCATGTGTCTGTGGCGAGTTTACAGTCGTGTTACTGGAAGGGAGCCGAGAATTTAGCAAAATTACACTGAGATGTGTCTAATGAAAAATAATGTGAGGGAGGAGCAGTTTCAGGGATCAGGTACTTCAGAAGTAAATGGAGAAACTATCAGATTTATTTTTGTGTTCTAATCATGATCGAAGGCGGTCTTTCACAGCACCACAGTCTGATTGCTTGACTCAAAGGGACTGAAGTGACTCATGTGATCACTGATTATGACTCGTCTGTTAATAACAGAGAACACTTTGGTACCAGCAAAGGTCTTGGTTTGTTTAGTGTTTCCTTATGTATTATAAAGTCCTGCAGCTTTGATGGTTTCTTCTTCAGGCTCTTCTCCTGTGGAAGTGCTGTATATTGTTAGGTGGCAGCCTGGAAGTCCTGCTCTGACCACTTGCATTCATTCTGTGATGTAGTTTGGATCCTTCAAAAGTTAAAACAAATCCTGAGTTTTCATAGTTAGCGCGTGTGAGAGCATAAAATGAAATGGCAGTAGGTTCAGGAGTGATTTAAAAACAGCAGCAGTTCATGGGAATTTCTTTATGGGCATTTTTTTTTTTTTAATGGGCTGTGTAATTTATTTTTTTTTTGATTGGACGGTCACTTTTCTTTTCATTCTTTCTTCAGGCTCAGCTCCCTCAGTTTTTGACCCTCACGACATCCTCTGATACTAATGGACAAACTTCCATAAGCTTTCAGGTTACTTCCTGCCGCAGCGAAGACTGCGTTCAAGATGTAGAGTTTCTGTGTGGTGAAGAGAAACCGTCAGTTGAGCCCATTTTTCAACCAGTTTACTTACGCGTAGCATCATCGCCTTAAGGCTCCACGTTGTTGAATTTTTAGGGGACTGCATACAAGCCCATCTGCACTGCTTGCATTCCTAAAATACTTCACTCAGTGTAGCCAAATATGTTTACAAACGGACACAAATGCGATGCAGTTAATGCCACTTGCATAAATGCCCAACTATGATTTTTTTTCTAAAACTGCTTAAATCCTGCTTTAGAGAGCCTTCATTAGCAGTAGCTGATGTATTGTTGCTTAGCTGCCTGTAATTTCATTATCTCATGCTTTCTTTTTCATAAGGATGTATTATAATTACAGTTTTGTTTTTTTTTCAGTGATCCAATAATTTACCAACAGAGTGCAGGCCTGCCAAGGTGAAGTAAGTGAGAGGTACTTTAAACAGTGTAATACTGTAATGTTGGCACTCTAATAATGCCTTCTGTGATATTATTGTAGCACACTAACACACACACACACACACACACACACACACACACACACACACTCCTCCTCCTCTTTCTCAGGACCATTTTGTCCGAAGTGTCCGCTGGAACGTGACTCTGATTCTAATGCCTGCAGGCACTGAAGGAATCACAAGCCTGAGCGATACTGGGACTGAAGAGCAGACACACACACACACACACACACACACACACACACACACACACACACACACACACACACACACACACACACACACACACACACACACACAAAGACAGAGAGGGAGGGAAGAGAATATGATGTCTTCATTATTGTAAAGGGAAAATGCTCCATCTGCAGGGCTTCTACCTCAGTCTCATTTCTGAATAAATAAAGAAAACAGTTCACAGAGATGGCTGGGTCACACAGGTTGTAACACAACACTTTATGCTAAATATCTGAATTATTCATTAAACACAGAAAACAAAGATCAGAGTGGCACTGACTGTGCTGAGATCTGAAATACAGGATCAAGTCTGACAGAATTATGCTGGCATCCATCATAGTTGCAGTGGTTACAGCAAAGGTCCACTGGATTTCATTTGCTGTAAATTGTCTGATAATTATTGTGGTAATTTTTATGATGATCTTCTCGTTACTGTAATGTTGTCTAAATCAATGACATTTAGCAGAAGTGGGCAAAACGAGCATCTCAGTTTGGTCCACGACATCCTAAAAGTGGAAGGGAACCTCCAAAAAATACGCCTGCTCGTCTTTGATGTCACGTCTCAGATGCAGTTTTGTTCTGTTCTTCACATGGCATCAGCTCACACTGAGAGCCTTTCAGAAGCAGAGGATTTAGGCGTCTTTTATTTTGAATTCTCTGAGCCGTTCCTGTGTCGGACTTCCTGTCCTTCTCATCTGTTCTGTCTCACGTGGCTTCCATAAAAAAATGGACCTATAGCGGTATAACAGCAGAGAGGAGAGCCACCTCTGAGACACTTCTGAAAGGCACTGCAGCACGTGTGGTGTAATCTTGAGTGGGCACGATGTATGTGTTACATTAAAGAGTGGAATGAGTCAGTGCTGCTATTTATGTTAAAGTATTTTAGGTGATTTTTTCTTTAATGAGTTTTTCTTTTTGATGTATTTTCATTGTAACCTGTCATGTTTCAGTTCAGTTTACCAGTGTGTGACCCTTTGCTAACTTAGCAGCCCTGTGGGGAAAAAAACCTTCAAAAACTGCTGAATCACATTTTTTCATGTAATCATTTCATTTTTAGTTTTTATGTGATTTTTTATTTTATTTTGTGTGAGCCATTTTACAGAAGTCTGTCTTACATATAACTGAACCATCTGTAAGAGTTTAAATTACATGTTTTTCATTCTACACGTTTGTTTTTATATTGTAGTTTTTCTGCAGAAAATCTTCTGGCTTCACTTCAGTGCAAACGTCCTTTTGTAATTCAGTGAAAAGTGGAATGCAAAGGAAGCATGATGAATATTTAAACCATTACACAGCCATTATAGCTCTTTATGGAAATGTAGAGTAAAGTGCTGTGGTGGTTATTTATAGTCACAGCAGGCTCTAATTGGCTTCTGTTGTTATTTGGAGTATGTGGACCAGCCCAGCTGACCCAGCAGTGCAGAAGGTGGCACACATGGAAAATGGTCAGAGCAACAGCTGTGCTGCTGGAAGGTTGCAGGTTCAAATCCCTGCTGGAAGAACTCTCAGCAACGAGTGAATGATAAAGACGGTCAACTCTTCAAACATTTAACCCCAGGAGCCTTCAGACTGCCTGAGATCTTCCAGCAATCCGACCGTGACTGACATATTCTTAAAAACTGTCAGTCTGTGGTTGAACACAGTTCCCCATCAAATGTTGTTTACCTCACTGAGAGACGAGCAGTGTTTGCTTAGTCACATCCAACATTTACAACAATTTCTGACTGGTTCAAGGAAAATGGGCTTTATCTGGATTCTTCTTCTGCTCTCAGCTGCTCCTGTTAGAGGTCATCAAGGCTCTGTCACCTCTGCATCTTCCTCTGTATGATCACCTGATTGTTGTGTCTCACCACATCTTTGCTAACTTATACTTAGTGAGTTGTCATTCGCAGAGTGTCAAGTGCAGCTATTTTACCTGCTGCCTGCATTTCACAGATAAGCTCAGGGTGTCCTTTGGTCATGGTGACAGTGAGACGGTTCTCACTTGCATCTATTTACATAAAGAAGCCACTGTTGTCCCAATGCAGTGCACAGAGTTAGCATAATTTAATGGCCACACAAGACAGAAAACCTGTGAGATATTACCACAGCCAACACCGAAGCCCATCTGGTGAGACTCTGCCCGGAGATAAGAACTCACTGCTACAACTGAGATGTCCTTTAATGCCAAACCTCCTAACAGGATGTAATTTGTCGTGTTAAACTTCAGCTCCTGGTAGGAGGAGCCAGCAGGTGCTGGCAGGTGAAGTTACAGCAGCCAAACCAGAAGTCTCTTGATTCAAAGACTGCTATGGCAGCAGTTCAGGGACGAGTTGTGTTTTTGAACTTCTGATTCACTGAGAAACGTGAAGCCTGTGAGAGCAGCAGCCCAGAAACAAACGTACAATATGCTAAACTGCTATATTTGCGGATATTTGATATTTGCTGTGTGCTCAGCAGTATCCTTTACTTTCCACCAAGGCCTTCATCCAGCAGATTAACTGTTTCTGCTGGAAGGTGAGCCAGTGCTCTGAGTCAGGATGCTGTTCAGTAGCAGGACGGATCAGTAGTTTCCCCATGAAAGCATACTAACATTTATCTTTTACTAAAGGTCATCAAGCCCACTCTTGTAGCCTTCACAGGCAGACGTGTAAAAAGGTCTAAACTTGAGCATTCTTCATACCAGAGCAGAAAGTCAATGGCAGCTGTAGGAGGCAGTGCTAAAGTATTCAGTGTCACAGAGGGAGTGAAAGATATCTGAAATAGATCTGATACAGTATGAAAATGACCCAACTGATTTCTTTACAGTAAATAATCTTATCAAAACACTCAAGTTCGGATTCGTGAGCAGGAATATCGCACTGTTAGGCATCCAAGAGAGCGTCTGTCCCAACCAGCTGAGCACAGGCTGTGACTGAAAGAATACAGATATTAAGATACATCAATGTTCAAAAACTAGGATGCAGTGCAGTGTTTGTGTCCATAATTTCAAACATTTTCAGCACAAATCTTCCTCTCTTTGTATCTCTGGGATTTGTCAGAGCTAAATTTGTGCAAAAAGCTTTTTATTATTTCATTTTTCATCTCTTAAGAAATTGGAGTGAAATCTAATCAGTGCAAAGGGCAAAGGTCGAAGAGGAGACAAGTAAACACGAATGCAAAGAGTTCAGACTTTTGAAAATATTGACTTGTAAATGTTTTATGATGAACGGAGTGGATACATGTCCTTCATTCAGCATGCGTTTCAGTAACACTCAGCATCAATAACTTTTGTTTGATCAGAACCAAACTCCACAGGGACCCGTAAACAGATGCAGACTGAGAGGTTTTTCATATTACCAAAATATTTTCTTTAAAAACAGTCAAAGACAGGAAAGAGGCTGCGCAGCACTTTGGACCCCGGTCTGCATCTCACTGTTATCCATGCCAGTTCTTGGGCCCACTTTCAGTTCCTGTTCCTGTTATTTTGAAGGTTAGTTGGTTTCTGTGTTTGCACCTGTCTGCTGAGTCCCTTTTTCTGCCCTCCTCTGGATTGAATTCACTTGTGCCTAATTACCGTTCTCCCCGTCCATCACTGAGTCTGCATGAGGGCCCATTTTTGTCAGCCTGAGTACTGAACATGACACAGTGTCATCAACTAAGAAAACCAACCTATTAGAGTGCTTTTGCTTTATCTTTGGCTTTTCTAATTTTTCTCTAATTTCTGGTTCTTCGTCTCCTCCGTCTTCTGATCCTCCTGCCTGTGAAATCATCCTCAGTGCTTCAAGCTCAAGGATGTCTCAGTTCCTCAAAAGCATCTTGAGAGGAAGAGGAGAGAGGAAGCTGCAGGAGGAGCTATGATGGAAGATGCTCGGGTGCATCCTTTAGAAGTGTTTTTACCTTCAACATATAGAAGAGGCGTGGCCACAGCTGGACCATGGGGGGAGGAGAGCTCTTTAAGATGATCAGACTTAGACGAGGATGTTTCATTTTGTTTGGTGTCTCCTACCTAGACTCCTCTCTCCCCGTGTCTCCTCCTCACCTCTGCTCACGTCTCTGGAGGGAGGGCCTAGATGTGAGGAGAGGACATGAGGATGCGCAGTTTGGGAAATGAGGAAGGAGGATTGTCTCGGGGGGGTGTAGTTTGCTGTCCTGTACTCACTTAACCTTATTGCATAGCTAGCTCGTTCTGACAGCACTTTTCCACCATGTAACCAACAGAAAGCTTGGTAGGTTCCCTCAGGGTGTCGGGCTGATCCGCTCTCTCAGCTCACCGTTGCAGCTGTAGCATCAGCACCACTCTTGTGTGTAGCTGTCTGGTTCTATTTAAAGTCGAGCTCTGAACAACAGAAATACAATTATTATTACCCAGGCACCACCTCACTGGATGATAGGAGGCAGACTGGGAGTTGGAAATGTTTGAATCTTTGAATTCACCTTGTATGCAGTCCTGCCAACTCTAAACTTTGCTTCCTGTCCTGCCAGGACAATCTTTTCAGAGATGAGGTCCAGTTGGATGGTTAGCATACAAACAAAGTCAGCATTGATTTCTTGTATCCATGACAATGATCTTTCCTTAACCCAGCTGTTTTAACTGGAAATCACAAAGAAAACTGCTGCTGCTTTTTGATGTCGTCCTCAGTCGTTAGGACATGTTTCCATTTATATAAGAGGACTCTGGTTCTTAAAAAGATCTACAAAATATGGGACTGCATTGAAAGTGATCACCTTCATTGGATCATCTCCATATAAAATGAGAATATTTGATTTGTATTCATGAAATGCCTATGTTGAGCTGGTCAGCAAAGTCATATTGGACTAGGCTGTAACTTCAAAAGAAAACATGTAGTACATTAGATTAAAAGCAGAGTAAAAAGAAGAAAAACAGCAGTTTTCAATGTGCATATTTTTTTCTTGCGTGGATAATGGGCTTTGAAGATGATGTAAATTTATTTTCAGTAGATATTTGGAATTTGACAGTAAAATTTGTTGAGTTAGTTTAATCATTAAACATGAAGGTTTCAGTTTAAATAAGCAGCTGCTTTATTTTTGAACCACAGGAGAATTTTATTTTTAGCTTTGTTGTATCACTAAAGTATAATGGAAACCATTTGTATTAAATAAATAATGATGTACATGAAGCATGTGACTTTAACACCCACTTAAGCTTCTGCTGGAAAGACTTGGAAAAAAGAACTGCATGAGATGAAATCAATATTCTCCTCTCCTCAGGTGTTAAAACCACCTGAATAATATAGTGTAGGTGCCACTGGTGGTGCCAAAACATCACTGCGGGTCATGAATGCAGGACCTCGTGGGGGTGTCCCATGGTGTCTCGCACTGGGACACTGGCAAAAAAATGATTTGGTTCCTGTGGGTTTCAGGGTTGGGCCTCCATGGATTTAACTTGTTCCACCACATCTCACAAATGCTTGATCAGACTGGGAGGGTGGCACTAAATCTTGGGCTCTTTTTTTCCTTGAGCTGTTCACTGCCTTTCTCAGGGAATTAAATAGTGCCATTGCCATGGAGGTGTAGATGCCAAAGTAACATCACTATGAATCCATTCATCCATCCATCCATCCATCCATCCATCCATCCATCCATCCATCCATCCATCCATCCATCCATCCATCTTTTGCTGCATATCCGGGGCCAGGTTGTGGGGGCAGCAGACTAAGCAGAGAAGCCCACCTCCACCAGTTTATCTGGGGAAACACTGAGGCCACCCATTGCTTGTATCCACGATCTTGTTCTATCAGTCACTACCCAAAGCTCGTGACCATAGGTGAGGGGAGGGACGTAGATTGACCGGTAAATCGACAGCTTAGCTTTTATGCTCAGATCCCTCTTTACCACAACAAACCAGTGCAGCATCCGCATCACTGCAGACGCTGCCCCGATCTGTCTGTCAGTTTCCCGCTCCCTTCACTCCATTCGGAGTGGAATGTTTGAGCCACATCCTGCGATACTTCCACTCCACACCCTGCGATACTTCCACTCCACACCCTGCGATACTTAAACTCCTCCACTTATGGCAGCAACTCATCCCTGACCCCAAGTGGGCACTCCACCCTTTTCTGGATATTTACCATGGCCTCAGATTTAGAGGTGCTAATTCTCATACCAGCTGCTTCACACTTGGCTGCAAACTGCTCCAGTGCAAGCTGAAGACCACCACCTGATGAAGCCAACAGGACCACATCATCTGCAAACAGCATTGATGAGATTCTGAGGCCACTGAGGTGGAAGCCTGCTGCTACTTGGCTACGCCAGAATCTGTGACAATGAGCAGGCCTGGTGGAGTCCAACACCCACAGGAAACGAGTCCGACTTATGGCTGGCAACATGGACCAAGCTGTCGCTGCAGTTGCACAGGGACTGAATGCCCCGCAACAACAGGCCTCATACTGCCACTGCACCAATGATAGGATACCCAAAAGATATGGTCGACCCATTCCCTCACAGGGAAACCAGTGAAAACTCCGACATGTAGGCACCAAGCCGAGGGGATATAAGAATACCCACCCCAGCTCACCGCCTCTCAGCGAAGGAAAACTCCAGTCTGAACAGAGTCCAGCCCCTCTCCAGGAAACTGACTCTAGAGCCCAAGGTATGGGTCGAGGTGAGCTAATATCTAGCCGGCACCTCTTGACCTCATACACTAGCTCAGGCTTCTTCCCCACCAAAGGAGGGTGGGGAAGGATAGCAATGTTCTGTGTCCCAATTGCCAGCCTCGATAGCTGGGGATTGGTCCATCCGATCCTCTGCCCTTGGCTGCCACCCGACACACACTGCACCCAACCCCTACGGTGCCTCCTGTGGGTGTTGGGCCTACACCAGGAGAGGTCCATCCCTCCTTTTTGGGCTGTGCCCAACAAGGCCCCATGGGCCCAGACCTGGGCATCAGATGCTCTCCCTCAAGCACCCTCCCCAGTACTGGCTTCGAACTGGAGCCCCGGTAAACCCTATCCCAGGCAGGGTAAACTGTTCCATTGATCTCACTGTCCTGTTGGTTATCTGCATGCCCTGTGCCTGGCCCTCACCCAGGACCAATTTGCCCTGGGAGACCCTACCAGTGGGGCAAAAGCGCCTGGACAACATAGCCTCTGGGATCCCTGGGACACACAAACCCCTCCACCACGATGAGATGGTGATTTACAGAGAGGGTCGTGTTTTCTCATTTTATTTAATTTATCACATTTTTTCCACAGTTTGGGGTTTGACTAGTTTTATCTTAATTAAATCATTTTGCTGCACTTTTTCTTCTGAAAGGGTTTAATGGCACCCAGATGGAAAATTACAGTGTCAATAATTGATAGCTTCAACAAACCATCTCCTAATATTTCCATAACAGTAGCTGATGGAAATATGCATTCAGTTTGTTTGGATGGAAACTAAATAAGGAAGAAATAAAATAAGTAGGAATCAGAATCAGAATCAGAATCAGAAGGTTTTATTGCCATATGTGTGAACAGGTTCACAGCATTAGGAAATTGCTGCGGTACTTCGTGCTTACAGAAAAAAAACAAATAAGTATAAAAACTATAAGACAATATACAAGTATACAAATTGCAAATATACAGAGATATTAGAGCTATAACTATAGCACAATATTACAAAATTACAAAATATACAGTGCAGAGACTAATTAAAAGATAAAAGAATGTAGACTATATTCCACTAATATGTACATCAGTGCAGTCAGACAGGTGCATAGACATAGGGTCATCAAGCGTTTGTGGAGGGTGTGGTAACAGTCTTAGGGTAATTGTTCATGAGTCCAACAGCAGAGGGGAAGAAACTGTTTCTTATGGCGGGAGGTTCTGGTCCGTATGGACCGTAGCCTCCTGCCTGAGGGGAGAGGGTCAAAAAGTCTGTGCCCAGGGTGAGAGTGGTCGGCTGTGATCCGACCTGCACGCCCCAGTGTCCTGGAGGTGTACAGGTCCTGGAGAGATGGGAGGTTACAGACAATCACCTTCTCAGCAGAGTGCACAACGCGCTGTAGTCTCTGTTTGTCCCTAGTGGTGGCTCCAGCGTACCACACAGTGATGGAGGAGGTGAGGATGGACTCAATGATGGCAGTATAGAATGCACCATGGTCCTTGCTGGCAAGTTGAATTTCTTCAACTGCCGCAGGAAGTACATCCTCTGCTGGGCCTTTTTGATGACAGAGGTGATGGTGGGCTCCCACTTGAGGTCCTGGGTGATGGTAGTTCCCAGGAAGCGAGAAGAGTCCACTGTGGTGATGGGGGTGTCAGTCAGGATGATGGAGGGTAGAGGGGCTGTGTGCTTCCTAAAGTCCACTATAATCTCCACTGTCTTCTGGGCGTTCAGTACCAGGTTATTGTGGCTGCACCAGGACGCCAGACGTTTGACCTCCATCCTGTAGGCCGACTCGTCCCCGTCTGAGATGAGTCCGATGAGAGTCATGTCGTCTGCAAACTTAATAAGCTTGACAGACTGGTGGTCAGAGGTGCAGCAGTTGGTATACAGGGAGAAGAGCAGAGGAGAGAGGACACAGCCCTGAGGAAGTGCCAGTGCTGATGGTCCGGGAGTCCGAGACATTCTTCCCCAGCCTCACGTGCTGCTTCCTGTTCGTCAGGAAGTCAGTGATCCACCTGCAGATGGGATCTGGCACGTTCATCTGGGACAGCTTGTCTTGGAGGAGATCAGGGATGATGGTGTTGAAGGCAGAGCTGAAGTCCACAAACAGGATCCTGGCGTAGGTTCCCTGGGAGTCCAGATGCTGTAGGATGAAGTGCAGAGTCAGGTTGATGGCGTCGTCCACAGACCTGTTGGCTCTGTAGGCAAACTGCAGGGGGTCCAGAAGGGGGGCTGTGAGGGACTTGAGGTGGACAGCACCAGACGCTCAAAATGACTTCATGACCACAGAAGTCAGTGCCACAGGTCTGTAGTCATTTAGTCCAGTGATCCTTGGCTTCTTGGGGACAGGAACAATGGTAGCGGTTTAAAGCAGACAGGCACGTGGGCAAGCCTCCAGTGAGGAGTTGAAGATGTTCGTGAACAATGGGGCAAGCTCGTTAGCACAGTGTCTCAGTGTGGCAGGTGAGACACCATCTGGACCTGGAGCTTTTGCGAGCTTGACACTCCTGAACTGCTTTAGCACCTGGTCCTCCTGAATACAAAAGACTGTGGGGGTGGGGGAGGAGGGGGACTCTGGGGTGGGAGTCCTTGATGATGTGGGCTTCCTAGTTGGGGTGAGTGGGGGAGGTTGGGGGGTGAATATTTGTGTTGGCTGTATGTAGTTGGGACTGGTGGAGGTGTGAAGGCTCTGAACTGATCATCAAAACGACAATAGAACTCGTTCAGTCTATTTGCAGTTTGTAGGTCGTCTGTGAGTGGGGGGTTTTAGGCTTGTAGTTGGTAATCTGCCTAAAACCTTTCCATACAGAGGCCGCGTCGTTCTCTGAGATCTGCTGCTGTATATTCTCAGAGGTGATGGATCTAGCAGTGGCCACTTCTGTGCTAAAACCTGTACTTGGCCTCTTTGTAGCAGTCTTTGTCCCCACTTTAAAAGCCTCCCTCTTCTCTATCCCAGCTGCTTCAGTTTGGGAGTAAACCAGGGTTTGTCACTGTTATAACACACCCTGGTGCGTGATGGCACAATGCTGTCCTCGCAGAGTGGATATACGAGGTTACAGTGTCCGTGTAGTCATCCAGACTGTCACAGGCAGCCCTCATTGAGTCCCAGTCTGTAGTTTCGAAGCATGTGCGGAGCTCCTCCACAGCCTCACGGGTCCACTGCTTTGTTGTCCTCACCACAGGTTTTGAGAGCTTCAGCCTCTGTCTGTACGCGGGGAGATCAGGTGGATCATGTCGTGTCAGAGAGGCCGAGTGCAGCGCGGGGCACTGCGTATAAGCCCCGCTTATCGTGCTGTAGCAGTGGTCTAGTGCTTTCTCCTCTCTGGTCGGACATGTGATATATTGTTTATATTTGGGAAAAATACAACAACATGGAATCAAATCAAAACCCAGTTTGTGCCGTTAGCAGAAACATTGCTCTCTGTAAAGAAAAGACCAAAGGTCCAGGACCAGGAAGATGTGAGGACTCACAACCTGAAACAGTGGATGAAGCAGGTTCAGGCTAAGTGGCTACATGGGTTTGTGTCAGTGATTTTTTGCAGGTCAGACTTAACTGATTTTTTGTACAGTGACTTCAGCATTTAATGAACATTTTCTGGTTGGAATTTCATGTTTTTTTTAACAGAAGATATCGACACAAAGTAAAAAACACATTTAAGGTCTTGTTAGAAACTGCAACCACATCAATTTTACACCAGAAAATTATTTTCAAACAGAGGGAAGAAGATGAGCCTGGTTTCAGAATGTAAGTAAAAGGAGACCTTTCATATGCTCTAACTTGTTTCAAACATCTACCTCTCCCACAGGGTGATATAAGACTTGAAAATGCAATTTTTAAAGTTTTCTCCAGTGAATTATCAGAAAATTGATGCTTGTTTCTGTTCCTCTGTATCATAGGCATTAAATTGGTCTCACAGTTAACCCTAAAAGAAAACAGCAGGACACAGCTGAAAAAGGTTCAGCAGTTTAATGAGCAACACAGGTAAGTACAACAGGTCACTATTTTACAGCAAGTTCATGCTTTCAATTCAAACGGCAGTGAAGTCCAAGGATTCAGTTCCAAGAGTGTTTCTCTAGGTCTGAGTCCAGGTCCCACAGGTTTCAGCACAGGTAGGTTTCCTCAGATTTCCACAAGCTTAGACACAGGTAAGTTACGTCAACAGGACACGAGTGGGACAGACAGGGGCTTCAAGAAGGGCAGGCTGATACACTGGGAGGCAAGGAAAGGTTAACAAGCAGGGCACAAGACATGATATAAAGGTGATTTTACCACACAGTCTGATGACGGGGAAGTTGGGGTGAAATACTGTGACAGCTGGTGCCTCCAGCAGCCACAACAACTCATGGGATAAATGGAGGTGCAGAGGTGCATGTTTGCCATCGACACTATGATATGTACCATGAGACGGATGCTTGAAGTTTAATATTGAACCCCAAAAAGGAATCCCCAGACTGGGAGGATGTTCCCTCAGCAATTCTTTTGCTTTGCAGCGAATAATCAAACCACAGATATGACACGCAATTATTTTCTTTACTAAAGCTTTGTTTTAGAAATGCACAGTGCAGTGAGATCCCATCATATTTCCTACCTGATCTGGGAAAACACTGTAATAATTAAACTGAACTGGATTTGTTTGTTTCATGAACTTAATGTTCAGCCATCATTTGTTCTGTCATTCTCCAAGTGTGGTACAATTGTTCGGGTTGTAGAACAAAACTGCACCTGGACAGGTCACCATCCTGTTGCAGGGCTAACACAGACAGACAGACAACCATTCACATTCACACCTGTGGACAATTTAGAATCACCAGGTAACCCAGTCCCGCTGACTGCATGTATTTGGCCTGCAGGAGGAAGCCGGGGTACCTGGAGAAAAGCCACGCAGACACGGGGAGAACAGAAAGGCCCGGGCCAGACAGTGCTAACCATGGTGCAGCTGTGCTGATACACTGAAATGCCTGCAGCTATTGTAGATATAACAATAGAAATCACAGGGATGCCTCAGCATCATGACCAGTGTACCTGCATTACCTCCCCTAAGTGCCACGTCCTTCCCAACTCTTCAAGTGTGAGTTTCATCTCAAAGTGTTGGTTATGTTTTATGCTGAACTTCAGACCAGGCTCAGAAGAGAAATCTTCAGAATAGTTTGAATTCAGCCACACTGGAGGGTTTTCCAGCATGAGCGACCTGTTTAAGGTCAAAGCACCTCAAAAACCTTCCAAACCATTTAGTTTTCTGAGCCACTCAGAGGTGGACCTGCTGCTGTGTTTCTGATCCTCTGATGATCTGAAACATGTAAGTGTGACAAATATGCAACAAAACAAAACAAAACAAAAAGAAATCAGGAAGAGGCAGATACCTTTTGACAGTACTGTATAATATGAACAAACTACAGATCTGTACGTCACTGTATCGCAATACTTGTGGGTCAGGCACTGTTGTGCATCACTGTGTAAGAACTGTGTTCATTTTTCTGTCTCACAGCAGAGCCTAACCAGGACTGAAAGGTCAGTTAAAGCCTGTAACATAACACTGTCAGGGCTTTAAAGACTGAAAGAAGCTCATTCATCTTCATCACTCTTTGTAAAAGTCAAACAGGTGGGAGCCATATCTGGACTGTAACTCCAGGTAGGTTTGGTGGCTCCAAACATCACAGAGTCCTCATTTATCAGAAGATGACAGAGGTCAGCTGATAAAGCCAGCTTTGAAATATTTACGAGTCATATTCTGGGTGATGTAATAAAACCTTAAACCTTTGATAAACTAGACAGCAATGCAGTTTTTTAATGAAAAAGAAAATGTGTGTAACTCCTGAGACCTGTGTGTGAACAAACATGTCGAATGGCTGAAGTAAAAATAAGAAGTTTCCTTCCATCATTTTCATAACTACCGGCTCCAGTTCAGTCTTGCGGGTGGACTCGAGCTAATTTAGAGCAACAAAGTAATTTAATAATCCCGTAATCTCTGCGTGCTATTATTGTGCTGTAGGATCAGACATTTTGATGGAAAAAGCAGCCATGTTTTAAGTGAATATATCAGAGGTTCATGCAGTATCTAAATATTTGTGACAAATGTATTAATAATGTTTTCTCATCTCATCATTATCTAATAAAAAATGGAATCACGTCCCAATTAGGTTTTTTGAGAATTCCATTAATTTCAAACCAGTTTTGGATGATCCCACTTCAAGCACTTTACACAGTAAGGTGACAACCGTACAGCATCACGGGAAGCACCCCAGCGATTCCTTGGGGGAAACATTTAGCAACAGTAGGGAGAACAATTCCTTTTTAACAAGAAGAAACATCTGATGGGACTGCCTCAGGGAGGGAGGGTCATCTGTCTCGACCCGCTGAGATGACAAAAGAGAGGAGAGAGAAAAAATGTGAGCAACAACAGACGCAGGTTGGCACACCAGCATCCACAGATCAGAAACAAGCAGCTCAGGAGCCACCTGCACAAATGTGGAGGGAAACGCACAAACCTGAGGGAGAGAGAGAAGACAGAGTTACTGACACACAACCGTGGCTCGTGAATGCATGGAGAGTGAAAGAGAAGGGATTAGAGGAGATGTGCTCAGAGCATTGTGGTGGGTCCAGCAGCAGCCTGAGGCCTATAAAAGTGCAACTAAAAGATGATTAAGGGTCATCAGCCAAGCTCAAGCCTCATCAGAGAAGGAGAGTTTTCAGCTTAAGCTTAAAAGTAGGAAGACACTTGAAAGGCACAGACTTTCAGTTCAGCCTTGAATGAAATCTGTCCAGAAAAGTTGACTTTTTTCACCAGCATTGACATTAAAAGGGAGAGGTCTAATAGAAGTAATTAATATGTACATTTTATTACTAAGAGGTCACAAACTTTTTCCAGGGTGGATCATACAGCACCTCCGACCTCATTCCTGCTGGAAATTTGTGGACTACACTTAAAGTCGGGTCTGTGGCGGGAAATCAAACTACCAATTCTACCAAGAAGAGCGGTCACACATCCAGCCAGGATTATGTGCTTCTGGCGTAATTAGTGAGGGTGTGTGTGTGTGTGTGTGTGTGTGTGTGTGTGTGTGTGTGTGTCGGATGGAAACTTTTGAGCTTCAGTCAGATTTAAATTATAATGATGCAAAGTCAAAATCTCCTTTATTTTGCTTCAGTCCAAACATGCTGCAGACGTAATGCTGTATGAAGCAGAACACTAAGACCAGTTAATTTCAGAAGCTGCTCCCACTGCTCTCAGCCGCTCCACCCTCTGCCTGCAACCAGCCACTGACTGGCTGAGGTCCTCCTCTCGATGGCCGCCTGGCATCATCGCATTGTAACTGTCCTTGTGAAGTCCTCCACAACCTCAACCTCAGAGCGTGGCCATTATTGGCAATCACATTAAGAGGTGCATTTTTTCATATCCACACAGGGGAGCACATGATTAATCTGCTTAATTTAGCCAGACTGGTGAATTGTATCGCTCTGCTCCCTCTGTCTTTTTCTCCCTGACCCCATCAAATTTGTCACTTCTTGTCTTCATCTTTTTGTCTCTCAGCCTCTGCTGTCTTCCTCTGTGTCTGCCTTGCTGTCCTTCACATGGAGCTGGCAGCTGGGTGAAATCTCAGACAGTTACCTGTCGACAGGCCGGTGCTGTGGTCAGATAGTTAACGTACAGCATATCTTTTCCTGCAAAGGTCCAGGAAATATGAGAAGGATCATTTTCCAAAGGCAGAACAGTAAAATCCCATCTCATATATTTCAGCCCATGTGCTTTACTGTGTTTCATGCAAATGAAACAAATCTGCTCCAATATATTCATATTTAATGGAATTAAAATGATCTCACTAAAAATGTCTCATTTTCCTTTTTCTTGGACAAATGAGTGATGTGTTAATGACCACTTCTCTGATATGATTAAAAGCATAAGCACATACACTGTAAGATTTAATAAACTGGTTTCAATTCAAAACAAAACAAAACTTGTTTCCTTAAATATTAAGTAAGAGGGGCATGCTGTATGAACTTTATTAAGTTTGTAGGATGAACTTAATACACTCAGAATAAGAGCTTAATGTTAGCTGTAATTTATTCATTAGCATTGTTTTAGCAAATAAACTCTATGACTGTGTTCACAGACAGAGAACTGCGTCACACCACAGCAACCCCAAATATGACCCCTGACCTGGAATCACCAGTTATTGCAGGAGTCCCAGTTATTGGGGGCATTTGCAAATGTTACTATGATGATTGTAGTGTGTATGTGTCTGTATCTCCTCCTTAAAGGGCAGGCCGATCTCAGTGAACCTGCACAAACATCGTCTCAACACACACACTGATTATTAACGTGTTTAAAAACACATTCATTATAAATCCCACATTTTTGTATCCATCAACCCAGCCCCGAATCCATCACCGCCCCCACCTCCCACACACCACCCACACCGCCCCCCGCGAATGCAATGTTACGTTTTCTGTTTGCTTCACGTGTCGCCCGTACGGTCATCTAACAGCAGCCCTGAAATCTGTTTATTGTGACAGAATTTTGGGTCGTCACTAAACACAGTGAAAACTTTGAAAAATGAAAGTGGTGTTTTAGTCTTTAATAAAGAAAAGATAAAGAGCCAGCTGCTTTGTGCTGCATGATGGGAGATTACATGAGTGAAAAGAATGAATCTTAGCTCACATGCACTGAAACTAATTAGTTACTTTGTTCCAACCTTTAAAGTCCTGACTTAAAATGAAAGAAACAGGCAGCATGAAAGGCTACATTTAAAACATCAGTTTGAACCCAGTACTGTCAGTCCTCTTTGTTTCATTTTACAGGAAGCACTAAGAATATTTCAGACAACACTTATGCTGCAGCTGCTGCGCTTCCCTGCATGCTGGCTGAAATATTTTCTTTGTTACTAAATTATCATAAAATGATCAAACCTCTGTTTTCATGTCATGTCAGTGAAACTGATCACTGAAACAGGCTCACCCTCTTCCAGCTGCCGAGCTCACTGCTAATTACTGACAAGCAGCAGCTGCTCTGTGCTGCCACAGTTCACCTCTGAACCCATGTGGGTTCTTTCTGTGGCTTCCCTGAGCAGAAGTCCCTCCGATAAACTGGGAGGTTGATTATTTACAGTTGACTTCAGTCAAGTCAACATTGTGGTTAACAGAAAGCAGCTCGAGTTCAAGTTCAGCTCGTGAGCCTTGGGCCTACATTTGGCACATTATAGTTTAATTATCAGCTGAACAGAAATGTGTTAAAGCTGGACATTTACTGCATTTACTGTTTTCTATTATGTGTCAGATGTGCTTTTGGCTCGATTATTTATTTTATTCTTTCCAAACTTTGCTTTGTGACCAGGACAGTGACGTTTCAAAATTTCATTACAAACAAGTTACACAAGAGCTAAATATAACTTTAATCAAAGCTGAGAACAATGCACAGCTATTTCTAACCAACATCAAGCATGTACATGATTTTTTAGATAGTGTGCAATATCTTAAAACCATTTCACTGAAATGTTCTTTACAACAGCTGCAGCCTCAGCAGCACGAGAACAGCGTCACATGCCAAACGTCCTCTGGAGGGGGGGAAACGATGGCCGGCTCATGAGGACAGAACAATGTGGTCCTCCTTAAACGTTCAGGACACAAACACCTGCAACACAATAAGGCATAATATGCACTCTCAGGGCCCCGTGCGCTACAGGACAAGTACTGACCTGCGGAGTAAAGGAGGTGACATTCAGACCTACTCTCTCACTATTTTAGACTTGTGAAAAGTAGAGCTCGAGGATGCTGGGGAATCTGAACAATCCTATAGGGACAAACATTTATCACTAAGTTTTTGTGAAGGCATCACAGACCCGACTGGATGGAGTGGATTTTTAAGGAGGTGGACTTGTGAATCATTTCATTTGTCAGCCACCGTGGTCAGTGCCTGGGTACTTTAAAAACAGGTTCCAGCCCTGATCCAGGAGGAAAAAGACATTTCATCAGTCCGGTTGTGGGACTGTGAACCAGTTTTTTTTACTCTCTTACAGATGACTGAAGGGCCTCTGGGCCCGGCACTCCTGGGGATACTGTGGAAGGTGCTTTGGAAGTATCTGGTGTCGGGGTGCTTCTGTGTGCTGATAGTTCCTTCTACATTTAGTGCTGAGCGTGCAAACACAGCTCCATCCCAGACCTGCTCAGCGTGGGTGCTGAATTTTACAAAAGTTGGACCTCCTGTTTATGATTTTCACAGACAGAATTTGAAGGCATAGCTGCAGTGCAGAAGGCATTCAGCCTGGGGATCAGGAGGTGATGTCTCTACCTTCTGTTCTGTTGTCCTGGCACCATCATCAGGTCCTCCATCATTCACTGAGTGCTGAGTGTGACGAAGGCAGAATATCCCAAAAAATGATGGCATGCCCTCTTCAGATGAAGGAGATGGCCTATCCCAGATGTGTCTAATGGGAAAGAAACCGTGAGAGTGTCAGTGTCTGCAGAGAATCAAACACTGTACAGTGTCCACACTCCTGTCTTTACTTATGGTCACAAACTTTGGGTAGTGAAACAACAACAAACAACAGCAGGGTGGAAATGCTCAATCAGTCAGGGCATTTTCAAATCTGGGAGGTGCTCAGAGACGACCTGCTGCTCCTCTACAGGGGGAGAGGCCAGCTGAGGTGGTTTGGACAGCTGAAAAAGATGTTCTCCCGGGCTCCCTCCCTTCAGGACCTACCAGCTACCAACTCCAGCCAGCTGACTGAAGGCTACCTGGATGGATTACACTGGTCTCCAAAAACATATTTTTTGCATGCTACTGGGAACTTCAGCCCAGCTCTTCATCTAGTCTTTTCAGCTGATTTCAGATATGCAATCTGATTTAAGCGTGCACGTCAGGTTTTTGATGACGTGCACGCCGCTGGCATTCTGACACTTTTGAATATCAGTGTAATGGATCAACACAATGTTTGGAATTTTAACTATTTCCAAATCTGTGATCTCAAAACTGTCAGCTTGCTCAAACATGTTTGAGGCACTCGTTTTTGTGCTGCACATCTGTCTCTCTTTGCCAGAACCAACAGCAGTCACCCATCATGCTCAGATTCAATTTTCCTTGTTATCGGTTTTCCAACACTTTTATATCTCGATGAAATCTTTCCCTTTGCTCATGGCTGACATCATCCAGATTTGGCGGGGAAAAAGCCGAGATGAGAATGTAAAAAGTGCATCTTCAGTGACGTTCATTGGCTGATATGCTTTCAGCATGTTTTCCACAGGTTCAGAGTAATTCTCTGCTCTGTCAGTGACAGGAAAATGTGCATGCTTCCCATGCTGCTCATTCAGTTGGCTTCAGTTTCCTTTTGAACTCATTGTCAAGCATCAGTTCAATGATTTCAGGACCAACAAAAACACCTTCCTGAATTTTGGCTTCACATTTCTGGAGACCAAACTTTTTCCTTAATTTCTGTCCTGTGATCCTAGTTGTCCAATACTTGGAGCACAAGTGCAATTTGGTAAAGTACAGGTGAAAGAATCCAGCAGCAAATGCTCATTGGCAGTGCCAAAGCTGATCTGGGAGATGTCGCTGATGCCTGAGCATCGCTGCCATCCTTTGTTGCTACAATGGACTGAAATGGACTGAAAACAGGAAACAAACCTAAAACATATAAAAGATTATCTTATCTTCTCTTATCTTCACTTATCTTAATGACTGAGACATAAAAAGACATATAGTTTAGCTGACATATAGCACTTATACTGTATGTCTGAAAATAAGCATTGTGAAAACTGTGCAAAATCAGCATTTTTAATGCTCACATGGTTGAAAGGGAACATTTTCCACAGCAGCACCGTTATTACAGTCTCATTTTTCATCGTCTGCCTTCATGTCATGGACATTTTAAAAAAAGAAGGTGTGACCTTTACTTCACTGTGCAGCTACGCTTAAGTACAGCTGACCCAGTTTGAACATTTTTCTTTCTTAAAAAAGAAATGAAGCAACCTCTGAAGAGCCTCGTCCCCACTTTGGGTTAAAGGGAAGCAGGTGACAGTACAGCAGCACCAAGCTCAGCAGGAAACCATCCTTTCATTACATCAGTCAGAATCTCCATTGAGATTAATACCACGGGCCGAGCCACTTTATTCCTGAGGAGAAAAATGCAGTTGTCAGTCGACCTAATTGCGCTCTCATGGTGCATGAGGGCCTGCTGAGTTATTGAGAGCTCCACCAGGAAAATCATGATCGACGAGCAGCATGAGGGCCTGAATCACAGTTCACACACTGGCTGCTCCATCAGGAACAAGGGAGAGGGATGAGAGAGGAAGAGAGGGATGGAGGAAGCCGGCAACAAACTGATGGGATCCATATGTCTGCAGATGCAAATGAGGAAAGATGAATTAAATGGTGGAAGATTCTTTTTGCATGTTTTAACTTTCAGCTGTATCTGACCAGCCAGATGTTTGAACTTTGGAATTATTCCCTACAAATAATCTGTAATTGTAACAGAAGACAGATGAAGAACTGCAACACTACCAGAATACCAGAGTTAGTCTTCAACATGATGTAACATTTTAATGAGTTTATTCCTGCTAACTAAATTATGACCATCGTTAGTGCACAAAAACACTTCAGTGAAATGTGGAGAGAAAGTAATAAGGCTTCATTTCTAGAGACAACAGCCTGTAGGGACTGCTCTAAATTTAAAGTGATCCTGCCTCCTCTCTGGAACTTTATCGGAGGGATGAAAACCATTCTCCAAAGGAAATTCCCAAATGCTGTGATTGATGCTGATGGAGAGGAGAACTGCCTCATACCCCAGTCTATCACATTACTGTCATACACAGATCACTCACTGACCATTTGTTCCCATGAATGAGGCATTGCTGTCCTGAAAGAGAGTGCCCCCCCCCCCCCCCCCCCCCCCCGCGGTACAGTCATGATAACAGCAGGAGTAATACCCCTCCAAAAATGCCCCTCACAACACAACATATCCATCACATTCCTTCCTGCAGGAGATCAAGGCCTTTATTTTAATTTGCCATTTGTGTGTGTGTGTGTGTGTGCGTATGTTTATAATACCTTGTGGGGACAATTTTCCTGACATATACTACGTTGTGGGGACCAATTGCTCCTTGTGGGGACTGGAACCTTGTCCCCACAAGGGGAAACCCTGTTTTTTGGGTCAGGGGTCAGAGTTAGGGCTAAGGTATGAATTGAGTTTAGGTTAGGGTTAGGGTTAGGTATGTGATGGTTAGGGTTAGGAAAAGGGTAAAGGTAAGGTTTAGGCTGTAGAAATGAATGGAAGTCAATGGAAATTCCCCACAAAGATAGCAAAACACACTTGTGTGTGTGTGTGTGTGTGTGTGTGTGTGTGTGTGTGTGTGTGTGTGTGTGTGTGTGTGTGTGTGTGTGTGTGTGCACGCGCACTTTAAGAGGCTAACTCAAATGCTTGAATAATTTATTAGAGAAGGACTCAAATCAGAGACCTGGCATGAAAAACTGCTGTCTTGCCGAGTGAGCTGAAACACCAGAGTAGCTGCTGGATGAATGTACAGGTGTTTTATCTCGGCACCCTGCAGTGCTACATGCTCACTGTTGTGGTTTCACTTTTCAGTGCTGACAGTGAGATGCATGGCTGCAGTCCTCACTGAAAGCAGCTATAGACTGGATTTATCTGTGTGTGAAATTATGCTGAAAAATCTAAAGTGTGTCTGTGTAGTGAGCAGAGATCGTGGCTGGTGTACCTTACAGTGTACATGTGTTTATGTTTGCATGTGACAGCATGCTGGTGTCACATGCACAGAAATTAGCTTCCTATAATGTGCAATTTTTCTAAAACTAGACAAAATGTATTGAACAGAAGACTACAGCCACGGTTTAAGCAGTGTCACTGACAGGAACACGCTCTGCAACCTTTCTGCTTCACACCTGGAGCTGTAACGCTCTATTAAACATGATATTTTACTCTGAATATTTGATATGCAATGGATTTTAAAGTGTTTTTATTCAGCTCCTCTGTATTTAATCAAAAACAGTACAAACACATTATGCACTGAAACTGAAGTTTTATTGCTTTTCATGAAATGTCCATTTTAATTTGTCATTTTAAAATTGCAAAATGAGGAAACTAAATGTAGTTTTGAAAATCAAATATTCTCCAACTTTTTTCTGATTTCTTACAGGTTCCTTTGTTATATTTCCATCAACAATGCATCGAATGTTGTCAGTGGATTGGATTCTGTTACTATGAAACGTGTTGTAGCTTGTGCAGAATGCAGCCTGACGTTGTCTTGCTGAAATACGCAAGACCTTTCCTGAAAGAGACAACAGCTGACTGTGAAAGCTGAGGGACCCGGAGAGAACCCGTGGAGAACATGCAAACAGAAAGATGGCAGCTTTGATGCTTTTGCTGTGAGGTGATGGCTCATTCCTGCCACACCACGCTGCCCCACGCTGTCCCGCTACAAAATCAATCCATCCGTTCTTCCATCCATCCATCTGTCCATCCGTCCATCCATACATCCATCCATCCATCTTTTGCTGCATATCTGCATATGCAAGCTTCAAGTTTCAAAAATGTATTGTGCAAGTTGTTAAGGTTGTATGTATGCATGCATGCATTGTACTACACAATTAACTTATTTGAACTTAAAAGTGCAAAACACCTATTCTATTCCCCAGTATTTAAATCTTGTGCATTTGCATTTGACCCGGCCAGACTGCTCAGATTAGGAGAACACGGCCCTGCCGTCCTGACACTGAACCCTAACAGGAGTCAGGTCACAGCGCCGGCTGCTTCCAGGTGCAAATATCATGAAAGGTTTATGCAGTAAGAGGTAATCCTGCAGGGAGATAATGAACAGCACACACCTCAACACATAGACACACATATAGAAATATATACTAAATAAATACACACCCTCTGGTATGGACACATCAACACATATAAATGTACTGATTACACACACAGACACACACACAGAGCTACTCATACGCATGCGTCTTGTGGAGACGGTAATTCCCACAGAGTCAAAACACACGATGACCTCTAATTTAAAAATCCAACGAGCCATGTTAGACAGCATGAATAATGCATAAAGCCAGTCTGCTTGTATTATTGCCAAGAGGAGGGTGCAATTACATTTCCCTCAGGTGCTCAAGAGCTGTAGAGTAAAGGCAGGAAGGAAGGGAAAAAAAAACACAATTTAAAAAATAAATATACATGAAGCTGGATGAATGTGCGCTTTGTTGGCCGTCTGGGAACAAATCTTATCTTTGCTCTCTAATTGTGTGGCTGTTTTCTTGCTTACATACTCCAAAGCTGCAGGGTGAAGTTATTGCACAGCTTGATAAGGAGTTAATTAAAACAGATTGTAAGTGTTATTGTGACCTTTATAGCTGCAAATGTTTTGTGCTTTTGTGGAATGTGGTGATAATTGTGTGTTGTACCTTAGCGACGCCCCTGTGCAATACATAAGCTTCAGAATTTAAAAGGACGGCTATAATTTAGTGAGTAGCCAATGTTCAGGAGTAAATTATTTTCTATCTGAGAACACGTCAGTGAATCTGAACATTTGTTCAGAGTAACGTTGGGGCAGGAGCCTATCCCAGCCCTCATAGAGCAGGCGAGGTACACCTGGACAGGTCGCACACACAGAGACAAACATTCATGCTCACATTCACAGCTACTTCCAGTTTAGAACCAATTAGCAGAACAAGCCAGTGAAACCTCATCTGTCCATCACACACAGTCAGTGTCTCAGTCATGAACAGTCTGATTTTATAAAGCAGCAACTCAGTGCGAGGCCCCTGGCTGAGAGCCAGCAGACTCTTGGCTTAGCTTAGAGTCTGGAAGCAGTGGCGACAAAGAGGATTTCTTTACAAGTAAAATTTTAGACATTAGAGAAAAAATTATTCATAACCATCTCAAAGATTTATCTTCATGTTCGGCTGCTTTCAGCACTGCTGGTATTTGTTTAGACTCTTTGGCTCCAGTTGATCTTTCAGAGTTAACTTCAGTAGTTACTTCCTCCAAACCAGCAACATGTTTATTAGATCCCATTCCTACTAGACCAGGGGTCTTCAACTCCAGGCCTCGAGGACCAGTGTCCTGCAGGTTTTAGATGTGTCCCTGATCCAACACAACTGACTCAAATGGCTTAATTACCTCCTCAGTTCTCCAGAGTCCTGCTAATGACTTCTATATTTGACTCAGGTGTGTTGAAGCAGAGACACATCTAAACCTGCTGGACAGGGGCCCTCGAGGCCTGGAGTTGAAGACCCCTGTACTAGATTGTTCAAAGAATTTCCAATTATTGATGCTTCAATCTGAAAAATGATCAATCAGTCTTTATTAGTTGGCTATGTACCACAGGCCTTCAAGGTGGCTGTAATTAAACCTCTACTCAAAAAGCCATCACTGACCCAGCTGTCTTAGCTAATTATAGGCCAATCTCCAACCTTCCTTTTCTCTCAAAGACTCTTGAAAGAGTAGTTGTAAAACAGCTAACTGATCATCTGCAGAGGAACGGTTTATTTGAAGAGTTTCAGTCAGGTTTCAGAATTCATCACAGTACAGAAACAGCATTAGTGAAGGTTACCAATGATCTTCTTACAGCCTCTGACAGTGGACTCATCTTGTCCTGTTGGACCTCAATGCAGCTTTGATACTGTTGATCATAACATTATATTACAGAGATTAGAGCATACTATAGGTATTAAAGGTACTGCACTGCAGTGGTTTGAATCATATTTATCTCATAGACTCCAGTTTGTTCATGTAAATGGGGAGTCTTCTTTACACACTATGGTTAATTATGGAGTTCCACAGGGTTCTGTGCTAGGACCAATTTTATTTACATTATACATGCTTCCCTTAGGCAGTATTATTAGAAAGCACTGCATCAATTTTCATTGTTATGCAGATGATACTCAGCTTTACCTATCAATGAAGCCAGATGACACACATCAATTAGTTAAACTGCAGGAATGTCTTAAAGACATTAAGGCCTGGATGACCTCTAATTTCCTGCTTCTAAATTCAGATAAAACTGAAGTTCTTGTTCTCGGCCCCACAAATCTTAGAAACATGGTGTCTAACCAGATACTTACTCTGGATGGCATTACTTTGGCCTCCAGTAACACTGTGAGAAATCTTGGAGTCATTTTTGACCAGGATATGTCCTTCAATGTGTAGCACAGACGGAAGTGATGGGCCTAGTCAGATCCCGTGCAACATATTTATTTTTTTTCCAGACACTGTGGAAATACAGAGAAAGGTTTACTCTCGGAGCGCACTCGGTGTAAAGTCTGCCATTACAACTGACTAGCCTTCTTCTTCTGGCCGTCAGCTGCTAATGCGTAACATGTTACAGTAATACTGTTAAACACAAACCATATTACTTCTGGACAGTCTCTCTGATCACCATACTGGTGTATCTGTAGCCACAGTTTTACACATAACTTTATAAATTCACATAATAAACAAATTCTTTTAAGAACTCAAAACACACTGTTATATTGTATTAACTCTTCTTAAAGCAAACTTCAGGCATGTTAAACTTTAGCAAACACAAACAAAATATAAATCCTTGCTTTAAAACACATAACAAGCATATAGAGTCCATAGACTTTAATCACGACTCAGTAACTGGGTCTGTACTACTACACAGCCAACACTTGGTGCTTTAGCTTAGCTTTACACTTAGCTCTGATGTCACCTCATTATCCTGACACACTCACTCTGTCCAACATACTCTTCGCCAGCCACTCATGCTTCTGTGCTAGACATCTGCTTCCTTTGACAGTTTACTCTCATCATTTTAGCTTTCACAAACAAACACTCGTCTGATTAATCGCCGCGGTCGCTACGGACACGCATCCGCCATTTTACAATAACAGTGTGGCGATTTGATCCTACCAGACACAAACCTTAAGATCTACTCTTTAGCTCGATCTCTTTGACACTACTGGGCATTTATGATCTATTGCTACTGTTGTCTATCATTTAAGTGTTGTTTACAACCAGCTTACCTGTGGAAATACAGAGAAAGGTTTACTCTCGGAGCGCACTCGGTGTAAAGTCTGCCATTACAACTGACTAGCCTTCTTCTTCTGGCCGTCAGCTGCTAATGCGTTAGGCACCAAGCACGCCCTGCTGGCGGAACTACATATCAACCCAAAACACACATTTAGATGATTTGACAGTAACAAAAAGAGCAATAGTATTTGTCCCAAGCAAATGTGTCCTTTTTATAGAGTAAAAATTAAATGGGGGGGCATCTATTTCTCTACCTCCATCTACACCCAGGTGCCACACTCTCCCCCACAAAATTAAATGTCTCCTGACATTTCAGTTCAAATCACAAAGTCAATAGTGTCTTTAACACAGTCCAACAGCCCAGGGTCTCCAAAAGGCCCTTGTCTCAATAGCCTGAGTCTTAATTATCTTACAGTGTCTTTGAACCAAAGTCGGCTGACCTAACGTGTCATAACTCAGCATCGTTGGCTGTTGTCTTGACCGGTGAGGCCGCTGTCTTACAGTCTCTGTCTCACCTCCAACTCCAGCTGGAACATCTGTCTCTGACTCACCACTCCCCAACCTGTCAAGGTCAGGTTCAGGGACTCCGATCTGCATGGATGCATCCTTGTCACTCTGCAGTGGCAACTCCTCTGCTTCCTGACGACTTTGTTGAGGGACTCCGACCTGCAGGGATACATCCTTGTCACTCTGCGGTGGCAACTCTGCTGTTTCCTGATGACTTCGTTGAGGCTGGAAGGGTTCCACCAAGGGGTTTAGTGAAGTGTGCCTCGGTGTTCTCCCTGGAGCGGGTCTGAGGTACCCCTGATAGGTACCACTGTAGTCGTCATCTGAAGTGTCGCTGTCCTCTGGCCGCTGCTGTGGTCCATGTGCTGGTGGTGACCTTCTCCGTGTAACAGTCTGAGAGTCTCTCTGCAGATGAACAGTCTTCGCTGGCGTTGTTTCAAGGGGAAGGAAGTCACACAGGAGCAGGAGGTTCCTGTGCACTACCTTATCTCTTCCTTTTCCGTTTTCAGGACTGATCTGGTAGACAGGATTGTCATCAGCTTTCCTCTCCTTCACTTTGTAGACGTGGTTCTCCCAGTAGGACTGGATCTTCCCTGGGCCACCCCTAGGAGTGAGGTTCCGGAGGAGCACTCTATCCCCGGGTTGAAGATCTCTCCCTTGAACTTTCTTGTCATAATAGGCCTTTCCTCGAGCTGCCTCTTTATTAGCAGTCCTGGCAGCAATTGCATATGCCTCCTGCATTCTCTTCTTCCAGCAGTCCACATAGTCATCATAATCAAGATGACTTTCATCCTTCTATAGACTAAACAGCAGATCAATGGGCAAGCGTGGTGAACGTCCGAAGATCAGGTGATAGGGTGCGTAGCCTGTTGCCTCGCTCTTTGTACAATTGTACGCATGTACAACTTTCGCTAGCGACTCTTTCCAATCATCTTTTTCCTTGTCCTCCAGGGTACGTAGCATGGACAATAGGGTTCGGTTGAATCTTTCCACTTGACCGTTACCCTGTGGATGGTAGGGTGTCGTGTGTGAGCCCTGGATGCCAGACAGTTCCTTTAACCTTGCCATCAGCTTGTTGTCAAACTCTTTGCCCAAGTCGTGATGCAATTTGGTTGGGAAACCAAACTTGAGCGCAAAGTCGTTGAAGAGCTTGTCAGCGACTGTTTTAGCTGCCTTGTTCTTTGTAGCATAAGCCTGGGCAAACCTCGTGAAGTGATCCATGATGACCAATATATACTCATATCCGTTCTTGCACTTTTCCACGTGCAGGAAGTCTATAGACACAAGCTGGAATGGGTAGGTAGTATGGATCTGTGTCAGAGGTGCACGGGTCTGCTTACTCGGCTTCTTCTTCTTGAGGCATTCGCATTCTTTGGTGACAAAGTGTTCCACGTCTTTACTCATCTGAGGCCAGTAGAACCTTTCTCGAATGAGGTCTAATGTCCTTTCCACTCCTAAGTGGCCCATCTCTTGGTGCAGTTCCTTAAAGACCAATGGACGATAAGATTTGGGGATCAGCAACTGCTCTCGACGAGAAGTATACCGGCGCAGAATGCCATCTCGGTCTACCTGAAGCTTTAACCACTGCTTGAGTAGTGTAGCTACAGCAGGTGGTTCTGCTTTCACCTCAGTTCTCCTCGGTCTTTGGTTCTGGGACTTGTACCAGAGGACTCTTGCCAGGACTTCATCTTCCTGTTGTGCTCTGCGGATCTGTTCTGGGGTAAAAGGCTGATTGCTGTTCTGGTCTTTTACCAGCTCAAGAGCACTGGCCTGCACGACTCCAATGCCTTGGCAGGGGTCGTTCTTTTCTATTGCCCCCACTTCTATAGATGCACTTAATACTTCTTGACTGACCTCCACTGTGCAGTGACTCATGTAGTCGTCTATGTCCAGCGGCATCCGCGACAGCCCATCTGCATCTGTGTTGGTCTTGCCTGGACGATAGCGTATGGTGAAGTTATAATCAGCCAACTCTGCAACCCATCTGTGGCCTGTGGCATTGAGTTTTGCAGTAGTGAGCACATACGTCAGCGGGTTGTTGTCTGTGTATACCACAAAGGATGGGGCATGATACAAGTAATCCCGGAAACGTTCACAAATGGCCCACTTCAGCGCCAAAAACTCCAATTTGCCAGAGTGCAGGTGGTACTTTTTCTCTGCTGGACTTAGAGTGCGGGAGCCATAGCCTATCACTCTCATTTTTCCTTGCTGTCGCTGGTATAGCACAGCACCCAAACCAACTTGTGAAGCATCGCAGTGTAACACGAAGGGCTGGGTGAAATCAGGGTATCCAAGGACAGGAGGCCGTGTAAGAGCGTCTACAAGCTGACTCAGTATTTCCTGGTGGGAGCTGGTCCACTGGACAGGTGTGCGTGAAGGTAAGTGGCCTCTATTTTTCTTCTCTCCTCCCTTGTGCTTATCTGCTGGTGAGGCTGTAGAGTTGGTTTCAGGGGCTGGCGGACTAAGCAGGCTGTACAGTGGCTGGGCCACACGAGAGAAGTTGGGGATGAAGGGTCTATAATAAGACAGAAAACCAAGCATCTTCTCCAACAGTGGCAGGTGTCTTCTCCTTTAGAGCCCTTACTGGAGCCAACTTCGCTGGGTCCATGGTATAGCCTTCTCCTGTTACCAACCGACCCAGAAACTTTACACTCGACTTAAACAGTTCACACTTCTTCGGGGTCAACTTAACACCATGCTCCTTGTACCGCTGGAGGACAAGGCGGATGTGCTCTAGGTGGTTCTCGAAACTATCGCTGTGCACAAGATTGTCGTCCAGGTATGGGAGGCAGATAGTGTCTCTGAGGCCAGCCAAACAATGTTCCATGCTCCTCTGGAACTCTGCAGGTGCGGAGCTCATTCCAAAAGGGATGCGCACCCATTCATAAAGCCCCCAGGGTGTGATGAAGGCTGTCAACGGGCGGCTTTCTTCATCCAGGAAACCCTGGTGGTACGCCTTTCCTTGGTCCAAAACTGAGAACCATGAGCTCCCACCCAGCGCATCCAACATGTCCTGAATCCTGGGTATCGGGTGGCGGTCTGGAACTGACTTGCGATTGAGCTCTCTGAAGTCACAGCAGAGGCGGAGACTACCATCCTTTTTCCGGACACACACCACAGGTGATGAGTAGGGGGATCGTGATGGTGTGATCCAGCCTTTGTTAAGCAGGTCTTGCAAATACTCCTTCACCTCTTTGTGCAGGGGCTTTGGGACAGACATGTAGGTCTTTTGCACTGGGCTTGGATCATGGAGGGTGATGTGCATCCTCAGAGATGGTATCTGGCCCACATCGTCGCTATCAAATGCAAAAGCCTCACATTCCTCTCTCAGCACCTCTCTTACCGCTGCTTGCTGACCTGGACTTAGGTGCTGGAGATCAACAGGTGGGTCCCATGACTCTGGCCTGTTTCCATACACGTTCTCTGGCTCGTGTGACTTGAGCGCTGCACTGCTTTTGGGTTCTTGTGTCAGTTCATTTACCTTTGTCTCCACGGTTGCTGCATAGACTGTCTTAACTGGCTCGAGGTGTCCAATCACCTTACGGCTCTCCAAGTAGGTGGGGTGGCTTGTTGTGTTAGTCACTGGGATGGGCACATATGGCACTTTTCTCTCTGGGATTTGTAGAAGTACCTCATGATAAATTATGCCCTCGGGTGGTGGGTCTGGCATATCTGGTGAGAAGAGCATGTGTTGACCTCTGGCTTGTGGACTAACATGTGCCCGCAGGTAGACTACTGTGACTTGGTTAGCTGGTAAGGGCACTCTCTTGACTCCTGTACATACCACACCAGTCTCTGAATCTTTGCTGCTGTTCTGTACCAGCTTGACCATGTTGTGTGCCGTTTTCACAGTTATTTCAAAGGCTTTACTCACTTTGTGTGCAAGCTGTTTCCTTCCATCTTTTGTACTTCCATCTTTCTTGTTGACAATAGCCTCTATAACATTATAGCCAATGATGGGGTCACTGGCTACAGCTGGGTCACTTGATACTAATATCGGGACTTGTAGATTATTTACTTGGGAAGAGTCATTATCTAGTCTGAAACTGACTTCTATCCAGCCAATGTAGGGGATGGGCGTGTCATTAGCGGCAAAAACTGTCAGTGTCTCATCCTCTAACAGTTCTGAAATGGGCCGAATAACTGTGTGGGGAAGATTGTTTCGCCGCCAGGTGTCATTCACTATGCTGGACTGTGCACCTGTATCCCACAATGCTTTGACTGAATGATTGTCCATGAAACAGTTCACCATGCATCTTCTTCCTACCAGACTCACCAAACGTGACTGACGTCGGGGGGGAAGGTAGTGAACTTCAGTTACTGCTGATGAGGCACTAGGTGTCTCCTTCGGGGCTGGTGCTGGTCTCGACTGTTTGTTTTGGGACACATGGTTTTGGACTACTGATGGTCCCATCTCAGCAGTCCCTCTCCGTTTCCTGACGGCTGTCTTGGTGTTCGGCATCCACGAGAGTAGTGGCCCTCTCGCCCACATTTGAAACAGTGTGAACAGTTTTCTCCTTTTCCTTCTTCTCTGCACTTTCTACAGCCTCTCTCTCGCTGTTTTGGTTGCATAGGGCGTGAACTGGTTTCCAGAGCAGCCGCAAACATCTGTTTCATTTCTTTGCGCAGCTCTTCTATAATCTGCTGTGTGTTCGGGCTGTCCGACTTAGTCTCTTTCCCTTTAACTGTCTTCACAGCCACTGCAGTAAGAGAATCTTTGGGCACGGTGGAGCTCTGAGTGGACGTCGGAGTGACCTGGCATTCTGTTTGGAGCTCTTGCACCTTGGGAATCTTGGCTGCAGTTGACCTTTTACGTTTCTCAAGTCTTTACCTTCCAACTTTGAAGCTTCATTGACTCTCTCTATCAGTTCTTCATCTGTTATGCTTATGTTGTGAAGAAGAGGAAGTAACTGATACTTTATTGAATCACTGAGCAACCCGGTTTCAATAGAACGTAGAAACTTGCGCTGGATGGTGGCTCTGCTGTACAGTTCATCAGTCTCTTCGTTTGCTACCTTCCATAACAGTTTATCTTTTAGCTCAATGGCACGAAATACAAAATTTAGGGCAGTTTCTCTGGGCTCTTGGGAGATGTTGAGGAGCTGATGGTAAAGTTCTGTGGGACTGTCTACCTTGTAGTGACCCTTTAATATAGTGAGCATTTTACTGAGGGTCAGCCCACGCTTTATCTCCAGCATATCTCTTAGAGGCATTCCTGGGGTAATAGCCCTGATTACTGCTTCAACTACTTCAGCCTCTGAGTGTCCTCTCTCAACCCCCATTTCAATTTGGCGGACTAAGCTGAGATAGGATAATTTATCCCTCTGTCCCTGCTCTCCAATCTGCCCACAGATTTTAAACTCCCTCCTCAAGGTTACCTCTTGCAGAGTTCGTGTTGGCTCTGGCTGGGTTTTGGGTGGAGAATCTGTAGTCTTCAGTGGAGTGGCGCACAGCCTGACATTCTCAGGGCCTTTCTTTGGCACAGACTCCTCTGATAGGGGTTTCTCAGATGACTGACACTCATTTTCACTTAAACTCTGGATGTATGTGGCTATGTCTGTGTAGAACTGTTCCACTTCATCCACTTCTTGAGCTTCCTCAATCTCATCAAACACGCCTTCTGCCATCTTGATGAGTGTCCTCTTGGCTTGGCTGGGAAGGCCTCCGCTGTCTAAGCCGGAACATTTCAATCGCCTGCAGACGTCCACGAGAGGCTCTCTCTCCAGCTGCCACAAAGCTGCACTCACTTGATCTCGCAGAGGTTGCACCTTTTCCATCTTTGACTGATTGAGGGAGGTTCGTCTCTTGGGAAGGAGGGGCGGCTGGTGGTGTTGTGGCTCACTAGCGCCACCTCCTGGCTGGCTCGCCAAAATATGTAGCACAGACGGAAATGATGGGCCTAGTCAGATCCCGTGCAACATATTTATTTTTTTTCCAGACACTGTGGAAATACAGAGAAAGGTTTACTCTCGGAGCGCACTCGGTGTAAAGTCTGCCATTACAACTGACTAGCCTTCTTCTTCTGGCCGTCAGCTGCTAATGCGTAACATGTTACAGTAATACTGTTAAACACAAACCATATTACTTCTGGACAGTCTCTCTGATCACCATACTGGTGTATCTGTAGCCACAGTTTTACACATAACTTTATAAATTCACATAATAAACAAATTCTTTTAAGAACTCAAAACACACTGTTATATTGTATTAACTCTTCTTAAAACAAACTTCAGGCATGTTAAACTTTAGCAAACACAAACAAAATATAAATCCTTGCTTTAAAACACATAACAAGCATATAGAGTCCATAGACTTTAATCACGACTCAGTAACTGGGTCTGTACTACTACACAGCCAACACTTGGTGCTTTAGCTTAGCTTTACACTTAGCTCTGATGTCACCTCATTATCCTGACACACTCACTCTGTCCAACATACTCTTCGCCAGCCACTCATGCTTCTGTGCTAGACATCTGCTTCCTTTGACAGTTTACTCTCATCATTTTAGCTTTCACAAACAAACACTCGTCTGATTAATCGCCGCGGTCGCTATGGACACGCATCCGCCATTTTACAATAACAGTGTGGCGATTTGATCCTACCAGACACAAACCTTAAGATCTACTCTTTAGCTCGATCTCTTTGACACTACTGGGCATTTATGATCTATTGCTACTGTTGTCTAACATTTAAGTGTTGTTTACAACCAGCTTACCTGTGGAAATACAGAGAAAGGTTTACTCTCGGAGCGCACTCGGTGTAAAGTCTGCCATTACAACTGACTAGCCTTCTTCTTCTGGCCGTCAGCTGCTAATGCGTTAGGCACCAAGCACCCCCTGCTGGCGGAACTACATATCAACCCAAAACACACATTTAGATGATTTGACAGTAACAAAAAGAGCAATAGTATTTGTCCCAAGCAAATGTGTCCTTTTTATAGAGTAAAAATTAAATGGGGGGGCATCTATTTCTCTACCTCCATCTACACCCAGGTGCCACAAATGCACATATTAAACAAATATGTAGGACCGCTTTTTTGCATTTGTGCAATATTTCTAAAATTAGAAACATCCTTTCTCAGAGTGATGCTGAAAAGCTCATTCATGCATTTATTACTTCTAGGCTGGATTATTGTAATTCATTATTATCAGGCTGTCCTAAAAGCTCCCTGAAAAGTCTTCAGCTGATCCAAAATGCTGCAGCTAGAGTACTGACAGGGACTAGAAAGAGAGAGCAGATTTCTCCCATATTGGCTTCTCTTCATTGGCTCCCTGTTAAATCTAGAATAGAATTTAAAATCCTTCTCCTCACATACAAGGTCTTGAATAATCAGGCACCATCTTATCTCAGAGACCTCATAGTACCATATCACCCCAACAGAGCACTTCTCTCTCAGACTGCTGGCTTACTTGTGGTTCCTCGGATACTTAAGAGTAGAATGGGAGGCAGAGCCTTCAGCTTTCAGGCCCCTCTTCTGTGGAACCAGCTTCCAGCTTGGATTCAGGAGACAGACACCCTCTCTATTTTTAAGATTAGGCTTAAAACTTTCCTTTATGATAAAGCTTATAGTTAGGGCTGGATCAGGTGACCCTGAACCCTCCCTTAGTTATGCTGCTATAGGCCTAGTCTGCTGGGGGGTTCACATAATGCACTGTTTCTTTTCATTCACCTTATTTACTTTGTTTATACTCCACTCTGCATTTAATCATTAATTGTTATTAATCTCTGCCCCCCCCAGCAGATGACCCCCCCCTCCTTGAGCCTGGTTCTGATGGAGGTTTCTTCCTGTTAAAGGGAGTTTTCCCTTCCCACTGTCACCAAGTGCTGCTCACAGGGGGTCGTTTTGACTGTTGGGTTTTCTCTGTATTATTGTAGGGTTATTACCCACAATACAAAGCACCCTGAGGTGACTGTTGTGATTTGGTGCTATATAAATAATGAATTGAATTGAATTGAATTGAATTAAATTGAATTGAATTGAATTGAATTGAGCTGAAAAGCATGTGATACAAAGGGGAGACCACACACAGATGTAGGAGGTTATTGAATGGTTTATTGAAAATAAAACAAAGAAACTGAAAAAAAATCATCTGAATCATTGTCAGCACATCAGCCTGCATCCCATGCTGGAATGATGGAGGATGTGAGAATGAGAATGAGCTAAACCAAGGACCAAAACACTGTCAGCCAAACAGCCTCCATAAGGAGAAGAGGAGCAAACAGGAACCTCCTGTAGATTCAGGCAGGGCTGCTTTATAGTGCATCTGAGTTTGACATGCTCAGGTGTGCGGCATCTGAAACTGGGTCAGCTCCACCCACTAGTTGCCTGAAAAAGAGACAGGCAACAAGAAAACATGGCCAACCCAGTGGTCGTCACACTATTGATGTGCTAATGAGCAGTGAGACCTGAATCTTTCTATTTTCAACAGACTGACAATCAGAACATGACAGGGATTTATTTCTGTGGCTGGAAAATGACAGAACAATGTGAAGTGAACTTTGACCTCGTCAGCGCACACTAACTTCACGCTGCAGGGTTTGCATGCAAACCTGCTGCTGATTGCAAACACGAAAGGGGTCAATGCTATTCACAGGCATATTGAATCAAATAAGAGGCCAACAAACAGCATATGCTGCATGAGTCATATGATAGAGAAAAAATGATACTGCCCTCTTTAGATTATCTGCTGTGGCTGAAGCCGAGCGAGACGTTAATAAGACATGACACAAAGGCACAACAGACTGCGTTTATTATCCAATGACATCACGCCGAATAAATGTAAATTACAGCATAAGTTAAAAACATGCTATATAACTTCACATCCCCAATCATATGCTCACGCTCATCTACTTTTCCCTCAACATGCAGGCCAGGTTTTCTTCCTTGAGGCTCGTCTAAAATAGCTCAGCGAGGAGTTACATCACATCCTGTGGACTCTGAAATCTCAATCCAGCCCAGATGAGCGGCTCTCTGTGTCACTGCAGCTCTCACTGACACAAGTTTAACCAGGAGGAAGGATGTGGGTGACATTCAGGCAAACTGCGATCAGAGTGTGAGGAGAGAAAGTAAGATGGGGTGAAAGGGTGAAAGGTGCAAGGTTATTATTACGTTTGGGGAGCTTTGGGTGGGATTTCTGTCTCTGCCAGCAGAGCAACTTTCTTATACTTGGACACTGTTGTCAGCATGTGTCAGCTAATCAACAAGAAGCAGAGATAATAATAGAAATAATTTTGTTTCCATTGTTTTTATCCATTTTATCACTGAGTTATAATGAGGCTGTAATGGTGTATCCTAAAAACAGCATCTGACTGTCTTCATTTTGATCTCTGATGCAGTTTCCACTCAGTAACTGATCCAAGTGTGCGGCAGCGTTCTGAAACCACATCAGTGCTGTGATGATGGTGAACAGCAACAGCATCACTTCATGTGGCGTTAAAGGGAAGTCGGCAGCAGTGAAAAGCCTGATCTGTACCCATCCTCTTTTTCTTCCAGTGTGGTTGTCCATCCTGACTGTGGAGTCAACCTTTGAGGCCTGAACTGCAAAGAGCAGCAGTTTCTCCTGCTGTAAGCAGTTTCTGCTCAGTTTGCTCTCTGAGCTGAAGGAGGCTGAAGTGTCCTGGTACCTACAGCGACACAAGGAGAAACATTTAAATGCTTTGAAAACTGAGGAGCTGGAATCAAACGTCCTCTGAAGGCGACACAAGTGCTCTGAGCTACATGACAACACTTTGAGGTTTGCCCACTTTCTGCAGCACGTGTCCCCCTGAAGGCAGCTCTGCTCGTTTTCCATTTGTTTTTATTTGATTGAACAATTCTGTGTATTTCAGCTTTTGTTATATGCTGTGTTAACCTTGTTGATTTGATTTATTTATTTATTTTAATTTTTCAAGCTGTTAATGACTGACATTGGGAAAAAAATTTCCCAAGTCTGAGATAAATAAACTCTCTATCATTCAGTCTTTCATTTGATTTCACAGTTAGAATAACATCTGAAAGGTCTGGGTTCGATTCCACCTTGGCCCAGGCCTCTCCCTCTCTCTGTATGGAGTTTGCATGTTCTCCCCGTGCTTGCGTGGGTTTCCTCCGGGTACTCCGGTTTCCTCCCACATTCCAAAGACATGCACTTACTGGGGTTAGGTTAATTGGCTAATCTAAATTGCCCTTAGGTGTGACTGAGCGCGTGAATGTGAGTGTGAAAGGTTGTCTGTTACTCTGTGTTGGCCCTGCGACAGACCTGTTCAGGGTGTACCCTGCCTTTCGCCCTGTGACAGCTGGGATAGGCTCCAGCCCCCCCGCGACCCTGAACAGGATGTGCGGAAGCGAATGGATGGATGGATGGAAGCTCTTTTTCTAACATTTCCATTTTTAGATAAAAAGATTTGATTTGATTTGTTGTTTCAGCACGGACTGCTCGATCAGGCTGATCCTGGCTCAGCGGGCGCTGATCTCAGGTTTAAAAGCACTGCAGACGTCATTTGTAATTTTGCTTTCAATCACTTCTGCTTTTCTGTTTAATACCTGTGTTTGGTTACAATAACCACAGTGAGGTCAGTTCATCAGGACGCTGACTTCTGGGACTTTGTGTGCAGGATATGTGAAGTTTACAAAAGCAGAAAAGATTCTCTTTCCTCCTCATCCTCCCGCTGCCGCTCTCTGTCTTGTCATTCAGTGCCTCGCTCTCTCCGTATTGTCCTATGGAGACCGAAGCCCAGCTGTATTCCCGTGGGGCAGAGCGAACAGATGTAGCCAGCACACAGGAAGAGGCTGACATGAGCAACCAAAGCCCGGCTGCCTTCTGCAATTTGACTCTCAAATTACAAAAAAACCTCCAAAAAAAACAAACAAAACAAGAAAATGAGGAAACATATGAAACATAAAAACAAATGCTCATTGTGCATGTTATGAGTCATCGGGACTATAATGCTTCCTCCTCCTCTTTCTTTGCTTTATGCTCCACAAGGCATTTCGTGTGCTTCAATATTTAGCTTCATATGCTAATACTTGTAAGAATATTTCCCCCGGAGAGACGGAGCATACTCTCTAACTGGTTCAATGGTAAAAACTGTTCTCAGCTGCCTCTCGGCTCTGTTAATATTAATTTGACTGCTGGCATTTTTTAAAATAGGATCTTTTCTGTAATACGTTAAACTGTTCAATTAAACATACACTCTCTCACACACAGACACTGACACACACAGACTTAACTAATACTGCAAAAAGCAGAACATGAGTAATGAAGTCTTTAAAAGTGTGGAAAGTTGTGGACGCCTGTTTGTAAACAGCATGTGAACGTGCAGACAGATTCATGTGGAAATCATGAATGAAGTAAAAGTCACTGAACGCCTGCAGCACACCGAACAACGCCCGTGTTAGCTGCTTAAACTAAACTGTCATCACGAACAAAGCATCACTCTCACGTTTAATAATCAGAGCATTCACTTGCTGTCTCCAAGCAAAGAGACGTGTCCATGGAGACGGTGATGTCTCATGAGCTTGCAGCTGTCCCACCTTCTTTGTTTTATGATGATGGAAGATGAGAAAAGCTGGCCATTCCAAGAAACTGTCATTGAAGAGAGACAGCAGCTTCATAATGTTGATGAACCATCAGCATATATCATCGATGGCATGGCTCTTCTACAGAGTCTCCATGATTAGTTCAGACATTCAATGATCTCAGAGAATATGTTTGGAAAAAAGAGTGTTAATGGGAGAGGAAGCATGAGCTGTGTTGTTCTAGTATTTGATAGATGTGACCATCAACAGTCAAAGATCTTGAAAGGCAAAGAAGAGGCACCATTCAAACCAGCAGGCAACACATATTATCACGGGCCAGGCAAGAGGTCCAAACTACAAGAACTATCTGAGGATCAGTGGGAACAAAGCTGCTGTATGAAGCTTTATCAGCAGCTACATCATCAGTATTGGTCCAAAGAGAATCTCGTTAGGGAACACAGTCATCTTGGCAGGTGGCTTTGAAAATGGTGAAGAGGTCAGAAAGATTAGCACGTCAGGAATTGACTGACAGAACTTTACAGTGACCAGGAAGAGGCTGACACAAGGCTGGTGTTACATGCAATACACCTTGCACCTTCACATTCAGACCTCATTGTAAAATGTCACAATCACCTGCCCAAACCTCTTCTCTGGGACCCAGTGGATAGAAGATGGAGGCTCAGAGAAGATGGGTTCATTGAACCTGTTATGTATCAGAAGGCATCAGCACCTAAAGAGGTCTGTGACCTCACACACCTGTACTGTAAGGACGGCAGCTGCAGTGAGATCAGCAGATGCTGGTGTCTGTCAGAGGGCTTGATGTGCACAGAGTTCTGCTCCTGCTCTTTCTCAAACTGTCCAAATATGACCACATTTGTTACTGATGATTATTTGGAAGAGTGGCAGTGATGTGTTTCAGTCGTGATATCATGGGGAGCTGACTTCACCAAAGTATTTATTGGAGGTGGCCTACCTGCTACCAAAGCAGCATGTGTTCTGGTTGCTGCTAAAAGCCTCAAGCTTAAAACTGGACACTGCAGCTCGACAAAAGGAGGAATTCCACCTCCACACTTGTTTTGTTAAATGGCCTTTTGTTTGATTTGAGTCAGGAATTTGATTTATACTGTGTGCAGTTAAGTTATAGTTTTATTAAAAAGGCCCATCAAGGCCAAACTGTTATACTCTCTTGTGGTTTCCTGTCCTACTCACTCACCTCTGTTGATTTTCCCGGTACTGTCTAGTATATTGCAATGAAATGTAGTATATTGCATGGTATATTTACATATTTGGTATTGCTGGATTTAGAAAACATGCACATTAATTCAACAAGCCTACTGTGTTATAAGACAATACATGCAGCATAATAAAGCTTGGGACTGGAGACTTTTCTCAATACTTCACTTTGTTTCAGTTGGGGTACTTCATACATTAAGTGACTTAACACCCTGATTATGCAGACTATGTTTACATATTTGATATTGATGGATTCAGCACAACCTCGCCTTTCGAACAAGCCATCATATGTGTTTCTATGACAAACCTTGGCAAAGAAATTACAAAGTAAATCAAAACATTTTGCTTAGATATATTTTTTTCCACGTTCGCCTATTTTAGGTATATGTTCCAAGGTCTCTATCTACCCCATACTTTATCCAGTTTTTTCTGTTGGGTAAAGCAAAATCCTGACTACATATATGTCTTTTCTGAAAGCTCTCAGGCCTTGTGTTATTAATCTACATCAGTTTTTGTGTGTTAGCCCCCATGCGGACAGGCTGTACTTGAGTTCTTTTTTAGTTTTGGGGTATATAACAATATCTATCAATTTAACCACCTTGGCAGTAAAATATTTTTGTCCAAGAATCCATTTTATATAGAGGAGACCTCAGAGATGAGGAAAAACATGGTTGGGTTTAGTTCTACCTCCAGGGGTATGTCAAATTTTTGCGGGCATTTTCACTAGCCTACCTGCTTTGTGCAAAACAAAAATGGTTTCAGGAGCTTCGGACCTCACATGAACAAACAAAGTGATAAAATTAATGCTTTATTATTTTTCAAACCATGGTGAAGATTTCAGTGCATCACACTGAACTGAAATGAGACAGAAGGTGAACAGAGTGCTCCAGATAACAAGCAGAGAGTGACTTTGGTGCCGCTCTGAGTTTATTTTGGTTAAAATGACGAACTGCTCTGAGTCACTCTGACATGAATGATGTCACTGCTGTGCACACAGGACCTGCGCACGTCTGTGTGTGTGTGTGTGTGTTTGAAATGTGCACATTCTCCAAGATCCTGGGAGACAGTTCATGTTTGTCTGTCTGTGTGTCTGTGTGTGTGCGCGCATGTATCTAATTATAGTGAGTGCTTTGTAGAACGTCTCACTGTGATTGGTCCTCACTGAGTCCGACATTCACATCAATAGAAGCCTGACGATGATGGATTTCCCTCTACTGCAATGCCAACACACACACACACACACACACACACACACACACACAAACAAACAGACACACACACACACACACACAAACACACACACTTTTGAAAATGCAGGAGTTCGCGTTCACGTTCCCTCCTTCCATATCTCTTATCAACTCACACACAAATACACACATTTTGTGTGCACACAAACAATTATGCAGCAATTTGTCTGTTGCACCCTCTCTCACCCACTTATACACCATCACACACACACACACACACACACACACATACAGGTATCACCCTAATTATAATTCAAAGCTTGGTTGTTGCACAGAGGACGGCTGGTGACTGCTAAATGGGTGGAGAACAAAAAAGGGGCAGTCATGCAAACACATGCACACGCCACACACACACACACACACACACACACACACACACACACACACACACACACACACACACACACACACACACACACACACACGTTTACAGTAGCAAAACTGTACAGTAAGCCTGTTGCGGGCTAAAGATAGTTTTGCTGAATTGCCTCTCTGCGTTGCTGGCAGAATCATTTTGAATTTGTTTTCTGGTTCCTTTGTGCTGCAGCTCAGGCGGGCCTCACCCCCACACAGCGCAATCATTTGGTTTCTTCCAGCTCTCCAATTTACCATCCGCTCTTTCACATCACAACTTTGTAATCTTTCTTTCTTGACTAGTAACCAACAGGTTACACACTATGCAAATCATGAGCGATCATAACCCATAACTAAATGTGTGGAACTGGACAGTTTCCTAATATTGCCCAAATAGCCCACAAAAATGTTGGTGATGGTAACAAGACATGAGAATCTTCCTTTCAAAGAAAAAACAATTGAATTCAGAACTAAAAACATGCTAAAATTCATGTCTGATTTAAGTGTGGACAATCTCCTCTACAGATATTAATAGAAGTGTGTGAATCGTGCTGTGTGTGCTTACAGCGTTGACAGCCTGATCCTGTGAACGGGGATAAAAATACGAAGCACGCTGCTGGTGTCGGGCCTTCCTCTGATGCACCTGCTTTGGGCTTCAGACCGTGGACTTTTCTACTGAAGACTTCTGTTTGGTCTCTCACCACCACTGAAGATCCTTCAAATGAAATTTGAGCATGTTTGACGCAGAGTTTGATGTTTGCTGTGTGTGCAGGCAGTTCCAGGTCTGTGGTGAAATCGCAGAAGCAAACCGGCCAGAACAGAACAGAAGAGAAATAAAGAAATATAGAAGCAACATGTGAAACAGTCCAGAGGTGGACAGACAGATGACCTGTAAGAGGAGAACGCCGCCGTGACAGAAAACAGTCAATGTCCTACTTTCATTTGTTGTCATACTGTGTGTGTCCTTTATAGAGGCAGGTACATGAAACTCTTCACTCTGGCAGTTAAAGAGCCCTTTTTATCACACACACACACACACACACACACACACACACACACACACACACACACACACACACACACACACACACACACACACACACACACACACAGGTCTGAAGGATGTCTTGTGTTTTACTGTGTTAATGTCCAGTTAGATGAGCACACTGTCTAACAGCTGTTATCTTGCAGGCAAACCCTGAGCTGTTCTTCAGAGGAGAGCTGCCAGCGAAGGACGGCGGAGCCATTTGTTAGCACAAATTATTAAATCCACTCTGCTTGTTAAACACAGCTGTCAAGGGCAAAAGTTAGAATACATTTCAGCTTATGAGCATCTTATATCTCCTTTTAGAAATACAAACAAGGCTCCTTTGCACATGTGTGTGTGTGTGTGTGTGTGTGTGTGTGTGTGTAGCTTTTTGGACGTAAAATTATATAAAACACACAAACAGTGAGTTAACCTGTTATGTAATTCTTGCTGTCTATCCAGCTTAAGCAGAGGGAGCCTTTGAGTAATAGCCATATGTTGCTCGGAGAAAGATGAGGTATGTTTACAGAGAAATGCACTCTGTGGCTCCTCGCAGGGAAAAAACAAACAGATTTTATCCTGCCGGAAACAAGCTTTTGTTTCTTTACATTATTTCAGATATGAAGAAATAAAGAACCTGCATGAATTCCAATGCAGAGCAGCACACACAATGAAGACGACGACAACCCACAGATGATGTGAGCTCTCGAGCCTCGTGGGTCCAATGAGACATGATGGATGAAGCTTTTTTATCATTTCCATCACAGCGTTATATATATTATCCACATTGTATCCCATATTATATTATACATGTTTCAACTGTAGCAACAGCTTTTTTTGAAAAGCAGTAGAGAACCTCGACTGAGTGTTGCAGATCAGAGTTATGTGTACTTGTGATCTGCACTCACCACTTTGTTGGGTACACCTGTTCAACTGCTCATCAAATTGCTTACAAATGTCTAATCAGCCAATCACATGGCAGCAACTCAGGGCATTAAAGCACTAAGGTCAAGACAACCTGCTGAAGTTCAAAGTGAGCATCAGAATGATGAAGGAAGGTGATGTAAGTGACTCTGAACGTGTCGTAGTTGTTGGTCTGAGTGTTTCACAAACTGCTGATCTGCTGGGATTTTCCTCACATCCATCTGTGGGGTTCACAGAGAAGCTCTAAAGAGAGGAAAGATCCAGTGAGCAGCAGCTCTCTGGGAGGAAAGGCCTTGTTGATGTCACAGAGGTCAAAGGAGAACGGAGCTGATAGGAAGGCAACAGGAACTCAAATAAACACCCACTACAACCAAAGTTTGCAACAGAGCGTCTCTGAATGCACAGCACACTGAACCCTGAAGCAGACGGGCTGCAGCAGCAGAAGACCACATCTGTCAGCTAACAAAAGGGAACCGAGGCTACAGTTCACACAGACTCACCAAGACTGGACGACAGAAGATTGAAAAAAGTTTCCCGTTTGTCTCCGTCTTGTGCCTCTGGAAGTGTGCCCTGGCACCCCGATTTTGCCGTCTAGTGAGTGCAGGCTTTCAGGCTGCTGTTTACCTCAGCAGGTCTCCACGTCTATTCACTCCGGAGGGGGCTGAAAAACTTTGTGAAAGGAGTCCGATACAAGCTGATGAGTCAGTGAAGCACTTCTGACCGATGACCACAACACTGACCTGAGCTACTGAGGCGGTCTGAGCTTTTCTGTTGGTAAGTGCTGCTGTTTGGAGAAAGACATAATGAATAAGAATATGTGAAAATACACATGTACGTTTGTTAAATAATCATATATAGTTTGAAACAGGTAAATGAGATCTTTGACTTAATAGTAACTTATAAGGTCTACTGCATACAGTCTCTAGGCAGATTGGCGATGTCCTTTTAGGCCACTGTACTTAAGATGGCAGGGCAACATACCACCTGCTCCTGTGTATTATGCATGGATTAATTCTAAATTCATGAAAATGCATCAGTTTGTTGGTACAATATTTTTCTCCTATTAAAAAACCTTAAAAAAAAGGACTGGCTGTACCTTTAAAGAATTCAGTAGTTCATGGGACAGACTATTGATAATGGGTAATATCATCAGTTTGTTTCACCTGATTACAAAGAAATCCATTATGAAAAAGAAAAGAAAAGAAAAAACTCTGAAAATGGAAATATGTCGTAGAGATACATGTATGATATATGTATGAGATATGTTTGAAAAAGTCATTTGACATGATCAGTCACAATTTGCTGTCATCTAACTGATGCTCTCGTAATGTATGAGAAAACATCACTGAATGGTGATATTTCTGAACAACACACAAAAATTAAAGGAAAAATAAATATATTTTGGGAGAGTTCAGTTGGTGTCCCCCAAAGTTCAGTCCTGGCCTGTTGATCTAGTATTTATGGTATTTGATTTGTCCTGAACTTAATAACTAAACATGTGCAGACAGCAGTCACCCGACGAGCCTAACATGCACTCAGTGATCACATGAATAAAACATCAGTGTGCAGTCAGTAGTTTGAAAGAGAGACAGCAACACAAAGAGAGGGAGAAGATGATGACATGTTCCAAAGGCTCCTGGCAGCATCATAATGGTTCACAATCTGATAATGAACCAGGATCTTTAGGGTTACATGCTTCAATTTCCAATCCCCAGGATTACAACATTCATCCCTACTGACCTACCTGCTGCACAGGAGAGGACCCAAACCTTGGACATGCCCCAAAATCTAAATATACTGCTCAAAAAAATTGCAGGAACTGAAATCACATCAGATCTCAGTGGAAAAACTCCTGCTGGATATCTGCACTGATATGGACTGGGTGGTGTGTGAGGAATGAAAGGATGCTACATTGTTTGATGGAAATGAAAATGATCAACCTACAGAGGCTGAACTCAAAGGTACATGCAGCAGGCTAGTCCAGTTTCCCGAAATTTCATTGCAGCAACTCAAAATGGCCCTCAGTAATTTGTGCGGCCCCCACGTGTTTGTATGCATGCCTGACAAGGTCGGCGCTCCTAATGAGATGATGGATGGCGTCCTGGAGGATCTCCAGGGCATCACTGAGCTCCTGGACAGACTGAGGTGCACCCTGATGGTGTCAGATGGACTGGCCATTTTGCAGCTCTGCAGTGCTCATCCTGTTCGTCCTGCACAAAGGAGCAGTTCACGGCCCTGCTGATGGGTTAAGGACCTTCTGCGGTCCTGTCCAGCTCTCCTAGAGTAACTGCCTGTCTCCTGGAATCTCCTCCATGCTCTGAGACTGTGCTGGGAGACACAGCAAACCTTCTGGTAATAGCATGTATTGATGTGCCATCCTGGAGGAGTTGGACTACCTGTGCAGCCTCTGTAGGGTCCAGGTATGACCTCATACTACCAGCAGTAACACTGACCCTAGCCAAATGCAAAACCAGTGAACAAACAGTGAGAAAAGATGAGACCTAAGAGACAAGAGTGCATTAGGGAATTACACATGCAGAAATAGCATGTGGCAAAAGAATCAGTTGATGAAGCCATATGGCTGTGAGCAGCAGAACACAAGCGAGCTGAGGAGCAAGTAGGACAGAGTGAGAGGAGCTGATTGAGAGGACAGAGTGATGTGAGTTTACTGAGCAGATTGGTTCTGTCTCCTTCTTATGTCCAGACTTGTACAGTGAATTACTCTGCAATCAGCTCTGCAATCATGTATCCTCTTAGCCTCCACTCTGGCTTCGACTTGTCTACTGAAAAATTGTACACTGTACAAGCAGCCGTCTGCATCCACGTACTACGACATACAGTTCTCATCCAAAACCCCAAAAAAGATGTCAAGACCCGGACACTTGTGCTGTACAACCCAGGAGAAACGAGAAGAAACAGAGGGAAGGAAGCAGAAATGAACCAGAAAGACATAAAAACATGCATCAGACATATGGAAAATCTGCTGGAAATGCTAATTGAATTATGCATGGTGAGCAGCATTGCTAAAGAAGGAGAAAAGCATTAGCTATGATAAACTGTCTCCTACTCTCCAGACCTTACCCCGGCAGTTTGCCATGAATACTGGATGTGTAACAAAAGTCCCTTTGCAACCACAATGGTATATTCATAAGATGTTGAGGTTGAGAGAACCAGTCATGCATGAAGTCAGAGCCAAGACGGGACTTTACAAACCGCATACGGCTGTCCAGATCAGAGCTGAGAGAGAGGCAGAGCTTTGCTCAGAATAGATAAAAGTGCCTGTGATTGCCTACAGTGTATTAGCTTCTCTAAACACAAATATATTTGAAAAGACTTCTTTGTATTTTGAGTGACAGATGAATGTTTCTCTCCTGTAATCTAAAAGTCTATGTGACATGGACATTTTCAAAACCTCTCAAAATCAGTGTGACCATCGACTGCATCATATTGAGTATTTGCAGCTGGTGTTACTCCCTGTGGTTGGGGTGCATCTTCCTGGAGAATCTTCTGTCCAACCTCTTTGAAACAATATGTTTTTATACTGAAATGTTCAGGGTCACGGGGGGGGGGGGGGGGGGGGGGGGGGGGGGGGGCTATCCCAGCTGTCATACAGAATGTCTCTTGTGAAAAATAATAGTTTGACTTGATTACTGAGAAATGTACACAGTAATTAAATGGACTAGTTCTTATATAGCGGCTTTCTACTCAGTCTGAGCACTCAAAGCACTTATACAACACATTTACCCATTCATACAAGCACTTCCATGATTAACAAAGCTAAGTGCTTTAATTATCTAACATTCACACACATTCACACTTCAACGGTTGGGTCAGAGAGCAACTTGGGGTTAAGCATCTTGCCCAAGAACACTTTGGCGTGTAGCCTGGAGTAGACAGGAATCGAACCGCTAACCTTCCGATCAGTAGGTGACCTGCGCTACCTACTGAGCTACAGCCACAGCAGTCAGTCCCACTGAAATGATTGTGTTCCCATCAAAACCACAGCAGCCATTAGCAGGAGCCTGAGATGTGGTTATTTAGGTGCTTCATCACTTATGAAGGAAATGATTTTTTTTTTTAGGTTGTTTCTTTGAAAGAATATTTACTGTTAAATACAACTGTGCAAAATTCTGGAGCCACCCTCAATTTGTATAATTTGCTTCCAAGGAATCATCTTTTTTTCTTTTTCTTTTCTTTCTTTCTTTTTTTTTTATAGTGGGCATTATCAGAATCAGAATCAGAATACTTTATTGATCCCAGAGGGAAATTTCTGTTGTTACAGCTGCAACCGTTTCATTTAAATGAGTAAACCAAAAACACAATAACATACACTAAAGGCATAAAAATATAAAGATATAAAGACTAAAAATATAAAGACTAAAGAGATAATTTGACTATATACACATCTAAATCTATACACATATGAAACTTGTGAGTGCAAAAAATTTTTTAAATAAGTGTCATTATATATATATATATGCACAGTCCTTTTTTTTTGTACAATGTATATAGTGTATGAACAATGTATATGGAAATTTAAACAATTGTATGTACAATTGCAGGCACACACACCAAATGAATACTGATAAATGAATACTGATAAATGAATGACACTGATGAACCACAATGTCACCTATTAAGGGAGGAGTTATAGAGTCTGATGGCCACAGGTAGAAATGACCTCCTGTGGCGCTCTGTGGTTGCATTTTGGTGGGATGAGTCTTGCACTGAATGTGCTCCTGTGTCCCATCACTGTGTTGTAGAGTGGTTGGGAGCCATTGTTCATAATGGCCTGCAGCTTAGACAGCATCCTCCTCTCCGACACTGCCATAAGCGAATCCAGCTCCACTCCCACCACATCACTGGCTTTGTGGATCAGTTTATTGAGTCTGTTGGCGTCTGCCGCCCTCAGTCTGCTGCCCCAGCATGCAACAGCATAGAGGATGGCACTCGCCACCACAGACTCATAGAAGATCCTGAGCATAGTCCGGCAGATGTTGAAGGACCTCAGGCGTCTCAGAAAATAGAGACGACTTTGGCCCTTCCTGTATAAGGCATCAGTGTTCTTAGCCCAGTCCAGTTTGTTGTCAATGTGTACTCCCAGATATTTGTAGTCCTCAACGGTTGTCCACACTGACCCCCCCGATGGACACAGGGGCCACTGGTGCCTTGTCTTTCCTCAAGTCCACCACCAGTTCCTTTGTCTTTGTCACGTTGAGCTCTAGATGGTTCCGCTTGCACCATGTGACAAAGTCCTTCACTGTCCTCCTGTACTCATCCTCATCACCCCTGCTGATACATCCAACTATTGCAGAGTCATCAGAAAACTTCTGAAGATGGCAGGTCTCTGAGCAGTAGCTGAAGTCTGTGGTGTAGAGGGTGAAGAGGAAGGGAGAGAGGACAGTCGCTTGTAGGGCTCCAGTGTTGGTAACTACTCTGTCAGACACACAGTGCTGCAGGCGTACATACTGTACTGTGGTCTGCCAGTCAGGTAGTCAACAATCCAGGACACAAGGGGGACATCTACCTGCATCGCTGTCAGCTTATCACCCAGAAGAGCAGGCTGAATGGTGTTGAATGCACTTGAGAAGTCAAAGAACATGACCCTCACAGTGCTGGCCGGCTTATCCAGGTGAGCATAGACTCGGTTTATCAGGTAGATAATGGCGTCCTCAACTCCCAGGCGGGGCTGGTAGGCGAACTGGAGGGGGTCCAGAAATGACTGGACCATGGGCCGGAGCTGATCCAGGACGAGCCTCTCCATGGTCTTCATTATGTGGGAAGTCAGTGCCACTGGCCTGTAATCCAGGTCCAAGTTTTTCTTTGGATGCTTTTTCACTCATTCCAAAACTGATGGAATTGTGAATTTTGATCCACATTCATTTTTCAGCATGACAATGATCCCAAACACACTGCCAGTGCAGTAAAAGCAAAACGGGATAGAAAAACACACAGTGAACAAAATGCATCCAGAAGAAGAGCTCTGAATGTCCTTCAACAAGCTTGGGGAACTATTCCTGAACCCTATTCAAAAATCTGCCTCAGAGAGTTCGGGCTGTGATGGACAATAAAGGTGGTCGTACCAGCTTTTAAGCTTGTTAGAGTTGTAAAACCCCTGTTTGCCTTATACTCTGTATTTCCATGTCTATTTCACTAAATGGCTGCACCTATTTCCCATTTTCCAAGCAACACATAAAGAATTGAGGGGTGGCTCAAGACTTTTGCACAGCACTGTATGTTTAAGAAGCAGTTATCTCTGGGTGCAGTCACACAGCTATTGAGACGTTTTCAGCTGTCCATGGTGCTGAAAATGAATGCATAGAAATACACTTAAAACTACTCAAACAGACCCAACAAAGATATCACTTTTTCATTTGTTATACTTTTTAAATTTTTATTCACTAGTATTTAATTTCTTTTGAGCCTCTGAAAATGGGGGACAACAAGTATAAAAATGTACATAACTCCAAAAACAGAGCAATACTTTGCTAAATCCCTCAAATTAAAGCTGAAAATCTGCACTGCAGTGTTCATCTGATTTAATGTCCACAGTGCTGGTGTACAGAGGAGCAAAAATCACAAAATATGTGTTATGTGTGTAATATGTGTCCAAAAACTTACAGCCCTGAATATAAAATAAAATCGCCTTAAGATTTCCCATGAACATGATTTTTGCACAGTTCAGCTTCAATCTTTTGCTCAGCTGTGGTATTTTTTTCCACTGTGTGAAAATATTTAATAAGTGACTGTTGAGCATATCATTCTGACAACATTTACTTCTTAACAGTGTCAGCTGTCCTCCAGGACTGGCAGCTCTGCGGTGCATTAATCAAGTTAAAAAGTGAACAAACAGCTATTTTCTTTGCACTGAGCAGATTTTGCATTCAGTTAAATGTTTAACACAATACTGATGAACCAATTTATAGATTTTTACCCGACTACTTGTGAATGTGCTCAGTGATGCTTCCACTGACCCTTCTGTTGCTTCTATGTTACTATTAGATGATCAGTGAGCAGCAGGATGGCCTCATGCTGAGACAGAGCACCACAGATGTGATGTTTGCTTTAAGAGTGCTGATGGAGAAGTTTAGAGAAGGTCATTTGGATTTGCAGTGTGAGGGTGGTGCAGGACATGGATGAGGTGTGTGATAGGAGTTACAGATGGGTTGCAGGTGGGGGTGGGATTACATCAGGGATCAGGATCTGAGCCCCTTCTTGTTTGCAGTGGAGATGGACAGGCTGACAGAAGATGTCAGCAGGAGTTTATATGGGGTGGCTGTGGATCCGGAGGTAGAAGAAGGTCATCTGCTAACTGGAAGGTTGGTAGTTTGCTCTTTCAGCAAGATACTGAACCCTGGGTTGCTCTCTGATGTGTCTGAATGTGTGTGTAAGCATTAGATAGAAAGCGCTTAGATGTAGCAGAAAGTACTTGTATGAATGGGTGAATGAAGACATGTTGTATAAAGCTATATAAGGACCAGTCCGTTTACCATTTACATGGAAGAGAACGTGGAGAGGAATGAAAGTCAGTAGAAGCAAGACAGAATCTATGGGTGTAAATGGGAGGGAGGCAGGTGGATTTACTGAAGATGGAGCTGCAGGCAGGAGGAGAAGAGGAAGACCTCAGAGGAGGTTCATGGATGTAGTGAAGGAGGACATGCAGAGGGCTGGAGTAACAGAGGAGGATTCTGGGATAGGGGGAGATGGAGGCAGATGATCCACTTTGGTTCCCCCTAAAGGGAGCAGCTGAAAGAAGAAGATGAAGAATCATGTGCATTGCTGTTGCTTTCCTCATGCCTGTCATGAAGGCAGTTAAAACAAATTCTACAATGCAATGTGGTGCAACCACCTCAAAGAAAGCAGAGACTCCAGTGCCGGCTACAGCAGGCTTGTTTCAGTTATATGTCAGCAGGAATTTTGTAAATGGAGCCATCACATTGTTGAGCTTTAGATGTGTGAAATGTGCCTGCTCATTTGTTTCCCAGACAGCGAGTGATGGACAGAATGACACTGCAGAGGTTCTGTGCTCAGAGCTGCCAAATGAGGACACATCCCAGAAACACAGTGACATCTGCTGCGTTGTAAAATGCTGTTGTTGTTCTCTTTTATGGCTCTGGATTTGTTTTTTTTTGGAGGACATAAAATGAGCAATAGAAGGCTGACAATTTTAAGAGGGAGAAAAAAAATGAAAGAAGGCAAAGAGATGATAGCACATGACCATACTTTTAAAAATCCTTGAAAATGAAAGCTTGAAGGGATTTGACTTTTTTCCTTCTTTGAATACTGTATCTATACTAATGAAGGCCTGACAGATGTGATCTTGAATTCAGTGTTTTTGTATTTTACCCATTTCTTGATTTAACACTCCAAACAACAGGAGCAACCACAGTTCCTTTTTCTACCATCTGTCCTGCCCTGGGACAGCTACACCAGCTGGGAAACAGTCAAATAAATAAATCTGGTTTTAAGCTGCAGAACTGAAACACTAAGGATGCTCGATAATAATCCAAAGTAAAAAAGTCATCTTGAATGCCGCGTTGGCCTCCTTCACACCTGACAGAAACATGAGCTCTGAGCTCCAGTGTGACATTAGCATGCAAACACACAACTCAGCATGCACCTGAGGGTCTGCGGGAGTTGAAGTGTTATTGGCAGCGCTCAAAAAATGTTGCTTTACATGTTTTTATTTTTCTAAAAAGGTGATGTATTATGTTACTTAGTTATTCTCTGTGCATTGCAGAGCAGTTATGCTCTGCAATGCACATGAACTGAACTGAAGATTTTTTCTCTCCATCTGTTCATCATCACGCAGATAACTGAAGAACTTTTGTAACACAAGTAACAACATGATTGTAATTGTAACACGATTCCAGTTGCAATCCTGCACCAATGGATTACTTCAGTGCAGTAATGCATTAGTGCATGGATGAGTATGTGCTCGTGCTTCTGCAGGGGTCCGTTGAGTGGGTGGTCCTTCGGTGTAGTGTGTTGCCCTACACACCTCCCAAGGAATGTGGCCTTGAATGATCGCTGTGCTTCATGTTTACTTAGAGCTGGATGGATGCTGGGTGTGAAGAGATCCACTGTTTCCTAAACAGTTGTGTTTTTCTGGGAGTCACATTTATTTTAGCAATGTATCCACCAAACAGTACATATCTGGTGGTTGAGTAAAGATGTTAATTAAGAATGCATTAGTTGACGTAGCAAACCCATAATTTCACTCCTGGCTCCAGCAGCAGATGGGGGTTCCAAACCACTTTGTTTCTCCTGTCTTATTCTTGTCCTGTTTGTCCAAGGCAAATATCTGTCCAAATATCAGACACATGAACCAAACACTCCTAACGCCCACTCCATGTCTCAGAGTCTCAGTGTGAGTTTCAAGAAAGGAAGGAGGAACCACAAAAATCAGAATCAGAATCAGAATCAGAATCAGAAGGTTTTATTGCCATATGGGTGAACAGGTTCACAGCATTAGGAAATTGCTGCGGTACTTCGTGCTTACAGAAAAAAAAACAAATAAGTATAAAAACTATAAGACAATATACAAGTATACAAATTGCAAATATACAGAGATATTAGAGCTATAACTATAACACAATATTACAAAATTACAAAATATACAGTGCAGAGACTAATTAAAAGATAAAAGAATGTAGACTATATTCCACTAATATGTACATCAGTGCAATCAGACAGGTGCATAGACATAGGGTCATCAGCGTTTGTGGAGGGTGGTGGTAACAGTCTTAGGGTAATTGTTCATGAGTCCAACAGCAGAGGGGAAGAAACTGTTCTTATGGCGGGAGGTTCTGGTCCGTATGGACCGTAGCCTCCTGCCTGAGGGGAGAGGGTCAAAAAGTCTGTGCCCAGGGTGAGAGTGGTCGGCTGTGATCCGACCTGCACGCCCCAGTGTCCTGGAGGTGTACAGGTCCTGGAGAGATGGGAGGTTACAGCCAATCACCTTCTCAGCAGAGTGCACAACGCGCTGTAGTCTCTGTTTGTCCCTAGTGGTGGCTCCAGCGTACCACACAGTGATGGAGGAGGTGAGGATGGACTCAATGATGGCAGTATAGAACTGCACCATGGTCCTTGCTGGCAAGTTGAATTTCTTCAACTGCCGCAGGAAGTACATCCTCTGCTGGGCCTTTTTGATGACAGAGGTGATGGTGGGCTCCCACTTGAGGTCCTGGGTGATGGTAGTTCCCAGGAAGCGAAAAGAGTCCACTGTGGTGATGGGGGTGTCAGTCAGGATGATGGAGGGTAGAGGGGCTGTGTGCTTCCTAAAGTCCACTATAATCTCCACTGTCTTCTGGGCGTTCAGTACCAGGTTATTGTGGCTGCACCAGGACACCAGACGTTTGACCTCCATCCTGCAGGCCGACTCGTCCCCGTCTGAGATGAGTCCGATGAGAGTCATGTCGTCTGCAAACTTAATAAGCTTGACAGACTGGTGGTCAGAGGTGCAGCAGTTGGTATACAGGGAGAAGAGCAGAGGAGAGAGGACACAGCCCTGAGGAGTGCCAGTGCTGATGGTCCGGGAGTCCGAGACATTCTTCCCCAGCCTCAAAAAGGTTCATAATTGCACAAAGTGAATGAAAAAATGCAACAACACAAAAAAAACAAACAAAAAAAAAAACAAGAGTTCAGGTAATGTCATCATCAGTCTGCACAAAGCAGAGATAGATAAAATAAGCAGTTACCCAGAAGGTGAAACTGCATTCGACAAGAAAAAGCTTCAATTTCATACAGTCCACAGGAGATAACAAGAATATCGCACAAGATACAAATAGAAATCTGAGATGGGAACAGTAACATGCATGCAAATGAACAGTGGGAGAATGTGATACGCACAACTGACCAAATCAAAACTATCTATCATGTTACTGTTTTGGCCTCAGGGTGATCTTCAAATGGAAGAAACTGGTCTTCAATATTCTCTGCATCAGAAATTATTTCCATTGTGTTTGGAGACTTCGTTCTGCATACAAAGGTCAGGATACATATTGGAAAACAAGGCACATTAGTAATCCACTCCAATAACAATAATGGATTGGACAGTTAAAAAAATGCTGTTGATGCTCATTACTCCTGGTTTAGTCTAAATCTGGTATCTACATGGCAGGTTAGGACTCGACTAGAATGAGCTCACTTCTTTTTAATCAAGTCCGAAGACTCCCTCAGTTCAGATTTCATGCAGCTTCATCTGGAGTCACATTATTTAATTTAACTTCATCATAAGCACTTAGTGCATACTACAGTTCCCCTTTAGAAAAGTCATAGAAAACAGCAATGTAGAGATAATTATCAAAACAGTATAAAAATAACCCCAGATGTTGAACTAGAGCAGAATTCTGGTGCCAGTCTCTCAATCAAACATAAATATATTTGCATTTGAAGCAAGGCACAATTTTATGGATGAATTTTGGAAAATCGCATTGGTTTAAGATCCAAATATCATAATTTACAAACTCATAAGCCCTTCCTCTCCCACCCACAGCGCACATTTATTTACTGTTCAGGTAAGGTGATGATGCACACCTGCTTTCATTTTCCCATAATCAGTTCTATGCTTCATACTTCGTGCAGCTCCAGAGAAGTTGGGCCCAGTGCACCACAGCTCAGACCATGTGTAGACCCCCCACATACACACACACTGCAGTATGAAGGTAGCAGAGGGCTGATTTCAGGAAAAAAAAACAGTATAACACTGCTCAGTGAGAAATAGCTCTGACAGGGGTGGGTAGCTTTTTTTTTTTTTCCTCCAGCAATGGGTCTTTTTTAGTCCCAAAATATGAAATATGTGTTCATACAGTCTATGAATCTTGTGTGGTAAACATAATTATCTCTAGCACACACACACACATAGTTGTGATCTCAGTCAGCAGCTGCACAGCATTTCCTCTGGCATTGTGTGCTTGCAGGCAGGTTGATAAACTTGGAGGAGCCAGAAGGAAAAGCAGGAGGTCTCATATCAGGACATTTAGTCTACTAGGAAAAAAAAAACAAGTATGTCGTGAGCCACTGGATTATATTTTATCGTTGTAACAGCTGTCACTGAAACTATGGAGGACTCAAATGCAGACAACACTCGAATGCTTGGGCAGACATTAAATGTTTATTAGTAAGCAGGGACAAAGATTACTGAACACTTTCTTAGAGGAGGGGCTCAGGAAGGCAGGGCTACAGTCCATGGGGAGTCTGCTCAGGGAGAGAGGAGGACCAGAGTTAGAGACCTGGGCTGAGTAGGTGAGTTCCAACAGCAGATGTGATATAAAGGAGAGCAATTCTTTGGTTTACTTGGATGGTTGGATAAATCCTAAATGGGGTGGATAGATGGTCCACAAAGTCAGTGGAAGAGCTTTCTTTGGGAGGGCAGGCAGAGAGTCTGAGAACTGGCAAGCAGAGGAGCGTTGCTAATCCAAGAAAATGGGTGAGCACAGGGAATGATCTGAGAGTCCAACACAGGTGAAGCATAGCTGGAGACAGTGGAAAAAGAGCACGAGATTAGTTGGGAAAAAGGCAATTGCAAAAATAAGGCACGCTAGATTACCACTCTGAGTGCGCTGACAATCTGGCGAAGGCTGGGTGTCCACGCTGATCCTTTAACTGCTTCCTGAACGGCGATGAGAAACAGGTGAGGTCGTCAGCATGCTGGAACCCAGACCCCCCACCCACCCCAGACACAGGACTTAGAAAAGTCCTGTGTCAGGACTTAGAAAAATATCTCGACCTCCACTGACAACGTTTTATACTGATTTTAAACTAATCTTAACATAAAGTTGCTCTTCCGTGTTTTCATCCAGTGTCAGTAACAAAGCCGAGAGGAACGTGATTCCTAGAAAATCTTCCCAAAGCAGAAACAGGCATCATGTTCTAAATGTTCAGATTGTGTTGAACTTTAAACACATCTGAGCTATTAACATCCAGGGCTGATGCATTTAAATAAAGTTATCTTAGAAGTGTACAGTGAACAAATGCATAATTAAAAAGGTTACTTCCCAGAAGAAAAAAAACAAATTTGGAAATAATTATTGAAAGTGATTCAGAACACATGTAAAAAGCCTCAACATATTCAGTTCAGTTCAGTTCAATTTTATTTATATAGCACCAAATCATAACAACAGTCATCTCAAGTCGCTTTGTATTGTGGGTAAAGACCCTACAATAATACAGAGAACACCCAACAGTCAAAATGACCCCCTATGAGCAGCACTTGGTGACAGGGGAAGGAAAAACTCCCTTTAACAGGAAGAAACCTCCAGCAGAACCAGGCACTCAGTGGGTGTCTGTCTCCTGAATCCAAGCTGGGAGCTGGTTCCACAGAAGAGGGGCCTGAAAGCTGAAATCTAACCATTTCCCCTCTGCAGCTCTGACTTTTACTTCACCACCAGCTGCTGTTTGACACACTGATTGCAACACAGGTAACAGACAGAATGGTTCGAGTCAATTCAATTTAATTTTATTTATAGCGCCACAAAGGTTACAACAGTTGACTCGAAACACTTTAAACTGTAAGGGTAAATACCATCAGGACTGACAATAATATAGAGAATATTCCAATAATCAGATGACCCCATATGAGCAGCACTTGACAACACCGGGAAGGAAAAACTACATTTTAAAAGGAAGAAGCCTCCAGCAAAACCAGGCTCAGGGAGGGGCAGTCATCTGCTGAGACTGGTTGGGGGTGAGGGGACGAAGACAGAGATTAATAATAACTAATGATTAAATGCAGAATGGTGTACAAACAGAGAGAAAGGAGATAAATGAGTAAGAAACACTGCTCTTAAGTATTCTGGGAACCACAAGTAAGCCAGCAGTCTGAGAGTGAAGTGCTCTGTTGGGGTGATATGGTACTATGAGGTCTTTGAGATAAGATGGTGCCTGATTATTCAAGACCTTGTAGGTGAGGAGAAGAATTTTAAATTCTATTCTAGATTTAACAGGGAGCCAATGAAGAGAAGCCAATATGGGAGAAATCTGCTCTCTCTTTCTAGTCCCTGTCAGTACTCTAGCTGCAGCATTTTGGATCAGCTGAAGGCTTTTCAGGGAGCTTTTAGGACAGCCTGATAATAATGAATTACAATAGTCCAGCCTAGAAGTAATAAATGCATGAATGAGCTTTTCAGCATCACTCTGAGAAAGGATGTTTCTAATTTTAGAAATATTGCGCAAATGCAAAAAAGCGGTCCTACATATTTGTTTAATATGTGCATTGAAGGACATATCCTGGTCAAAAATGACTCCTAGATTTCTCACAGTGTTACTGGAGGCCAAAGTAATGCCATCCAGAGTAAGTATCTGGTTAGACACCATGTTTCTAAGATTTGTGGGGCCGAGTACAAGAACTTCAGTTTGATCTGAATTTAGAAGCAGGAAATTAGAGGTCATCCAGGCCTTAATGTCTTTAAGACATTCCTGCAGTTTAACTCATTGATGTGTGTCATCTGGCTTCATTGATAGGTAAAGCTGAGTATCATCTGCATAACAATGAAATGTATTCTGTGCTTTCTAATAATCCTGCCTAAGGGAAGCATGTATAATGTAAATAGAATTGGTCCTAGCACAGAACCCTGTGGAACTCCATACTTATCCTTAGTATAAGTTGAAGTAAATCCTTGTGCCTTATTTCTATCATAAATGAGTTATGAATTAGTGAACAGAAATTCACCAGAATACAGGACATTCAAGTGTCTGAAGCTTAAAAATGTGAGATTGCAGGCCTCAGCTTAAAGTCCCCCCTCCAGTGCACAAACCAAATGTGCACCCATAAATCAGGATTCACAGAACAAACACTTTGATTTTTTAATAGCTTATTTTAAGTAGGGACTGGTGTATATTCAGTACCTTATTTCCATCTCTTTTCATGTGTTTTCCCTTCACTGTTAGTGGTGTTCACCCTCACAGAGCCTCATTTAACACAAACTGTAGAATCCTGTCATCTGACAGCAGGAACAGCAGCAACATCTGGGATAAATTCGGTTGAAAGTCTGCTTCTGTAGTAACCTTCACAAGTGCAAGTTGTAATCAAAGTACTGATACAGCATCATAATGCTGTGTGCAGCCTAGCAACCATATGTTGAACATGCTTCTCCTTTAGATGTTTTGGTCTCAGCTTTCGGTGTCCACAACCTCCTGAGGGAAAATATCTGACTTTTCATCAGCTAGAAGTTTCACTGTGTTCACCATCAGTCATTTTTCAGACCTGCCATTGAGAATGGCCAGAATGAACTAAAAAAAAAAAAGTTAATTTATAGACACGACAGCTGACCAACAAGGTGGAACTCATTATAAAGCTCTGGGTGGGCGGGTTATTACTGGAATCAGCTTTAATAAAGGCACAGAGTGAAGGATTTTATTATTTGATTGTCTCTTTGTATTTTTTATTATTGTTAGCTTTAGAAGCATGAAACAGGGCATTGGTCAGGGTGATTGTCACATTGTTTTCACATTTGTTAAACTGAGAGCATGAAATTGATGGTAGAGTTGAAGTGCCTTGAGGTGACTGTTTGTTGTGATTAGTAAAATTGAATTGAATTGAACAAAATATACTTAAAGTTAAATGTACAAACTGAACAAAATGACCATATGAAATAGGACAGCAGCATGAAGGCAACGCATAAAGTGAGATGAGACGCTCTCAGACAAAAAGGCTTTTGTAATAAACAAGACAAGGTCTCTTCCTGTCTTTTCTAATGTTCTTTATTCACTCTGAGCACGTGGATGTCACAGAGATAGAGCAGAATTTTCTTTGACTATAACCTTGAGAAATTCAGCAGCAGCCTCCATCCTTGGTGATTGTGTACAAGCACACTCTCTTCTCAGCAAATGTTTTTTGTGTCACAATAGAGATTTTTTTGGGGGGGGGGGTCATTCCATCTGTGATTAATGAGCAACATCTCTCTAGAAGATAATTGCTGGAGTCCTACTTTGGAGTCTCAGCCTTTTATACACACACAAGCCTTAGTATACAACACAATGCAGACTCACACACTCACAGTTAGTGAATGTACAAAATGCAGCTCACTGATTCGCAGCTTCCTACTTGAGCTTCGTGGCTTAAAATTATAACTCAGCATGCATGTAGAGTCAGAAGATAGCTGCAGTTTCATTGGTGACAGATAGATATTGCAGACTGACCTGTGACTGAACACATAAAGAAGCATTGAAATCTAGCATTGTGCTTTTATGAACAATAATCATCACCCCTTTTGCTTTGGGAATTTACATGGTTACATTTACATGCCTGACTTTCATGTGTGTCTGAAAGTCAGACACACTGACTTTATTCTATTATAATTTATATTTATTTTTTTATATAATACATTTTAAGTCTGGCTATGTAGACACACTATCAATCAGTCACAAGAAAAAAGTCAGCTGATTGGCTTATATTAAAGGGCTCTTGGTTTTGGAACATAACAAATAAAGTATGCCATAATAAGTAAAAAGACAGAGGGAGACAAGGAATGTGAAAAAAATTACAAATGATTAAAACTTACTGAATATGAAATTCATTGAAATAAACCTGATACTCTGTCATTGTTTTATAGCAAATCGCAAACTGTTCTCATTTCAAAATATATTTGATTCCATTTTGCTGTAACTGTCGCATCAAGGTTCTGTATATTGTACGTTAAGACCCTAAAATATTACAGAGAACACTCAGACAATCAGATGATGAGCAGCACTTTGCAACAGTGGGAAGGAAAAACTTCATTTTAACAAGAAGAACCATCCGGCAGAACCGGGCTCAGGGAGGGGCAGAGAGACGGGACAAACACAGACTACGGGAGCGAGAAGAGGAAAAAATAATAATATGCTGCAGCGGTATATAAACATGTGGGGAGTGAAAAAAGGTGAATGAAAAAGAGACACTCAGTGAATCATGGGACACCCCCCACCCCACCCCGACCCCACAGCAGCCTAGGCCATTTGATTTTTTTTTTTCTTACCATGTACGGGCGAGTAATCAAGTATGGTAACTTCACTGACCTTGATTTTGAAAATGTCACAAAAGTAATTAAGTCTTGTTATGTCCTCCAATAACACACTAAGGTTGAATTTTTGAATTTCAAAGTAGCTCAATGAGTGCCCTCTAAAAGGTTAAGATGAGATTTCTCACACTGTTACAGGAGGCCAAGGTAACGCCACCTGGTTACCATGTTTCTGAACTTGAAGAACATCAGATCCAGCTGGTCACATGAGGGAGTGGAGCTTTATCAGTGTTCAGTTAGCTTCTGTTTGCTAAAGCAGCATCAAATTTATCCAAAATCAAATAACAAGAAGTACAATGCAAAAGCACACAAATGTCTAGCCTAGCTAAGTTAAACATCATATTAACAGCAGAATAGCACATCTTAGATTCTGGGCAAATTGATGAATGGTTACTTTTTCAGAAAGAACATCAACCTTATTTATTTCTTCTTCGATCTGCCGGTGGTACATGCTGAGCAGAGGTCTGTCCTTCCATGATGGTTCCTCTTCTTTCTCAGGTTTCTGCTGCCTGAGGTAGTCACTAAGCACATGATCCTTTGTGGCCATCTTCCTGATGTATTCATGGATCTTCATTGTTTCATCTAGGACGGTGGTTCTGACACTCACTAGTCCTCGGCCACCTTCCTTCCATTTAGCGTACAGTCTCAGGGTGCTGGATTTGGGGTGAAACCCTCCATGCATGGTAAGGAGCTTTCTTGTCTTGACATCAGTGGCTTCCATCTCCTCCTTTGGCCACTTTATTATCCCAGCAGGGTATCTGACAACTGGCAGTGTGTAGGTGTTTATTGCCCGGATCTTGTCCATTCAACTGACTCTTCAGGACTTGCCTTACTCTCTGCAGGTACTTGGAGGTTGCAGCTTTCCTAGTGGCCCCTTCATGGTTCCCATTTGCCTGTGGGATTCCAAGGTACTTGTAGCTATCTTCAGTGTTTGCGATGTTGCCTTCTGGTAGTGCAATCCCCTCAGTTCTGACTACCTTCCCTCTCTTTGTTACCATTTAACGACACTTGTCCAGTCCGAATGACATTCCAGTGTCATTACTGTAGATCCTGGTGGTGTGGATCAGTGAATCGATGTCTTGTTCACACTTAGCATACAGCTCGATGTCATCCATATACAGGAGGTGGCTGCTGGTTGCTCCATTTCATAGTCGGTATCAGTTTATGTTGACTTGTGCAATTGGCTTGAAGTTGGCCTCCAGTGTTGTTCTCCACATCCCCACTGAGCTGTTGATGAAGGCTCTGAGGGTCCTGTTGATCTTGTACAGTTCTAGGCATTCCAGGATCCATGTGTGCGGCATCGAGTCATAGGCTTTCTTGTAGTCAATCCAGGCAGCGCACAGGTTGGTAAGTCTAGTCCTACAGTCTTGAGTGACTGCTTTATCTACCAGTAGCTGGTGTTTAGCTTCCCTGGTGTCTCTGCCAATTACTTTCTGGGCCTCGCTCATGTATTGAGCCATATGTCTCCTCATATTAGCTGCTATGATGCCTGACGGGAGTTTCCATGTTGTACTCAAGCAGGTTATGGGCCGGTAGTTGGATGGGACCGGTCCCTTCTGTGAGTCCTAGGGGACAGGACCATCCGACCTTCAGTCTGACATTCAGACCTTCACCCATTCTGGGTGTGTCTTAGCTTTTAGCAGCTGGATCATTTGTGCTGCCAGGCGCTTGTGGAGTGCAGTTAGCTTCTTTAGCCAGTAGGTGTGAATCAGGGCCTGGTGCTGCCCATCTGTGGAATTTTCTCCCTGTCTCCCTGAGAGCGGTGGATTCGGTGGCATTTTTTAAAGGACAGTTAAAAAGTCATCTTTTTAATATTGCATTTGCTTAAAGTTTTTTTTTTCTTTTTTCTGTGTTTTATTGTTGTGAAGCACTTCGTGGCAGCTGCCTTGAGAGGTGCTATATAAATAAAGTTTTACTTACTTACTCTTCATATGTGAGACTCTTTCCTGGATGTCTGCCACTGTGATGGTTACTGGAGCCTGTTCAGGGAGGTTGCTGTGGTCTGCTCTTAGATCCACTAGCCACTGAGCATTGGTGTTGTGTGATGCATCCTTTTCCCATATGCTCTTCCAGTATTGCTCCATCTCCAGCCTTGGTGGGGGTGCTGTCCTCATAGTGTTCCCCTGCCACTGAGAGTACACCTTGGATGGTTCAGTGGAGAACATCTGGTTTATTCTCCTGGCTTCTATCTCTCTGGTATACCTCTTCAGGTGGTTAGCCAAGGTTGTGAGTTTTTGCTTGGCAGTCTCTAAGGCCTCAAGTATGGACAGCCTGTTGTACTTCTTAGGCACTGATTTCTTCATCACATCTTTCTGCAGCTCTGATAGCTGGCTAACTTCCCTTCGTGCTGCCTTGATCTTGGCCTCTAGTTCTCTTTTTCATGGAGGGTACTGCTCCTTGTGGCTGTTCATCTTATAGCCAAGCAGCTCATGGATCACTGCTGCTGTGGTATACATCAACTCATTAGGGACTGTCCGTAATGCTACATTTGCATCTTCTAGTAGACTTCAGAGGCTATTTCACGTAGTCTTGATAGTCGGCTTCAAGGGGTCTGGGTTTCCATCTTAGCCATGATCTTACCTTTTGGGTTAGCTGCTCTGTTATTCAGCGTACTAGTTGTTGTTATTGTCAGGGCTTGGTACCCAATCTCGGAGTGTGGGGATGATGAAATCTCCCCCTTGCCGTAGCATTTTTTTGTGTTGCACCTTGTCAGTCTCTAGTTGCGATAGCAGTTGCTTCTTTCATATGTTGGAACACTGAGCTACAAGTTGTTTCGATTTCAGTCTGGATGTTTGGTGTTGAAGAGTCCATAGGTCCCACATCATGTAACCCCTTTTACTGGGACTACATGTGTAGTAGCATTCCAACAATTCCCAAGTCCCATCTTGTGTTCATTTATGCCGTATCCTTCTAGTTCCAGTAGCCAACTTATCATCAGTATGCCCTAGTTTGTCAACACCTGCCATTACCACTACATTATCTATCTATCTATCTATCTATCTATCTATCTATCTATCTATCTATCTATCTATCTATCTATCTATCTATCTATCTATCTATCTATCTATTCTCTTCAACTTATCCTGTTCAGGGTCGTGGGTGGGCTGGAGCCTATCCCAGATATCATAGGGCAAGAGGCAGGGTACACCCAGTACAGGTCACCAGCCTGTCACAGGGCTAACACAGAGAGACAGACAACCATGCACACTCACATTCACATCTACAGTATGGGCAATTTAGAATCACCAGCTAACCTAACTCCAGTAAGTGCATGTCTTTGGACTGTGGGAGGAAACCCATGCAGACACGGGGAGAACATGCAAACTCCACACAGAAAGGCCTGGCCGCCACCATGCTCCATATATATATATATATATATATATTAGGGGTGGGACTCGATTAAAAAAATTAATCGAATTAATTACAAGCTTTGTAATTAATTAATCAAAATTAATCGCATTTTAATCGCATTTCAATATTTAACATGATAAATATTAATTTAAGTTTAGTTGATGAATGAATCAATATACATAAGCTTAAACTTCAAAATTTTGTTTATTTTCCCACCAGTCTGCTACACAGACCAATGAAGGGTGGAAGTACTCCTGTGATAAGCAAACTCCTGAAATTAAAGTTAAGCATCATAACTGGATAGTTTTATTCAACATTAATGTCTCACTTGTTATAGTTGGAAATTAATCATTCTCTCAGCTGTATTCCTTGATGTTGTTATGCTTGTTTTAACAGCTTATTTTGAATTAAAGACTTAAAATTAAATCACAAAAAGGAGAAAAAGTTCGTTCTCCGTTTAACAGCTGCTTTTACACAGCTGTGCTTCGCACTCACGGTTGCTAGGCGACATGAGCTACGCAGAGGTGACGGCAGCTGATATGAGCCGCTCACTTCCGGCCTTTGTGGGCTGCGAAAGACGTGGGCCGAGTCCTTCGCAGGATGCAGCCCCTAATTTGGACATTGTGCGTCGATATAATCTGTATGCCGGGAACTCGTGCACTGAGAAAGGTTCCACGGTGCAAAGTGCGATTAAAACGCGTTAAAAATTTTAACGCGTTACTTTCCCTGTAATTAATTAATCGAAATTAACGCGTTAAAGTCCCACCCCTAATATATATATATATATATATATATATATATATATATATATATATATATATATATATATATATATATATATATATATATATAAAGAGTTCCAAACTTGTTTCTATAGTGCATGCACAAAAATTAAATTCACATTGACTGCTGATTTTTCTCTTAGTGGAGACACCCAAAAAGCAGAAACCACCCAGTAATATCAAATTGCACTGTTAAAATTCCTTCTGACTCTCCATGTCCTCCTTTTTAATCATTACACCATTAATGAGAGAAATCTATTAGGAAGAATGCTCATACCTAGCTTTCCGCCATTAGTGCACTTACTGAACTAAATGTCTTGAATATTTTATATGGCTGTATATCATCTTCAGCATCAGTATTTTATATTAAATCCTTCATTTTTTATATCCCTGCAGATTTATTAAAGGCGGCTTTATGTGGATTCACCTCATCAGTGTCAGAGTGCGACTCAAATTCACACGTACACCGAAGCATGCAGGCTTGGAAATACAGAGGCAAATGCCACACTTCAGACTGCAAGGCAATCTCTGTCCTATAAGAACATGAAATCTCAGGCCCCGGAGTGTGTGAAGTCTAATATGTGATTGGATGCTTCAGAGTGTTAATGTAACCTTGTACAGGGTGATGATTTGGCTTATGTTGAAGGCCAGGCTCTGTGTGGCGCAGGCGCCGTGCTGCTTTGGCCCTACAGGGGCCCGGGCAGGAAGCACGCATTAAGATGGAGCTTTTGGCTGCTGACCAGTTCCCCTTCACACAGACACACAGGCACACTCACTCACCAGCCGCCATAGGTGGCTCTTAATCATATTATCCCTGCGAATGAGGTGAGCAGCATGATGTCTTAAGTACACTTTGGCGAGGTGGGTTGTAATTATACACACAGCACATTAGGCCACACACGCATACGTCAATATACTTTTATGCAGCAAACACAAACACATCAATGTGCAGCTATTAGTGTAGTAATACACACTTGCAGACACACACACTGTTGACTTTGATAAGAAGTAACATTCAAGGTCTCAGCTGGGATAAAATGCAGATTTGTTTTCATCATTCACAGGAAAACTAGAAACTCTTCATAGAGCATCCTGATAAAGTTTAACCAACAAATAAAACGTTCTCAGATCCACTGTCAGTTTCTATATTTATGTTCTGTCAATACAACAAGAATTCATATGATTTCCCTCAAAGCCTGGCAGAGACCATACCCAGTGGACTGATCAGTAAACTAACCTACTCAACCAAAATGTGGAGGACACAGGGGAGCAAAACCGTGCTGGTAACAATAAATCATCTTTAACAAGAGGAGCCTATTTAGAGAGCTCTTCTTGTAAAAGCAAATACGTTTGGCACAACAATGCATTCAGATCATAATTCTGTCTGCCAGACATGACAGGCTTAAAACAGAAAAAATCCTCTGAGAAGTTTCTGCAGGTATTTACAGTTTTCGCTTTGTTGGCAAAAAATGCCAAAAGAAATGGGAAAAAGTGGCTATTTGCCACTTTTGCAACAGAACTGAGACACTGTCATGAAGGTGGGAGCGTGTGGAAGTGGAGGACACAAACGCAGATGTTTGACGCAAACTTGGCAGAACAAAAGGTGAGCCATCATTGAGGCCGATTAAATCTGAAACAATAAATCCAAAAACAGAGAAATCAAAGTCCAAAGTGAAGAGGAAACTCAGAGCGCCAGGAATTCCAGGAAGAAACCAAGGAAAGCACACAGGGAACACAGCAGGAATTACAGAGCAGGAACACAGTATGACACAACAAAGGAAGGGAGGCAAACTGAGGCTACACACACACACACACACACACATGCACACTGCAGAAACATGGGTAACTACCGTATTTTCTGGACTATAAGTCGCACTTTTTTTCATAGTTTGGCTGGGGGTGCGACTTATACTCCAGAGCAACTTATATGTGAAATTTATAACACATTAACCAAAATACTCCAGCCACTTGACATCTCCGTGAACCGGAGCGTTAAGGCAGTCTTGTGTAACCTGTGGGCGCAGTGGATGATGGATGGAGAGCACAGCTTCACTGCAACTGGGAGAATGCGCCACCCAACTTTCCAGGAAGTCATTGGATGGATCAACAAAGCGTGGGCTTCAGTGACAACCGAAACCATCCTGTCGGGATTCAGAAAGGCTGGAATAATTGGAACTGCAGCTGACGACGAGTCTGACTAACGCGACACAGAAGAGGAAGCGGCGCTTCGTCTACCTACGGAGTTGTTTAGAAGTGACACCGAGGATGAAGAATTCAATGGATTGATGGTTTGGTGAACTTGTTAGCATGTTCTTTATGCTATGGTTATCTGAATAACTGTTAATGTTACGTTAACATACCAGACACATACGCAGTTCGTTGTGCGTCATGTAGCTGAATGTGTTACGTTAGCATAACGTATGCGTAACCGTGTTCGCCCTGTTCTTTAATCCATTATTATTTTAAATTGCCTTTCAAGATGGAACGTCTGCTCTGGGTCTCAGATTCTATCAAATAACCCCCCCCCCCAAAAAAAAGTGCGACATATATATGTTTTTTTCTTCTTTATTATGCATTTTCTGGCTGGTGCGACTTATAGTCCGAAAAATACGGTAACTAAACTAATCAGATGATTAGACACAGAGAAGCAAAACCAAACAAGACACTAGAGACAAGTAACTATCAAAATAAAACAGGAAGTGAGAACCATAACTAACCCGGAAACACACAAAAAAAAAACTAAACTCTAACAAACTGGAACTAAGAACTCAAGCCAGAAAAGAGCAAGGAAATTCACGAAGATAAAAATATTAAAAAGGAAATTAGGAAACAGAAAATATTTCATAATAAACAGAACTTGATCCCCAAAACTTAAAGAGCCAGGTTAAAGACCCAGGAGCGTGACACACAAAACCAGTGTCAGCTGGTCCAGCTTAAGAACTTCAAGAAAAATTTCCCAAATTAATATGAAAAAATACAGCAAGCTCTCATGAAATGATAACTATTTTTTTTTTAAAGACTTCAGGGAAAAGGCATAACTGAAGCTCACAGTCTCACCAATAATCTTCAGATTCACAGCAACACAGAAGCAGTTTGGACCTCAGACTGTAGCAGAGGCTCTTCTGTCCCATGTTCCCCAACACATGAAGTTAGGCTAAGCTTATTAAAATACCTTTAAGGTGTGTTAATGAAGAAAATATCTATTTGGACATCAACATTGTAAAGCAGGTTGTACAGGGGTAACACAGAGGTCTACATGCAGAACATGTCAGGTGGTGTCTTTGCAGCAGACTCTGAAATGAGCAGGAACTGTCCTCTAACTTTATGGAACCAGGTGGTTCAAACCTAACTTAATCTCATAATGGAGTTTCCAGCTGGGCTGAATACGTGTTTCTCTTGGGATGTTAGAGCCAGTGTAAACACGAGCTTTGTCAGTTTCTTTTGAATGCATTTGTTTTTAATTTGTGGTTGCAAATGTATTGGCAGCATAATGTTACAGACACCCATCACAAGGGGGCAGCATTGCAAAGAACAATGTTTCCCCCTGGCCTGAGGTTCGTGTCACGTTTGTTTTTGCTGGGGTTGCGTTTGGTCTGGACCAAGCGGGAAATGCAAACCTGTTTGGTAAATATGCCGGTAACACGTTAAAATATTCTTGTGTCAATACATCAAAGAAGTTATCAGGAAATTTTTTAACAAGTGTATATATGTTTGTTGCTGGTGGTGTTCGTGACAGGTATCTGCTGAGCGGGCTAAAGATGGTCACGTCTTATATGTGTAGCAAGACGCCAGGTGTGCAGTCTGCAGAGTGTCCAACAGTGAAGGTGGTGAAAGTTAGCCTGTAGGTATTTTTAGGCTGCCCCCGGAGGGGAGAGGGGGTATTGTTTTGGTATGTCTGTCTGTCTGTTAACAAAACTGCAGCAAAACCGGGACTCTGATTCATACCAAATATAACCAGTACACTCTGAGATCACCTGATTAGATTTTGGCCATAACTGGGTCAAGGTAAAAAAAAGAAAACTCTATCTTTGGCCCTGACGACCATGCAGGTGCGTCCAAATGACATCGTGGATTTAAGATGATGTAGCAGCAGGACGCAGCCTCGGTGAGGCGTCCTTTCAACTTTAAAATTGTGTTGACAGTGTGGACTTTGATACCAGTTTTAAAATTGTGTTGACAGACCAAGTAAAGACCAGAGTTATGACCAGTACTTTATGCCATGATTTTTTCCTCTATATTGTCCTCATGTGTGATGTGGTTTGGTGCAAGAAGAAATGGTAAAAATGGGGTCTTTGGTAGCAGGAAGTGCCTGTGAGCAAACAAACAAAAAATCACATCCCCTTTCCTATTGGTGGAATAAAAACACAAGAAAACACAAAACTCTCTAGAATATAACTTGAGCATGAACAAGAACATGAAGGCGCACAGCAGAGAAACCAACGACAAGGACGCAACAGGACGAGGGAAAATGCAGACAATATAAACACATCAGGGCGACAAGACAAGAGGGAACAGCTGGGCAGGTCAGGTGCACAGAATGAGGAATGAGACAGGGGAAGAAAAACTGAACACACAGGGAACAAGAGATCAGGAAAATAAAACAGGAAGTAAATAACAGGAACACAGAACTACAGACTCGGCAGGCGCACTGAGGGAATCAAACATAACTGAAACATGCACAAGACTCGGGTAACGAAACTAAGAAAGCCTGAAGACACAAATACACTAAAACTTAGAACAAAACCCATAACAAGGCAAAAACAGAAAACATACTAATAAGGAAGGAAAACAAACCACAATAAACAGTTCTTATCATAAATAGGAGTCAAAACCAAAAACAGAAACACTGGGTCCTACAGCCAGGACCACGACAAGCGAGTTTTTAAATTTAAGAGCCTTTAGCGTGTTTGGAGTGTGAGGTTAGTGTGTTGTGTAGTCATGGACAAAACACCACCAAAGGTAGACTCAAATGTAAACACTGTCGCAGGAGGAGGGGCACACCTGGAAGTGTCAGCCCTGTGATGGCGCCCTCTGTCTGTGGAGGACAGGAACTGTTTTTGCAGTGGAGAAAATGATTTGTGTGGCATCTTACTGACACCTGATTGTTCTGTAATAGTTAATACAGAAATGCTCGAGGCATCGCCTGCATTTTAATATAAATAACTGTTGTTTGCTAAATTTGTACTTAAGTTTTGGAACATTACAACTTCCATCTGTGTTTTAAGTTATAAAAAATGTTATTAAACGTTATTAAAGAACCCCTGTTATTGTGTCCTGTCATTTTCAGGGTTATATATATTTAATCAGAATGTATCTTCTGCACGGTGGTGCAGTGGTTAGCACTGCTGCCTCACAGTTAGAATACCATCTGGAAGGCCTGGGTTCGATTCCACCTTGGCCCAGGCCTCTCCCTCTCTCTGTGTGGAGTTTGCATGTTCTCCCCGTGCTTGCGTGGGTTTCCTCCGGGTACTCCGGTTTCCTCCCACATTCCAAAGACATGCACTTACTGGGGTTAGGTTAATTGGCTAATCTAAATTGCCCATAGGTGTGACTGAGTGCGTGAGTGTGAAACGTTGTCTGTCACTCTGTGTTGGCCCTGCAACAGGCTGGCGAGCTGTTCAGGGTGTACCCTGCCTCTCGCCCTGTGACAGCTGGGATTGGCTCCAGCCCCCCCGCGACCCTTAACAGGATGTGCGGAAGCGAATGGATGGATGGATGGATGTATCTTCTGCCAGTAAATTGCATTTTATTGAAAAAACTCTTCAGTTGAAACTCAGAGAAACTTTCCTGAGCAGGTGAAGAAGAACAGCAGGGATTCAAACATCTCTTTTTGCAGAAAACTCAATAGTTCAACTGCTCAGTTTATTCCCCGTACATGCAGATCAATGTGCCATTTATTGGTGGTAAAGCTCAGTATTGTCTCAGACTGATTACTGGATGCCCGTGTGTGTGTGTGTGTGTGTGTGTGTGTGTGTGTGTGTGTGTGTGTGTGTGTGTGTGTAATGGCATGATAACATACAGTACCAGTCAAACGTTTGGACACGTACTGTGAGCGTGTCCAAACGTTTGGTGCTGTACACACACGCTGACATGCATTAAAATGACTGATAAAGGTAACTCACCTCACCACGTCCTCACCTGCGATCTGCTTACTTGTAGTTTCATCCAGTGCTGCACTGAGGCTGCTGGATTCTGAGCCACGAGGAAAGCAATTATCAAAGGATCTGTGGGAGAAGATAGTTTATTAAACAGGAAAAGGATGTAAAAAGATATCCAAGGAATTCAGAATGCCAATCAGCAGTATTCAAACTCTAATTAATGAGGGATCTGTTGAAGGTAGAACAACAAATTTCAGCCACATCTGCCAGGAAAATTGTTTATGATGCAAAGAAAAACCAACAAATAACTTCAGCTGACATACAGGACATACAAAGTTAGAAAGCCATTACTGTACCAATGCCACAAAGCAGCATGCTTACAACAGCACAGAGACAGGCCTGAAAACTTCTGGAGCAAAGTTATTTGGAGTGATGAGACCAAAATAGAAGTTTTTGGTCACAATCATAAATGCATAAATGCATTTGGAGAAGAGTCAACAAGGCCTGTGATGAAAAGTGCACCATCCCTACTGTGACACACAGATGGCTGATGTTTTGGTGATGTGTGAGCTGCACAGGCACAGGGAACATGGTCAGAACTGATGGTAAGATGATCGCAGCAGATCAGAAAATAGTGGAGATGGGACGTGCCAACATGACAGTGATCCAAAACACAAGGCCGAGTCGACCTGACCTACAGCAGAAAGAAGTGAAGGTTCTGGAGCGGCTGTCTCAAACATGCAGTTTATGAAAGACAGCCCGAGAATTTACAGGAACTGGAGGCAGTTTGCTAAGAATGGGCAGCATCTGAGCAAATAAAGCACCTCATCCACAACGGCCACCAAAGACTTCAGGCTGTCGTCGGTTAAAGGAGGCGATACATGGGATTAAGTAAACTTTGGATCAGGATCATTTGGGTAGTTTTGTTGTCATTTTGATCTGAAATAATAAATGGCTTCATCCAACCACTAACGGTGACTGAAAGAAACATTTTTGTGTTATTGTTCATATTCTCTGTAAAATGGCTAAAAACCCCACAGATTCTGCCAGGGTACGCCAACCTTTGAGCACAACTGTATCTTTAATGCTCACAGACCCCCTGCACTTTCTGTCAACAGCTGCATACCTGTCAATCATCTGGCACACTCAGGCACCTTAAAGCCAGTCAGCCTTTAGTCAAATCCAAATCAGTCCATAAAAACAAGCTCATATTTCTCTTTGAATAAGATGAAGTCCATTGCAGTCCACTCTTTTTTGATTTTGACACCGATGCTGTTTTTATAGTTTCTGAGGTTTGTGAGCAGCAGAGTCACTAAAAGGTTACCATTATCATCGCACCATGACTGCCACGATGCCACAAGCTGATAGAGATTTTCTCATTAGCTGCTTCTCTCAAAAAAGCCTTGACTGACATTTGTGTCAGTCTCCTGTGAGGCAGACACCACATACCACACAGATGGATTCACAATGATTTTTCTTTTAATATTAGATTCTTTCGTGGTCATTAATTTGTTCCTTTGGGACAAAATATTATTTTCTCTGTATATCCTCATTGCATTAAGCTGTATTCTGCTGTTTTTCTTTCTTGCTATTCCAAGTAAGAAACACACTTGAGTTCTCAGCTGCTGCCAGTTTTCCTTCCCTCACTCTCCTCATTTGCCATCTTTGTATTTTCAAGTATCAAATACATTTTATTCTAGCTTCTCCCATCTTGGCACACTCGTCTCCAACTTTTCCTTTGTTGCATGATGAAACAGAAGCTAAACGTACAAATTATGGCTCTCTCTGATTCTGCATCCTTTCCCTCTGTTCCTACCAGGCAGCCACACTCTATCAAGCTGTTCGATGTGACTGTATTATGGGAGGAACCCATCTCAGCTCAGCATTCAGTTGGGCTATGTGGTGTGTGCCATGGCGGCCCGCCGGGTGTTGTGTGATTGATCACACCATTGCAAGGAGGATTACTATGCCATGATGCAGAGGCAAATTAATCATTCTGACACTGTGGCTGACATGTAATTTCTTCTCTGCATGTTAGCAGGGTGAAACCTCCAGCAGGTGGAAAGCTCAAATATGAGCAATGTTTACCCTGTGGAGGTGGAGTCGTATTCTGGCTTTACTTATTTACATGCAGAATTAACATTTAAATGAACTTATTTGTAAAAGAGCAGAGTGTTTTCATGGGTATGCTCCCATGCTTCACAGCTGCAAGGAGCCTGATACTGTATGAGGAATCTGATTTTTAGAAATGTACTTAACTCGTCTCTGGTTGTGACATGGCTGAGAAAAAGAAAAAATAATCATGGACTATGAATATGACCTGATGCAATGGAAAAACAAGTAATCCACATTATAGTGAGATGCACTAATTGTGCACTAAATAATTGATGCCAAAGAATGCATAGAAATGTAATTATGCTGTTTAGTTCAGAGCCAGCATTTTTGGTGGATAGTGTACTTTAACCTCTTTACAGTCACCACATTTCATGTGATTATTTTGGGCTAAGGGTTAGGTTCACATCTGTACCTTTACAAGGATTTTTACCCTTTTTTGACAGAACATCTGTTAGCATTGGTTACAAACCCCGGTAACATCTGTGGGTTAAAGTGGGCGGAGCAATCGGAGCGATCTGAACTTTTTCCAGCTAAACCCAGCAGGCACAGGTTTGTATTTCTCTTATGTCGGAGTCATGTGTCAAACCAACTGTGAAAATGACATCTCCTCAAATGTAAATGATTTATTATGCATGGGAAATAGATGACTGGAGACTGCCATAAACTGTCAGTCAACAGTGTTGATGCCCACTGTACAATTATTTTGCATGTTCAATTCAATTCACTTTTATTTATATAGCGCCAAACACATTCAAACAGTCAAAACGACCCCCTATGAGCAGCACTTGGTGACAGTGGGAAGGAAAAACTCCCTTTTAACAGAACCAGGCTCAGGGAGGGGCTCAGCGTGGGGGCTGAGGGGAGAGAGACAGGACAAAAGACACACTGTGGAAGAGAGCCAGAGATTAATAATAACTAATGATTAAATGCAGAAGACTACAAGTTGAAAGTCTTTCAACTGAACTAAATACCAAGTCTGGATTTGGGACATAGCACTTTTTAAAGTAGAAACTGTATTTGACTTTCAGATGACTCCCAAAGTCATTTAAGAAAGCAGCAGTGTCTTTAGAAACTCTTTTGGTCCGTCTTCCTATGTCACACTGTTCCTGGCAGTCAGCTACAGCATGATAAAATGTCCCTTTCTTTCAGCAGCCTGTCAGAGACTTCCTGATACAGACTAACAAGGCCAAAGGCCACATTCAGACAAATCAAAACCTATTTGGCTTCTTGTCTGTTAGATGGAAGACAGTTGGGTTGGTGCTGTGCCTTGGTGTGGCTGGTCTGTTCTCAAGTAGAAAGAAACATTGTCATTTTCTCTGAGATTTGTTGCCTGCAGCCTTCAGCAGTGCTTGTTTTTCTTTTTTGTGTGTGTGTTCTTGTGGAATGAGGGCAGCGCAGGAAGGCTTGATCCTGTGATGCTGCAGTAAGGTAAAGAGAAAAGAGCGAAAACCCCAGTGGGGTTCAGGACCCTGAGGTCAAATGAAACCTTCAGGTGAAAAGATACTTTGGTCACACGTGTTCTCATCCTGGTAGCTTCCACAAGCCTACAAACAATGCACTGATTCAACCAATGAAAAACAACCAGAAAAATAGAGACCCTTACCAACCATCAGCTGATGACCTATCAAAAAGCAAAATAAACCAGTCTGCTTTCCAGACATACCCACAGAACCCACAGGCTAACCAATGCACAATCTTAATACTTTTATGGATCCTAATAGAGAGCACGACACTCAAGGAATCAGTTTAATCAAATTGCCAGTCTCAGTTTTGTCAACAGCATGTTGTAAAAAAATCTTTTAATTATTTCACTTTAATTTCATTTTATGTTTAATTTTTCTCACTCATCAGTGGAATAAAAGAAAAACTGCTATAATGCTTTTTCTGCCTTTCTGCATTGAAATCCTAAAAGAAATGTGATAATCAGCTTTACTGCTTGGCTTTTTATGATCAGTGGAAATGTCCAAAACTTCCTCAAAACTGTTTTTGTGAGCCAACTGTGGAAAAGGTGGGAGACGGAGGAAAGTACAGTAAAAGATGCTCTCCTTTCTGTCCATCTGATGACATCTCAAAGTGGATCCTGTGTCTGAAATGAGCTTATGAAAAAAAAAGAAAAGAAATGAGATCTCTAGCAAAGGAACAGCTCTGACTATGGGCTACCTGCTGGGCTACCTGGACCCATCTCTCTTACTTCCTCTTCCATACAAATGAATACATGCAAGCATCACTTTGCTTCCATTCTCTGGTTTGTGCACTGGTACGCACACAGTGGGGTGCATGCAGAAATAATTTTTAAAAAAGACAAATTACACACACTTGTCCATGAAAATGAAAAACAAGCCTGTTTTGAAGACACCTGGTGACTATAGCCAATAATCCACATGCAAGTAGAATTATGAGACAATCATAAAGAGAAAATCAGAACAGGGCAAAAAAGGCCTGAGAGTTTCAGCCTGAGCGCAGCAGTCAGGAAGAAGCAGGCTGGATTCTGGATACACAGGACAGGACTCGGATTAGGCAGTGAGTGGATGTATGCTGTCAGTTAAAAACAATAGTGGATTCAGCTGCTCCCCTGTGTCACCACAGCAGGCAGCTCCACAGTCCTGTCGCCAGATCTCAGTCTTAAGGGGACCTTATGAAATCCAATGGGGGGGGGGCACCACTATTATTAGCTTGGTTAGTGATCTGGCTTGGGTGGGCGGGCCAGGGCGGGCCCAAGTGTATCAGTGGGCGGGCACGGCCCCCTAGGGCCCACCCATAGTGACGGGTCTGCAGCTCCACATGTTTGATTTGGCCTCAAAACGTAACCCCAAAGGGAAAGGAATCGACCCAGTGACCGCTCACTTGCCATGCAAATGTGTTGACTGCATAAACACCACATTAATTGCATTAAGTTGACAAAGCACTTTAATTTTACTTGATTTAAAGTTAGTGATGAGATGATGAGGCGTCCTTTATCAGCCTCACCACTATCAAATATCCCTCCAATCATAACGATACCTTTGTCACATTCAGTTAGCCACTACTTCTAGCTGGGGGCGTTTTGTGAATATGGACCTGGACCCAAGACTGTACAAACAGGAAAAGAATATCCCAAATCTGGCAAACTCTGAGGCTCTGAGATCAACACAACTTTCAGCTGAGAGGCAGAGGCAAATATTGACTTGCTCCAAGAGTCAGGGACGCCATCAACCTGACTCTGCACTTCATCCTACAGCATCTGGACTCCCAGGGAACCTACGCCAGGATCCTGTTTGTGGACTTCAGCTCTGCCTTCAACACCATCATCCCTGATCTCCTCCAAGACAAGCTGTCCCAGATGAACGTGCCAGATCCCATCTGCAGGTGGATCATTGACTTCCTGACGAACAGGAAGCAGCACGTGAGGCTGGGGAAGAATGTCTCGGACTCCCGGACCATCAGCACTGGCACTCCTCAGGGCTGTGTCCTCTCTCCTCTGCTCTTCTCCCTGTATACCAACTGCTGCACCTCTGACCACCAGTCTGTCAAGCTTATTAAGTTTGCAGACGACATGACTCTCATCGGACTCATCTCAGACGGGGACGAGTCGGCCTACAGGATGGAGGTCAAACGTCTGGTGTCCTGGTGCAGCCACAATAACCTGGTACTGAACGCCCAGAAGACAGTGGAGATTATAGTGGACTTTAGGAAGCACACAGCCCCTCTACCCTCCATCATCCTGACTGACACCCCCATCACCACAGTGGACTCTTCTCGCTTCCTGGGAACTACCATCACCCAGGACCTCAAGTGGGAGCCCACCATCACCTCTGTCATCAAAAAGGCCCAGCAGAGGATGTACTTCCTGCGGCAGTTGAAGAAATTCAACTTGCCAGCAAGGACCATGGTGCAGTTCTATACTGCCATCATTGAGTCCATCCTCACCTCCTCCATCACTGTGTGGTACGCTGGAGCCACCACTAGGGACAAACAGAGACTACAGCGCGTTGTGCACTCTGCTGAGAAGGTGATTGGCTGTAACCTCCCATCTCTCCAGGACCTGTACACCTCCAGGACACTGGGGCGTGCAGGTCGGATCACAGCCGACCACTCTCACCCTGGGCACAGACTTTTTGACCCTCTCCCCTCAGGCAGGAGGCTACGGTCCATACGGACCAGAACCTCCCGCCATAAGAACAGTTTCTTCCCCTCTGCTGTTGGACTCATGAACAATAACCCTAAGACTGTTACCACCACCCTCCACAAACGCTGATGACCCTATGTCTATGCACCTGTCTGACTGCACTGATGTACATATTAGTGGAATATAGTCTACATTCTTTTATCTTTTAATTAGTCTCTGCACTGTATATTTTGTAATTTTGTAATATTGTGCTATAGTTATAGCTCTAATATCTCTGTATATTTGCAATTTGTATACTTGTATATTGTCTTATAGTTTTTATACTTATTTGTTTTTTTCTGTAAGCACGAAGTACCGCAGCAATTTCCTAATGCTGTGAACCTGTTCACCCATATGGCAATAAAAACCTTCTGATTCTGATAGATTTTAGTATAGAGACCCTTTGCCTTCTGGTAGAAGAACAAGGACAGTACCTGGTCAGAGAACCAGACACCAACTGTGTCCAGAACTACATCCAACACATTACATTACTACACTATTTATTAATCATTGGAATATTCTGAACCCCCGTTCCCACTGAAGAATCTAACATCATGGTTTACATGTGGGTAAGAAACAAATATGTTGAGAGCTGGAGCACATCCACTCTGTCACGGCTCAGCAAAAGCCTGAACTGCAAGTTATTCCTGGAGTCAGCTGGAGGTCACTGTGCGCGCTAATAGAAGTGAATGTGAGACCGTTCTGAGGAAGAAGCTGATATCTGACCCTGTGAGGCTGAAACATCTGACTTGTCAGTGTGAATGAGCAGAGGTTGGGCAGGCGCCTGTCTGGGTCATCTGGATCTCCAGAGGAGGGAATGGCACAGTAGGTGAAGCAGAGCAAGAGATGGAAAATTCCAGCACAAATACAGTGATGTTTGAAGCATGATGAGGAAAACTTTGTGGATATGGCATCAGTGTTAAAATCTGAGCAAAAAATGTGACACCCCTGGAAGAGTTTGTTAGCATTAGAGAGATTTTGTAGTTAGGATCACGTTTGCTTCGTTAAAGAGCGGCGACCCTCACAGTTTAGCTGACACTTTAGGAAACACGAAGAAAACGCGATTCTCTCGAGTTTATTTCTAATGCTTGCTGAGCGACGCACCTGGACTTTTTACAAACTCTGCCAGCAGTCCCATTTCCTGCCCTGCTCCCACACGACCTGAGTCATAACAACTTCTTACTTCAGTGTGTTGTTTTCAGGCATTTGTTGAAAAGGCTTTTAATTGCACAGATTGCAAAAGATAATACATTACATGAAATATTTACAAAACATTTTAAAAACACTTTTAGATCAGCTGCATAGAGGTTTCTTCTCTCATCTGTTGTTTTCTCATTTTATCTATCTTTTCTCTACAAATAGCCCCCCCCCCCCCCCCCGTCTGATATATCAGCATCCCTGAGAGAGGCAGCAGAGCCCCCAAAGTAATTTATAGATGCAAAGAGTCTTTTCTGCTTTCACTGAATACATATTTCCTTCATAAACAGACTATTCCATTAGCATACTCTTTTATTCATATCTTACTTTGTGTGGCGCCTCAGACTTATTCAAGCAGACCTGTATAGTAAAAAGACACACTGATTTTTATTTTTTTTAAACAACATAAATATGCAAGTGTACAGACATGAAAGGTTGGTTTAATCAGGAATACTCACATAAAAATGGAGAAATCCACAGAACGTCACACAAACACTCATAAATAAATTATTACACTGCAGAGAGATTTTTTCCATGAGGTTGTAATTCATGCTAACCTTTCTAATAAGCTACCTGCTTTGTATATGAATGTGAAATCCCATAATAGCCGATCATTCAGACACCAGGTGGGGACGAACGGTGCTGTGGGCTTTAAAGTGGTAAACATCACAATAAGTTCAATCACAGCATAGTTTGCTGGTCTTAATCAGATTCACAAGTAAAATCCAATCACACTAGGTCCTTTGAATGTCTCTAGGTCATTTGAGATTCTGTCCTAAATGTGGGCTTGATAAACAATCAGTGTCTGCAGCAGATGTCCTGAAAGACAAATGCTGCTCTTATAGGAACATGAACTCCTTGTCAGACAGTAGCCGATGGCTGTCTGATACATTTTTGCAAATCTTTGCACTATTTACATACTTGCGTACAACCAAAGGCTGCACAAACACAACTGGTCAGTTGCACCTTCCTGTACCAACATTTTTGTCCCTTGCTTACAGATTTGACATATTTATATACAGATTTTGTTTTTTAGAGATTAATTTATGGAAGGTCAGTTGTATTTATGTTTGTTGGCTTTGCGTGTTGACTGGATGATATTCTTCATCCCTTACTACATATTAAACATAAATGTCTATTTGGTGCTTGTCTCTTCCACAGAGAGCAAATGCCTACAGTAGCTGAAAGCAGCCCTGAAAGAGAAAAAAATAGCAGAAGATCTTTGCCAGTTTCAGGACATAATAGACCACCATCCAGGAGTGATGTAGAGTTTATTCAGAGATTTAAGGTGAACCTAAAAGAAAAATTTAAGATAAAATGAAACTTGAAGATTGTGCTTACAAAGATGGAAAGTATGGAGGTTGAAGTGAGGATGCATTCTTTTTAAATTACTCTTTCCCCTCCTCTGCATATATTTGGCTTGAAGAAAATATGAAAGTGAAAATGAAAGTAAAATGTGACAGCATCGTAGTCCTGGGTCTGACTGAATGACTGAAGGCAGCCTAATTGGCTGTATGCTGATATTTCAATCGTTTCTTGTACTCAGAAATGAGAAACAGTGACTTGTCACAGTCTTTTCCAGCAAAGAGCAGAATACGTACACATATATAGATCTCTGTCCAGAAGAGAGAACAGGGCAAGCTGGGATATATATATATATATATATATATATATATATATATATATATATATATATTAGGGGTGGGACTTTAACGCGTTAATTTCGATTAATTAATTATGGGGAAATTAACGCGTTAAAAATTTTAACGCGTTTTAATCGCACTTTGCACCGTGGAACGTTTCTCAGTGCACGAGTTCCCGGCATACAGATTATATCGACGCACAATGTCCAAATTAGGGGCCGCATCCTGCGAAGGACCCGGCCCACGTCTTTCGCAGCCCACGAACACCACAAAGGCCGGAAGTGAGCGGCTAGCCTTCATATCAGCTGCCGTCACCTCTGCGTAGCTCATGTCGCCTAGCAACCGTGAGTGTGAAGCACAGCTGTGTAAAAGCAGCTGTTTAAACAGAGAACGAACTTTTTCTCCTTTTTGTGGTTTAATTTTAAGTCTGTAATTCAAAATAAGCTGTTAAAACAAGTATAACACATTTCAACATCAAGGAATACAGCTGAGAGAATGATTAATTTCCAACTATAACAAGTGAGACATTAATGTTGAATAAAACTATCCAGTTATGATGCTTAACTTTAGTTTCAGGAGTTTGCTTATCACAGGAGCACTTCCACCCTTCATTGGTCTGTGTAGCAGACTGGTGGGAAAATAAACAACATTTTGAAGTTTAAGCTTATGTATATTGATTCATTCATCAACCAAACTTAAATTAATATTTATCATGTCAAATATTGAAATGCGATTAAAATGCGATTAATTTCGATTAATTAATTACAAAGCTTGTAATTAATTCGATTAATTTTTTTAATCGAGTCCCACCTCTAATATATATATATATATATATATATATATATATATATATATATATATATATATATATTAGTGATGTGTGAGACTAGTTGACTAATGGACTAATTGTTACTATTGCCATTAGTCTGTACCAGACGTACTAGTTGGTTAGCCTAATGTTTGTCCTAAATGTTATGCAGCCATCTGCCACCAGATGGCGCTGCAGTCCCGACATCGTTATAGAAAAAAGCTATAACTCTGTTTATCTTAGCCTGATACTTTTATTAGGTCTAATATTGTTAGTTATTTTTAAGTCTTACAATGTAACCTGAAGCCCACCTCCTGGGAAACTCCTTCATTTTCAACTACTTCCCTCCAAGTTTGTTCAAAGAAGCAAAAAAAAAAACCAAACAAAAAAAACTAGAGGGACAAATGTGTGTAGAGTAGTAAAGACCCAGGAGGGAACAAAGTGCCAGCATTTTGAGTTTCTGTCAGCCGGCACCGCGTGTAAAACACCAGGACGCGACTGAAATGTAATTAACACACATGCAACACACCTGCACAGGCATAAAAGGCGGCAACAACATCGTAGCATCGTCACAACATAGGTTACATTGTAGCTCCACAAAGACCCGGCGCTGAAGTCTGACTCAGGGCTAAGCTGGAGGACGAGGCTGGGGGAGAGGGAGGTCTGGGCTCTACTGCTCAGACTGAGGCCCCATGAACTGCCCCAGATAAACAGAAGGAAATGATGGATATTTGTATTGTATTGTTTTATTATCATTTTAGATTTTAATTTTTATTGAGATGTGTGCCATGAATTGTAGAACAAGCATTTTTCATAATTCGCTGCACAATGCACCATACTTTTTTTATTTGTTTTTCAGATGTTATTTTCTCATATTTCGGTGATGCGTGAACATCGTTTGAAGTAACGCGTTTTCATGTAGTTAACATCAGTTTCTTTTAATTTTCTTTTCTTCGTTGTCTGTTTGGAGTATAACGTGCAGTGTTTACAATCAGTGATGGCATAGTTACCTTGAAAAAGTAATCTGATTACTGATTACTCTTTTAAAAAGTAACTTAGTTACTTTACTGATTACTTAATTACTTTAGAAGTAACTAAGTTAGATTACAAGTTACTTCATTAGTTACATCAACAGCTGCCGGTGTTGTGCCAAAAAGTGATCGTCTGCCATAAAGTGATCCTGATGTTTCTGTGTGTTTTTATGTGTAAGGTCTTTGCTTATTTTGGTAAACAGAGTGCAGTCAGCATGATTTATGAAGGCTTATATATAAAATGCAGAAATAACCTGTTTTTCAACAATCTTTAGGAGTTTGTGTTATTGTACCTACATTATAATCAATCCAGAGCTTTTTGGCCACTTCAAATATCTTTATATAACTGTAATGTTATATTTGTTGTGATTTCTGCAGCTCTGAGCCAGATTTCTGTTTAAAAAGACATTTTTAATGTCAGTTTTTACCTTGATAAAAAAAAATTTATATCTAAAAGTCACTTTGCCAAAAACTGAGTCCAGCTTCTACCTTGTGATAGAAATGCTGTTTGTTGCTCAGAATGACCTGATATCATTCATGAGAGATATGTTTGACATGTTTCACAGATTATAGGTCAACAAGTCATTTACAGCCATTTAAATACAAGCAATCATTTTTTAGCAAACACTGAAAATCGCCTTTTGGCAGACGATCACTTTTTGACACAAGACCGGCAGCACCCCCGCTGCCTCAGCATTTTATTTATTATTAGTTTATTTGACAGGGACAGTGTACATTAATTAACATTACAGTAAATGCACCAGAATTAGCCAAAAGGCTATTTTTCATCTGTTGTCCCTGAATATAAAAATGACAACCTCAAAATGAGGGCGAGTCAGCCTTGTTTAAGGGCAGCATTTCCTCTACTACATACTGTCCAACCAGCTTCTTCAACTCCCCCCACTTACAGGTTTTGCACTGAAGTCCAGCTTTTGTTGTTTGGGTGCTGGGGGGCTCCTGCGTTAGCCGCAGCTCTGCTTCACCACCTGGTGGGGCTCTCTCTGTAAGTGTGACTGCGCCTTGACTCCAGATCTTTCTTCAAATCTGACGTAGTGTTTTTGAAGCTAGACAGCACTTTGTCACCAGCACAGAGTGCACAACTACCCTTGATGTTGTCATCTTTAGCTGGCACAGACTCACAATAGTTCCTGTATTTCAGATAGAAAACACGCATCCCTCCATTGTTTACATTTGTGTCGCTGTGCTGTTATTGTCCTCATGCTGAAAACAAGACTTAATTGTTGCGTCTGCCAGACGTCACTCCCCGAGACGCAAGAAGAAAGCAAAAATATATCTTTGTACTGAGGAAGATGACAAAAATAGTAACGCACAGTGACTTGGATAAGTAACTTTAATCTGATTACTGGACTGCAAATAGTAACGCGTTAGATTACTCGTTACCGAGAAAAAGTAGTCAGATTAGAGTAATGCGTTACTGACATCACTGTTCATAGTGCATAGTCATGTGATTGATGGTTTCAAATGCCTTTGATTTTGACATTGTCCATTAAACAGGCCTAAAATTTTACTTGATATCTGAATGTTTCTTAGTTTTAGATTAGTCGGTTTGTCAAATTCTTTTCCTCGTTTAGTCAACTAATAACTTAGTCGCCAGGAACATATGCTGAAGATGGTTGAACCAGCTGGCCAGGATCAAAATGCCTGCCGCCTCCATACCTCTGACCTCCACATTTGAGGCAAAAGACAAGTTCTACACCAACCTGAATGACACCATCAAGAGCATCCACACCAGTGACCATCTCATCCTCCTTGGCAACTTCAATGACAGAGTAGGTGCAGACCATGACTCTTGGCCTTCCTCCTTGGGTTCTTTTGGAGTTGGCAAGATCAACGAGAATGGACAGCACTTGTTGGAGCTTTGCTCTTATCACAGCGTCTGTGTGACCAACTCCTATTTCCAGATGAAGCCACATCACACAGTGTCATGGTGCCACCCTTGGTCCAGTCACTGGCACCAGCTTGACACGGTTATCTTCAGACGGACAAGCCTCAAACATGTGCTTCTCAATCATTCATCCCCAGTGTTAATTTTGACAACAAATTTTTATTTCGTTTTAGTCATAGTCTTTTGATGAGAATGTAATTTAGTTTTAGTCATAATTTAGTCATCTGAATAGTTTTAGTTTTAGTCTAGTTTTAGTCGACGAAATTATGGTAAGAATATAGTCGACTAAATCTACAGTCGATTCAGTCGACTAAAATAGAAAGGGTGTAAAATGTAAATGCTTTTTCTTCAGTTCCCTTGAATTAGTCATTATACACACTTACACAAAATTAAACATTTATTAAAAGTTATGAATATTATTAATAATATTAACATTAGCGTTTCACCTGCTTCCCACACACCTGATCATTAACACCACCTTACTGAGATAATCTGAGCGTTTTACAGCAGGACGCTCTGAAAGGTACAGGGCAGTGTTCAGGACTAAGATTATAAAGGCTAATCCACCGCGGTGTGGAGATTTTCTCTAAACACAAACTGGGTAAAACACTTTACCCTGCATGACATTAAAATGCTGACCTTTGCATGGAGATCTGGGTGACTGGTTTGCAGATGTTGTTTAAGATTTGTCGTGTTTTTACCCGAGATAGTCGCCCCACATGGTTTACACATCGTTTTGGTTGTCACAACGTCAAAGGACAAATGTGTCCATACATCGGCTCTTCTCTTTCTCCCTGCTGACATTGTTTACATCACTTAGTTCTATCGGAAGTAACGACCAATTACAGGCTAGTTTGGTCTTCCCGGGTTTAGAGGAAGTTTGTGCAACTGTGTGTTTGATTGGATGTTTTCCTAACTTGTCCCACCCTGTCACAAAATTAAATCAGTTCTGACTGGATGTTGTCCCCGCCAAGCTTTTTGTCTCTTTTTCATTCGTTGACAAAAGTGTCAATTAATTTTGTCATTGTTTTTATCCTTTTAGGTAGTTTTTATTTAGTTGTCATCTCGTTTTTGTCATGAAAAAAAGGGTCGTTGATGAAAACTATGATGAAAATAGTTCACCAATGAAATTAACACTGTTCATACCATAACGCCGATTGTGACGCCGACCACTCACGGGTATGCTGCAAGGTCAAGCTGCAACCCAAGAAACTGCACCGCTCCAAACAAGAAGGGAAGCCACACATTGATACAACTAAGATGCAACATTCAGAGAAGCTTGAAGAATTTACAGCATCTCTCAAGGATGCTCTGTCTGCAGGCTACCCATTCAACATTGCTTCCAAGTCATGGAACCACCTGTGTGAAGCAATTCAGAAATCAGCTCTTGCTACCTTTGGGAGTAAGACCTCCAAGAACTGTGACTGGTTTGATGCCAAGTCTGCAGAGCTGACCCCTGTTATTGAAGCAAAGTATGCTGCCCTTGCTGATTAGTGAGAAGACCCTGCAAGCACTTAGATCAGCCAGGAGCAAAGGACAGCAGACTGCAAGAAGATGCGCCAACGAGTACTGGAAAGAGCTAAGCCACAACATCCAGAATGCAGCAGCAACAGGAAACATCATGGGCATGTATGAGGGGATAAAGAAGGCTCTCGGATCAGTGCAGAACAAAACAGCACCCCTTAAAACCAGCAGTGGAAAAGTGATCACGGACAAAGCCAAGCAGATGGAGAGATGGGTGGATCACTATTCAGAGCTCTACTCCAGAGAGAATGTTGTTGCCACTTCAGCACTGGATGCCAGTGATCCACTCACAAGAAAGCACCCCTGCCTTAGAGAGCCAGGATCTTTCAGTCAGAGCTATGGGTGGAAACAGAGGCTCAAGATAAAAATGGCCAACTACCGGACCCAACTCAAGGCACATGGCACGTCTGCTGAGCTCACAGTGAATTATTTAAAAGCAAAAATTCCAGGGGATGCCTTTCCGGCACAGAATGTGAAGAGTCCTAGACGAGCTGAGGTCAACCATTTTCCATCTTTTCCAATTGGTGAGACTATAGAAAGCTTGGAACAAGAGAGGATTTCCCTTTTGGCAGAAATGCAGAAAGAAACAACCAGCAAACAGTAAAAGCAAAGATGGCAAAGACATTTGGATACCGAAGACAGGAAATCGTACAGAAGCAGCCAACCGCTGAAGAAATTTTGGTGAGATGGCCAGCACTTCTCCTAATGGAAGAGGTATGCTTTGTTGTTGTTCTTCTGAGCAGTTCGTTTATTCATGTACTAATGGTTATACTGTAAGAATAAAGATAAGCAATTTCTGAGAAGAGAAATTTATTAATATTAATTGCACATTCAAAAAAAAGCTGATCTTGAAGCAGTGTGATCAATCCCATAGATGTTTTTTGAAAGAAAATTTCAGTTCTGTCTGCATGCTCATTTTTGTTTTGCAGATCAATGCTGAGTTCCTGCAAATTACAACAGTTCCTTTGGAGGCTACGTTTTTGGCACAAGCACTCCACCAAACTGCTGGAGGTCATTAGGAGGAAGGGAGGACGTGTGAAAGAGCAGACCTCCAGGATCTTACAAGTTGTAGATGAGGTATCTGAGAAGACTCAGTGGGATTTATAGCTGAAAAGTTGTTTTGTGTAGGAGTGAGTTAGATTTTAATTAATAACAATTGTTCTTACTCAGAGTGTTGACATCACCATCAAAAGAGAAGCTGTCCTTAAAGCTCTGATGATCTACCTGGGTGAGCCTGTTGAGCATCTTTTTAAAGAGTACCAGGTAAGGAGATCTGTTGCACTAACACTAGTAACATCCACAGACCATTTTTTGTGGTTGAAATTCAACATTTCACTAGATATTTTTCTCCTCTTATTTTTGTCTATTGTATTTGGGCCCAAATTGAAGTAACGGCATGCCATAGTGGGAGAAACAAATACATTTAATTTTAACAGAACTCTTGTTGTTGTAGTATATCTGGTAAATTGTCTAGTGTTTCAGAAAGTAATGGAACTGTTTATATTTAGGCTGTTATGCTTTGGTAGAGGTCTGTACTCTTTTAGTTGTCATAAATAATTTTTTCTTGGTGTGTCTGCAGGATGAGCAGGAGGATGACCAACTGCAGCTGGAAACCATGGCGATCTTTGTCACTGGGAGAGAGGATCCTCTTCATCCACCCAAAGACATCAAGACAATCATCGATGGAACACAGGTCCTGGATGATGGGCCTTCTGTTGCAACAGCTGTTGCCATGTTCTTTGGGCTCATATATGCACTCAACCTAAAATATCCCAAAAATCTGCAGTACACTCTTGAATTCTTTCAAAAAGTCCTCATGGAGCTTGGTGGAAAAAATATGTCCTCAAAGGTTTATAGGCTGAGTACCCAACTTCACAGCTGTTAAATTTGACTCAGTCACTTGATTTTACTTTTCCATTGGTTCTTCTACAGTACATTCAAGACGTTCGCATTCAGAGATTTAAATTGCACGATGACCTGAGTTTAGAGACATCGTCACTGTGCTGAAAAACTGAAGAGCAATTGGATTTGCAGTGTTTGTTTTTCAGACCATGAAAGAGGCTGGCCCTTCCCCACCCATATGTTTGAAAGTTATGGAACTGATGATAATTCCTTTTGGAATAGCTCTCACTTTATTATTTTTGATAACATATTTTATGTTGACCATTTTGAAGAGGGGGCAACTGCTGATTTTATTTTAGGAAGACAAGGACAATATGTACCCATTGTATGTTAACTAAAACTGCAGACATATTTTAATTGTTTTTTTTCTCTCAATTTATAATGCAAAGCATTTTTGTTCAAAATGCCTGTTAATGTTTATACATTTTCAAATATATGTAATGTTTTGGATGTTCACTGAACCATAAATGTTTATGTAAAGACATGTTTTGTGTTTAAATCAAAATTTTACAAATAAAAGTTTCTGAAATGCTTATTTGATTCTTAATATACATTATGAACAACTTATAAAATTATTCAAGCCAACTTAAAAAGAAATAATATGCTCAAACATTTCAACATGGTTTACATCAACTTAAAATTTTCAGGTTAGATTTAGTAGAATATTTACATTAAGTAATAAAGCCAATGTATTAATTTCAATTTAGAACAATTTGAAAGAATTGGTTCTCTTCACCTTTATAAATTAGTTTACATGAATTTAAAAATTTTAGGTTACACTAAAAGATTTATTTACATTTGGTCAATGCAAAAATATTAGGTGTGACAGATTACTTCAATTTTTTTAAGTTGAGTCAATGATATATTTTTTCAGTGCATCACTTTGTACAAGAACAAAGGGGACAGGAGTGACTGCAATAACTATAGAGGCATCTTCATCTTGAACGTCCTGGGCAAACTGTTTGCCAGAATTGTGTTGGTGCGCCTCCAACAGCTAGCAGAAAGCATCTACCCTGAGTCCCAATGTGGCTTTCGAGCAGAATGTACTACAGTAGACACGATCTCCTCCCTTCGCCAACTACAGGAGAAGTGCAGGGAACAGCAGAAGCCCCTCTACGATGCATTCATAGATTTGACCAAGGCTTTTGATCTGGCTAGCTGAGATGGGCTCTTCCACATCCTCCTGAAGAGCAGATGCCCCCCGAAGCTTCACAGCATGATTAGATCTTTTCATGATGGTATGAAGGCAACCATCCAGTACGAGGGTAGCATGTCTTTACCATCTGACATCAAAAGTGGTGTGAAGCAAGGCTGTGTCCTTTCTCCACACCTCTTCAGCATCCTCTCCTCCCTTCTTCTGAAACATGCTTTTGGGAACTCCATTTAAGGGGTGCACAGATGGCAGACTCTACAACATCGCAAGAGTCCGAGCAAAAGCCAAGGTGCATGAGACCATCATTAGAGACATGCTCTTTGCAGATGATGCAGCAGTCACCGCTCACACAGAACAAGATCTACAGTGTCTGATGGATAGATTCTCACAGGCCTGTAAAGTCTAACCATCAACCTGAAGAAGACCAGTGTGCTGGGTCAAGATGTGGACTCACTGCCTGTCATGACCATCGACAATTATGATCTCAATGTGGTACACCAGTTCACTTATCTTGGTTCTATCATCATACAACCTGTCCTTAGATGCCGAAGAAACACATCGGCAAGGCTGCAACAACTCTAGGATGACTGACAGTTCATGTCTGGGAGAACTCCAAGCTGACTACTCTCACCAAGATACAGTGTATCACAAATGTGAGTACATTTCTGCAGATATTTAAGTATATCTTTTCATGGGACAACACTGACAAAATGTCATGTCCTGGGCCGGTGGCCCAGTGTTTTATGTTCTTTTGGTGCTATTTCAGTTTTATTCTGTGTGTTCCTGCCTGCCTTGTATTTTGCTCTTCGTTTACCCCCAGAAGGATTTTGTATTTTTGTTTCTTTACGTCTTCCAATAAACACCTTTTAGTCATGATATTATCTGGAGTCCTGCGTCTGGGTCCAGCTTTGCCCGACACACCGCCCGCCATGAAACAAAATGACACTTTGACATAATGAAAAGTAGTCTGTGTGCAGCTTATATAACAGTCTTCATGTAGAGCAACAATTCGTTTCATACATGGTCAGCAGCAGGGTTATTATAGTTAACGAAAACGAACGAAATAACGAAAACTGAAATTGAAAAAACATTGTCGTTAACTGAAATAAATAAAAACTATAATTAAAAGGAAAAAACGATAACTAATTAAAACTGAATTGTGAGTTTACAAAACTAACTAAAACTAACTGAAATTATCGATAAACTGACTTTCATTTACTTGTTTTTTTGGGGGGGTTTTTTAAGCCTTGTGGATTGATATGAAATCATTGTTTCCGCTCTCCGAGTTTAAGCTGGGAGCGCCACAGGACAACTGTGTGAGTGCGCATGTGCGTGCGCTCGCCGCGCTGGTCCGCAAAGTAATGGCTGCGGTCTGCCGAGAAAGCGGCAGAGTCCCGTATGGAGGTTCTTTGAGTACAAACACCTGCACACGACCACAAGGTAATTAACACACACAATCCAGCTACACAAGCATAAATGCGGACATGAGGTCGGCAACTTCTGTAGCTTGTGTACAGAGGCCGCAAAGACCCTGCAGGTTTAATTAGCGAGCATCTAACCAAGCTAGCTCCAAAACAGAAGCAGCTTCAGGCGGTGAGAACATCAGGATGCAGATGGATTTGACCTTTGACTCCTTCAAAGAGTTTGTTTTTGTTTAACACCACATGTAGGCGTTATTAATCTGCTGCACTGATGCTGAAGTTTATTGTGGAGTTTATTGTAGAATTTATTGAGTTTGGGAGTTCATGTTTTTCTTTGTTTCTCCCTGTTGATGTTCATGTGTGTCCTTAATATTACACAAATTTAGCATGTCTTGTGAACAGTTGGTTGTTGACTATATTTCTTTAAACTGTATCTTTTGTCAAGTTTTCATTACACAATAGTCACTTTTGCGCCTTGAATCTTGCACCTGATCAGGTATGAAAATACTAAAACTAATACTGAAACTAACTGAAACTAACTAAAACTAAGCATGAAACCAAAAATAAAAACTAATAAAAACGAGCAAAACCACTCTGAAAACTAATTAAAACTAACTGAATTAGAGAAATAAAAGTAAAAACTAACTAAAACTAAACTATAATGTAAAATCCAAAACTATTATAACCCTGGTCAGCAGTAAAACAAACAAACCGATCACATTCCTTTATTCCAGTTTACCCTCTAGCTTTGAGGCCTACACTTTAATCTTACGGCTTTCACAACATCTCTACAAATATGAGAAAACCGTGTTTGAAGTCTGAGCACAGGAGGTTCGTAGGACATTTAAATTCCTAAATTCACTATTTCCCTTCAAAAGAGAAATTTTGAATTTATTTTTATGCTAAACATGGCAGCTTAGTTCACATCTACCCTGGAATATTACATCACATTTTCTGCTTATAACCACAAACAATCTTTCCACATTTGCATGATCCAACCTCGTGGGTCCGTGACAGATTAAGGGTGTATCCAGGTCACATCCATGAGGGTACAATGAGAGTGCTGACATATATACACATGTTGGGGAGCGATAGCAGAAGCCCCAGGTTGGCTGCAGATGAGACCCTAGCGCCTGCATAGGTGGAGAAGTTAACAGGAGGTTAAAAGAATAATTTTTCAACCATCTTCCCTGCAGACCTGCCCGATGCAGCAAAGCATCGTCTGGCCTTTCTGACAGTGAGCACACAGATCTCTGCTCCACTTCCAGTTTCATAAACCTCCAGCTGAACTCAGCTTCCACCTCATGGAAACTGATACAAAAGACTTAGTGATGCAGCTCTAGCATCAGTCATACATCAGTTCCCCAATCATTCATTTTTTCTAAAATTAATTCATTGTTGTAACCACTTATTCATTCATAAATCACTGAGTTGCTGTTTTAAATAGCCTACCTGTTGCAGCAGTTTATCATTTGCATCCCCATTCTTTCACTTCATACCTCATTTTATTCATCTGTTCACTAACACATGAATTTACCTCTTTGCTTAAGCACAGACAGACAGCTCATGTCTGACACACACCTCCAATCCTTCAATCATACCTCAGTTCCTTCAGTTATATGTTGCCTGTCATCTTCTACTACTAAGCTATTTATTCTAAATCATAATTTTATTCACTCACACTGTCTCTCGTTAATCCTTTCATGCTCACAATATGAAATTGCCGTCATATTTGTGATGTAGGGCGATATTTTCTGCTGTTTACACACTCAGACAGCTAAACAGACGGCAGTGCAAAGCCCCGTCAGTTACCATGTATCCATGCATGCTAAATAAACTGTGTGTGTGCGTGTGTGTTTAGCCACTGAGTGAGCAGTGTATGAAAACAGCTTTCTTCTTCTTTCGTCTTCTGAAAGACTAACAAATCAATTCCACCTTCTAAAGATTTCATCGGGCCAAAAAATGCTCCTCATACCATCTCTAAGATCTATTTATTTTTTGCCTTTATTAGACCAGTTTCAGATGGCAGGAAGGCAGGAGAACGTGCAAAACGTGGGGACTCGTTTGTGTGGTGCTACATAAAGAATATCATTTGCAGACTGTGCTGAAGCAGTTGCCTGTGCTACCCGTGGCTTCTCCTCAGTACAGCAGACAGCCGCTCAGCAATTCCACACCCCAGTCTTTATTTGCACTTTTAAACACACATACTGTATACACCGAACACCATGTGTTTCGCAGAGTTTGCCCGGCAGGCAAAGCTCACACAGACTGTCCACAGTAACTTAAACATTAAGCAGAGCACAGCCTGTTGGCTGTCCCCTCAGGTCAGTGTGTGCGAGTCGCTCTCTGGTCCCACGCTGGAGCGAGTGATAGGCACATGTACACCAGGTGTGCCGCTCATCTCACCTGGCACTGCTCCCCGAATCACTCTGCCCCACCTCTCCTCCTGCAGCTGAGCCAGAAACCACACCCACTGCTACGCATACATTTAATGACTTGTTGTCGAGCAGATTTCACAGTGTTGTTCTGGCTGTATTTACCTTTATTCAGTTAACAGTACAACATGGCAAACATGAAAACACACACACGCACAAACATAACAAACATAATGTTTTGCCAAACAGCTCGTCACGTTTGCTGTTACATTTGGTTGTGATTACATTTTCATTCCTGGATATAAGTAATATATCAATGAACTTTAAAGTCCTTTACAAACAAATGCAGTTGGAGCATTTAGTCACCTGCATACAGCAAAAACAACAAAGGGAAGCGAAAAAGAAAAAACTACATATTTTGATCCTTTTTTCTCCTCCCCCTGCTCTGCATCCCAAGTTCTCTTCCTTTTGTAATTTTTGACTCTGCCCCCCCCCCCCCCCCCCCCCCCCCCCCCCCCACACACACACACACACTGTTTTCCCTGTTGCCTTTGCTCCACTTCCCTCTCCAGCTGTTTGACTCTTCATTTTTCCAGTCTCCCTCTCTTTTATCTCATGCTCTCTGATTTCTTCCTTCTTGTTTTTACTTCCCTCCACATTACATGTCATCAGTTTCTTTTTTCTGTTGTTGGCATTTTTTTCTGGTCTCTCCTCAAACACGACCTCATTTGTTTCTCCTTTATTCCATCTTTTTATTCTCACTTTCTATTCATCATGGCTCTCCCTCCTTCTTCTATTTCCCCCAGCTGAGATTTCTTCCTTCCATCCTTCTCTCTCTTTTTCGACCATCTGGCCTCAGTCAGGCATTTTAATGGCTTCATCACAGAATATGGGATGCTGCTAAACCAAGAGCATGTGATTGGTTAACTAGGCTGGACCCCTCCTGTAGTATAACCACAATGCTGGGGTGGCCCTAAACTGAGAGATGATGTCTACTGTATTACCATACAGCTAAGTCATTCAAATATGAGTATAACTCTCTCTCTCAGCTGATGTCCATCCACTTTGTTAAACAGCTAAAAACGGCCTTCAGTTGCTGTTTCCAGGGTTACTGGAGTCAAATTTGATTTGATTTGAAGGCTCTGAAATTTGATACTGAAGAACTACATTTGGCATTAAATGTATATGTCTCATTTACATAAATGTACAGGATAAAGTAGGATCAGTGAAACCAAAATATGATTTCTTGGCTACATTGTTGCACATGAAGCAGAAGAGCTCAAGGACAGGACCTTAAATGACACACTAATCACTGGTTGGAGACCAGTGACAGTCTGTGTGACGTCAATGTAGGTGCCAGCTACCAATTACAGTCTGCAGTTCCCAGTGTTTAACAGGTCAGGATAGCTTTGTGCCAGTATTGTGATGTGTGAACCAACTGTCCCACTGACTGTACTACACACTACCGAGCAGGCACTAATATTGGTGGTAAATTTTAAGTAAAACAGATGGAAAGGGGGGACATGTACTGAAGCATGTGCTTGCATTGTTCTACACTGTCACGATACTTGTGAAGCGACAGCAGCTCAAATTCAAGTGTTTTGGTTCAGCAAATTCAAACCTGACCTTGAGGTCACATCGTCCACCACAGCGACAGTGTGGTGCTTTCCACACAGTGTCTTCTGATAGGAAAACATTTGCTCATCCAGTTCCCATCACAGCTCCAGTCAATGTCAACCTCAGCAGGGGTTTAATTAGCCAGAATAAGTGAAAACACCTGTGAGGCTGTGCAGCGATGTTAAAGGTCAAGTGTAGTGTAGTGTTTGCACACTGGCTGTGCAGCTGATGGGGGGAGCCCCCGAGAGACATCCACAAACACTTGGTATCTCACTCAGCACATAAAGTCATTGTGTCGCGTCTAATAATGAGAATAAATGGTGTGTCCTAATCCTTTTTGAATGGTACAGTATAGTCTACGAACTTTCTCATGCATATGTTTCTGTGTTTATGATTATTTATTTGACAGCGAGTACACCTCATGCTGTTTTTCCTTTATAAAACACTGCAGGTACACAGCAGTTTGCTAACACATCTTATGAGCTACCTGGGGTTTTCATACCACCAACAAATCTGCAGCTGAACTAAAGGAGATTTTTTTTCCTCTTCAGCTGAATAGCGTGAACTGAAAGTGAACCATAGCCTCCGTGTGAAGCAGAGGAGCTGCTAATGATGAAGGGCAGAACGAAGGAGATAACCACACTTCTAATTAAGGACAATGGCCCTCCAGAGATGGCCACTGATATCTCACACTGTACTTTGTACTGAAGCATGTACTGAATCAGGGACAGACATTAACAGGGTCTCCAGGCAAAAATCTCCTTGAAAGTGCACAGAATGTCTGTTAAATTAAAAACAAGGGAGAACAAATCATTCTTATTATTTTGAAAGGTGGCGAGTACGGAACAGTTCTTGGAGAAAGCCTGCTGTTCATTTTCAGCACTGAGGGAGAGTTTATCCTACATTTTCCACCTCGTAGATCATCTGAGAAACCTATTGTTGAAAGTGATGAAACTTGCAATGTTTCCATAAGTCTGTAGTATCACAACCAGTTATCTGTTTTATGTACTAGCTTCACCATCTAAGCATGTGCTCCCATCCGCAGATGCCTTCTTAAGGGAAGGCCTTCATATTTCATCAGGATGATGCTAAAACCTATCCTGCAGCTCTTCCAGCAGCACGGCTTCATGCAGAAGAGTCCGGGTGCTGAACCGGCCTGCAGTCCAGACCTTTGACCAGCTGAGAACATCTGGAGCATCAGGAACCCAAAAACAGGACAAAGCTGCCCCAGGACTGCTGAGCAGCTGGGATCCTCTATCAGAAGAACAGGACAACATTCCTCTCCCAAAGTCCAGCCGCTGCTCCTCAGTTCCCAGACATTTACAGACTGATGTTGAAAGAAGAGGGCGTGCTGCACAGCAGGAAACACAGACCTGTAACAACTTTTTGAGACGTTACTGCCATCAAACTAAAATAAGCTCAGATCATTTTTAAAATGGTCCATCTCAGTTTAAACATAGGTATTTTTGTGTCACGCTGTGGATACAATATGAGTTTGAAGACCATATTTTTACACAGCATCCCAACTCTGTAGGAATTGAGGTCATACATGAAATTCTCTGTTTGCTTTGACTCAAAGTAAATCAGAAAAACTAGAACCAAAAATAGTGAAAAGGAGTCAGAGACCTGTTTTACTAAATAACTTAATCTTTGTTGGTTTCTTTGGGCGTAACTCAAAGGCTTGACCTTCCTCTGCTATGGCGCTGGCGTCTTGGATTAAAGTTTGGGGCTTTGAACCTTTAGGTCCTCTGACTGTTTTGAGGAAGAACCCAATGATAAACTATAGCTAATATACCTCCAGAAGGCTCCAGAAGTCAGTCTGCATAGACTTGCATGTTAAAATACACACTTAAAAGCATGTGTACAGCATTGTACACAAAATAGTGTGTGTGTATGGATAGTTTCCAGGGTGGTTCAGACATCTGACTAGGATGCCTCCTAGGCAAGGTGGTTCAGGCATGTCCTACTGGGATCGGGCCCTGCGGCAGATCCAGACTGTGCTGGAGAGATTTTACCTCTCAGCTTGAGAATGGCTTAGTGTGGGAAAGGTGGCCAGGGAGCAAGGGGACCAAGCTTCTCTGTTGAGGCAGCTGCCTCCCCAACCTGGGTCCAGATACATGTCAGAAAATGGATTGATGGATGGAATTAAGTGAGCGACTGCTTTAATTAACGAATGTTACAGTTCGAGTCCATCTGGGTCTGTGAGGCCTAACTGAGCGGCCTCTCCCGCTGTAGCACCATTTTAATGGAATTACCTAACAAACATTATAGCTCACAGTTTGCGTGGACCATTCAGCAACTTTTTGCTTCAGTTTTGATGAGTGAACTGTACCAACAATACTAATGAACACATTTTTCACTTAGTTTGGAGTGATTGAATCCACGTGGCGGATATTTTTCACCATCTCTGCAAGTGTGATCAACATTTTGGCGTCATGCCTGCTCTCTCATAGGTCACACCATCGGTACTACATTAACCAGGCTTCTCTGACCTTGGACCAAACGGTGTGCCGGCACAGTCAAAATGAGCGCGGCCTCTGTTAAAGCAGAAGGTTGTGAAGGGCAGAATGATGTCCAGAGAACAGAATATCATCCAGTCGTGTTTCCTTCACCTCAAAAATATGGCAAAAATCAAACATATCATTCAATCATTTGGAACTTTTGCACAGTTTAATTTTTTCCCAACGTGATCATTGTAACTCCTTTTTCACGTGGCTCTCTCAGTCCTCCGCTGCCGTCTCCAGTCGGTTCAGAACGCAGCAGCTAGGCTGCTAACAAAAACTAGCTGGTGCTCACATATCACACCTATTCTTGCATCCCTTCACTGGCTTCAGAATCCACTTCAAATCCTATTATTAACATATAAAGCTCGACATGGGCAGGCTGAGCTTCTAAGACCCTATCGTTGTAGCCGGCCTCGCTGATCTTTTAACTGTGTGATTTTAAAACCATACGATCACGTTTTTGAGGTTGCGCTGAAGCGTTGGAACAGCCCTCCTCAAAGCTGAGGCTCTGATTTGTTTTAAATGACGGCTGAAAACACATTTTCATAGGTCAGCTTTCCCTTAATCTTTTCCCCTTATATTTAGGCCATAGTTTACTTATGTGTGTGGGAAGTATGTATGTTCAAACCAGGGTTATTATAGTTAACGAAAACGAACGAAATAACGAAAACTGAAATTGAAAAAACATTGTCGTTAACTGAAATAAATAAAAAGTATAATTAAAAGGAAAAAACGATAACTAACTAAAACTGAATTGTGAGTTTACAAAACTAACTAAAACTAACTGAAATTATCGATAAACTGACTTTCATTTACTTGTTTTTTTTTTTTTTTTTTTAAGCCTTGTGGATTGATATGAAATCATTTTTTCTGCTCTCCGAGTTTAAGCTGGGAGCGCCACAGGACAACTGTGTGAGTGTGAGTGTGTGTGCATGTGCGTGCGCTCACCGCGCTGGTCCGCAAAGTAATGGCTGCGGTCTGCAGAGAAAGCAGCAGAGTCCCGTATGGAGGTTCTTTGAGTACAAGAGCACAGATAGAATCTAAAGTCTTGTTGTGGATGATGAAAAATGTGTGGAACATTTCTCAGTCAGGAAAAACCAGCAACATCAAAGTCCACCTGAGAAGCGCACAACAGAAACTGCTCTGATCCTACCAGGTAACCTGGCCTGAGCCTCTGAGAAACGGGACCACTTGTCGGGTCCACGCAGCCCAGAGTGTTGTGACTAAACTGTTGCGTCCTTGTGCGTTTCCGGCTACTTTATCAGTGAGAGAATAACAATCAGGAATAATAATCAAAGCATCAGTATAAGGACTCACAACTGTCAGCAAATTCCTGGAGGGAGACTGCTGAAACTATCAGGATGGACGTGAAGGAATGAAGAAAGTGAAAAAAAAAAACAGGGACAAATATGTTTGCAGCCAACAAACTGAGCACAAAGAGCGAGGACCAAAAAAGAAGTCCCAGCCTGCGCCGCATATAAAACACCTGCACACGACCACAAGGTAATTAACACACACAATCCAGCTACACAAGCATAAATGTGGACATGAGGTCGGACACTTCCATAGGCTATGTACAGAGGCCGCAAAGACCCTGCAGGTTTAATTAGCAGCATCTAACCAAGCTAGCTCCAAAACAGAAGCAGCTTCAGGTGGTGAGAACATCAGGATGCAGCTGGATTTGAGCTTTGACTCCTTCAAGGAGTTTGTTTTTGTCAAACACCACATGTAGGTGTTGTTAATCTGCTGCACTGAGGCTGAACTTTATTGTGGAGTTTATTGTAGAATTTATTGAGTTTGGGAGTTCATGTTTTTCTTTGTTTCTCCCTGTTGATGTTCATGAGTGTCCTTAATATTACACACATTTAGCATGTCTTGTGAACAGTTGGTTGTTGAATATATTTCTTTAAACGGTATGTTTTGTCAAGTTTTCATTACACAAGAGTCACTTTTGCGCCTTGAATCTTGCACCTGATTAAGTATGAAAATACTAAAACTAATACTGAAACTAACTGAAACTAAGCATGAAACCAAAAATAAAAACTAATAAAAATGAGAAAAACAGCTCTGAAAACTAATTAAAACTAACTGAATTGGAGAAAAAAAAGTAAAAACTAACTAAAACTAAACTATAATGTAAAATCCAAAACTATTATAACCCTGGTTCAAACATGTACATTTGTGTGGCTTTTATTTAAACTGTGAAGCAATTTGTAATAAAGTTATTCTGATTATTATGTTTATCTGGATTATTACATTAGGCTAGATGTGCTGTCCTAAAAGCTTTCTCCCTCTTTTGTCACTTCACTTCATAAACCACATGATAAATGTAGGTGTAAATCTAAACTTTGCAGCCACCCCTGCTGACCGGGAAACGTGAAGTATCTCTATTCCTTTATGTTCTACATTTTCTGCACTGAGCTCATACGACACACTTCCAGATGACCGTGCTCTCTTGCATTTCTCCCCTGCTTTCCTTCTTCTTTCTGCTGGAAGAATGAAGAAGAGTAAATAGTGGTGGTGGTGGTGATGGGGGGTGGGGGGCAATGGTAGAAGAGAGAAAGGGAGGGAAGAAAGTGGAGTGGGGGGGTGATAAATCATCCTCCACCATCTGAGTCTGGGTTTTGTTGTTGTTCTCCTCCACCGTGATGAATCGCCCTCCTCCGAGAAATGAACGTATAAAAACAAGAAAATGAAAGTAATAAAATAAAAGAATGAAACGAAGGCCGTTTCACTGTCTTATTTTTTCATCCAAAAAAATAAAAGGAAAAAAACCCTGCCTGGCACAGACAGTCGGCATATCTGATGGACTGAGTGAGAGAAACCTGTTTCCGCTTCTTCCTGTGAGTTTATGAGCTGTGACGAGGTTCAAGCTGACAATACTGCTGCAGTTGTTCATCACACACTTTCAGGGATCCTCTGGTCCCTTCCTTCATTTTGTTCTTCACCCTCTCTGTTATTTTTCCCTTTTACATATTCTTTAATACTCTATTCAGGATCTGTTAAACATGGCAGAGGGTTTGTATTAATTCCATTGCAAGGGTTAATATAAAGCTAATTTTATCATTAAAAGTATTTAATTATATAGCCGTGTATAGCCTAGTTTCTTAACACAAATGTATTGAAAATATTTTTAAAGAACTGAATCAGTTATGGACCTTTAGTATGAATGGAGTGGGTTTTTTTATTCTATTTTCATCATGCAGGTTTTCACATTTTTGTCTGTACCTCTTTGTAATGATGCACAGAAACTGAAGAGTTTTTGAGTTTCGAGTTTTGTTCATTTAAATATTTTCTGTTTGATTCTTAGTTTGCTTATGTTTATATTTGCTTCTTTATGTATTTCCTTTGTGTAATTAGTCTCAGGTTCTAATTTACTGGCTGTATTAATTTAATTCTTCCCTCTGTGTTTCTTGTTACATCCTCTTGTGTCAGTTGTGAAGTTCATTTGTTTCCCCAGTTAGTTATCACGCCTCACTTCCTGCTTTATTTGGATATTTTTTTTGTCCTTTGTGCTTTACTTTTAGCTTTACTTCCCTTATCTGGTCATCTGATTCAGTTCAGTTGTGTCTTGTTTTCCTAGCTGTCTCCACTCCCTGATTGCTCTTCTGTGTGTGTGTGTGTGTGTGTGTGTGTGTGTGTGTGTGTGTGTGTGTGTGTGTGTGTGTGTGTGTGTGTGTGTGTGTGTGTGTGTGTGTGTGTGTATACTGTCCTGGCTTCGCCCTAGTCTTTGCTATCATATTCCTGTACATCATGTTTTCAGTACCTCTTTTGGCCCTTGGTTTCAACAGAAAATTGGCCCTTTTATTAGGCTCCACAATCTGCATTTTGGGTCATCCACTTCAGGCTCCACACAGTGTGCATGATCTGCAGAGATGTGATGGTGTGTTGAGGCCCTGTGAATGTGTCGAATCTTTCCAGCAAACTGCTTCTCCAAAAGCCTGATCACACAAAGCCCATTTAGCTCACTTAGGAGTTCTGACACCTGCTGGACATTTGATGTACAGCACTCCTGCTGTCATGTTACATGTGGGCTAATTATGTAAATATTATGTCAAAATCTCCATTTGAGGTATTGTAAAGCCAGGTGAATAGCCAGGTGAATAGACCACGATCAGGATAGATTTAAGTATCAATAGATCAGTCAATGGAATGCTGTATATAGCCTGTGTGTGGTGTGTGTCTGTGGATGAACAGTTACAGGAAGTGCTTGGGTTGGGGTGGGCGGTGCTTTATTGATTCCTATTCAGGAGTGTATAAAAATGTGTTGGAGTTCAGGCGATTCCTCCGTTTTGGTATAACTACCCCAGCCTTAGAAGACGTTCTCTCACAAAGGACTGAAGCAGCAGGGTGCACAGAAACCGAAGTGCTGATTTGTACAGGTAACAAAAACGAAGCTTTTATCACGTGATATCCTGAAAAACGATGTAGGCCTCGACACAGGCTTCATTTGGAAAGGCTCTGAACATCACTACGGCTGACTGTGACACATCCATTTTCGGATTTTGTTACATCAGAGCTGTTCCCTGTTTCTCTTTTTATTTTGAAAGTGTTTCTTTTGTGTCTACAGTGTTGCTGCTTCCTGTTTCAGCCTTCTTTCCTGCCTTGGTCTTATCCGCTCTGCCCTGTTTCCACTTGCTGTTCAGCCTTTTGTGTTAGTTTTTGAACTCGTGCTGGTGTTCTTATCTTCTGCTGGACTGTCTTGTGCAGTTTGTGTTTCCCTGACAGTTTTTATTAGTTTTTGTTTATTCAGCCTGCCCGTCCTCGGTTTTCTGCATTTGGATCCAAATTCTTAACTGCACTCAACAGTTTTATGGCAACTTACCCAATAAATGCTGACATTTATCAATCTGTAGTCATCCAGAGGATGGTGGTTTGGGAGCTCTGTAATTTGCTTTGTTTTTACTGGCTGTTTTGCTTTGGCCTTCACACCCTTCTTCCTTAGGCATGGGCACAAAAGCTGCTTGTTAGGTTTCAGAAAAGCTCATGGTTTGGGTTCAGATATACTGAGTTACATCATTAGCCCCGCCCACTGAAAAAATGACACCTACCCAGTGTGTTTAAATGTTATGCCAAGGAGTCCTTTATAGACATTCGAATGTGACTGAGGCCCTTCTGTCTACTGCCATAACCTGTTGTTTTAGAGCACAGATACAAAGCACACGTTGATTTCTGCAGCTTTAGCAAAATGGTAGAGTTTAAAACTTTAGGAATGAAAACTGTCTCATGAGTCTTGATTACCTGGATTCCACTGATGCTCTTAGGACAAACGGTCTCTCCAAAAGGTAAAATAACCTTTACTCCATAGATTCTTGGTGGCTGATACTACAACTTCTCCATAGGCCTTCGGGGTGGCTGTGGCTCAGGAGGTAGAACAGGTCATCTACCAATTGGAAGGTTGGCGGTTTGCTTCCTGGCAGCTCCAGTCTGCGTGCCAAAGTGTCCTTGGGCAAGATACTGAACCCCAAGTCACACTCTGATGCAACTGTTGGAATATGAAGGTTAGATAGAAAGCACTTTGAAATAGAAACCAGTGCTTGTGTGAATGTGTGTGAATGGGTAAATGCAAACATGTATAAAGTGCTTTGAGTGCTCAGCTAGAGTAGAAAAGCGCTACATAAGAACCAGTCCATTTACCTGCCATTAAGGAAGAGTCCATCTTAAATCTGACGCAAAGGATTCCACTGACTGACAAACCCATATGCAATACAATGCATTATTTATGAATATTAACAGGCCCCCCCGTTCAGGGTAACGGGGGGGCTGGTGCCAGTGCTCGTGCCAGTGCTGGTGTCGGTTTCAGTGAACCAGCAAAACATTTAAGAACGGGCCCGCATTTCCACCGCGCTTTGTTAACTGCTCCTTTACATATGAGTGTGTGTGTGTGGAGGGGGGGGGTCCTTGTCTGGACATTGAAGCCGAAGGGCACAAACGTGGGAGAACACGCTCCTCTTTCTCACATTTTATGGTCCAAACCAAACTACTGCAGCATCTGTGTGCAGCACAGAGATAAACCGGCTAGTTTGCGGGGCCGGAGTTGAACCCGTTTTTTGGCCGAGCACCGAGTGCGTTCACGGTGTAAAGACCACTGAACGGTTCAAATACTGACACCGGCACCCCATCAGTGGAAAAGCAGCCATAGGGCAAGAGGCAGGGTACACCCTGTGCAGGTCGCCAGCCTGTCCAACACAGAGAGACAGACAACCATTCACACCTATAGGCAATTTAGAGTGACCAATTAACCTAACCCCAGCAAGTGCATGTCTTTGGACTGTGGGAGGAAACCCACACAGACACAGACCTTCTAGATGTCATTCTAACTGTGAGGCAGCAGTGCTAACCACCAGGCTGCCCTGTGTAAATGTAAAAATGTAAATATAGCTTTGCTGTGTGAATGCTTGTATTATACACTGCTCAAAAAAATAAAGGGAACACTTAAACAACACAATATAACTCCAAGTAAATCAGACTTCTGTGAAATCAAACTGTCCACTTAGGAAGCAAAACTGATTGACAATCAATTTCACATGCTGTTGTGCAAATGGAACAGACAACAGGTGGAAATTATTGGCAATTAGCAAGACACACTCAATAAAGGAGTGGTTCTGCAGGTGGGGACCACAGACCACTTCTCAGTACCTAGGCTTTCTGGCTGATGTTTTGGTCACTTTTGGATGTTGGTGGTGCTTTCACACTCGTGGTAGCATGAGACGGACTCTACAACCCACACAAGTGGCTCAGGTAGTGCAGCTCATCCAGGATGGCACATCAATGTGAGCTGTGGCAAGAAGGTTTGCTGTGTCTGTCAGCGTAGTGTCCAGAGGCTGGAGGCGCTACCAGGAGACAGGCCAGTACACCAGGAGATGTGGAGGAGGCCGTAGGAGGGCAACAACCCAGCAGCAGGACCGCTACCTCTGCCTTTGTGCAAGGAGGAACAGGAGGAGCACTGCCAGAGCCCTGCAAAATGACCTCCAGCAGGCCACAAATGTGCATGTGTCTGCACAAATGGTTAGAAACCGACTCCATGAGGATGGTATGAGGGCCCGACGTCCATAGATGGGGGTTGTGCTCACAGCCCAATACCGTGCAGGATGCTTGGCATTTGCCAGAGAACACCAGGATTGGTAAATTCCCCACTGGCGCCCTGTGCTCTTCACAGATGAAAGCAGGTTCACACTGAGCACATGTGACAGACGTGACAGAGTCTGGAGACACCGTAGAGAGTGATCTGCTGCCTGCAACATCCTTCAGCATGACTGGTTAGGCAGTGGGTCAGTAATGGTGTGGGGTGGCATTTCTTTGGAGGGCCGTACAGCCCTCCATGTGCTCGCCAGAGGTAGCATGACTGCCATTAGGTACCAAGCTGAGATCCTCAGACCCCTTGTGAGACCATATGCTGGTGCGGTTGGCCCTGGGTTCCACCTAATGCAGGACAATGCTAGACCTCGTGGCTGGAGTGCGTCAGCAGTTCCTGCAAGATGAAGGCATTGAAGCTATGGACTGGGCCGCCCGTTCCCCAGACCTGAATCCGATTGAGCACATCTGGGACATCATGTCTCGCTCCATCCAGTCACGTTGCACCACAGACTGTCCAGGAGATGTCCAGGTCTGGGAGGAGATCCCTCAGGAGACCATCTGCCACCTCATCAGGAGCATGCCCAGGTGTTGTAGGGAGGTCATACAGGCACGTGGAGGCCACACACAATACTGAGCCTCATTTTGACTTGTTTTAAGGACATTACATCAAAGTTGATCAGCCTGTAGTGTGTTTTTACACTTTAAGTTTGTGTGTGTGATTCCAAATCCAGGCCTCCATTGGTTAATTGGTGGTTTTTGTGATTTTTTTTTTTTTTTTTTTTTTTTTTTGTCAGCACATTCAACTTTGTTCTGTACAAAGTATTCAGTGAGAATATTTCATTCACTCAGATCTAGGATGTGTTATTTGAGCGTTCCCTTTATTTTTTTGAGCAGTGTGTGTGTATATACTTGTATTTATTTATCTATATTTATATGCAAATGTGTTATTTTTCTATGTTTGTCATGGTCCTGGGCTGTGTGCCCAGCCTTTTGTTTAGTTCTCTTTTCACTGAGTTTTGTTATGTCTTGTTTGTTTGGGTTTTCACTAGTCATCGTAGTTCCTGTCTTATGTTTTACATTTTGATTTACTTGTTCCCTTTGTTCCTGTCTCCCCCGCGTCTCGGTCCTGTATTTGTGTTTCCTGTTTTATTTTGACAGTCTCGTGTTCCCTGTACTTTGTGTTTAATTTTGCTTCCCCTGTTATTTTCATTTGTTTCACCTGCTGTGCCTGCTGTTTCCTCAACCCTGATTACCTAGTGTGTGTTTATTTAAGCCCTCAGTTTTTCTGTGTTTTCTTTGTTGTGTTGTCAATGTTCCTGCTTTGTGTCTCTCTGTTCCTTGTGTTCAGTTCTGTTTATTTGTATGAGCTGTCATCATTTTCAATAAACTACACTTAAGTTCAGTTCACTGAGTCCTGCATTTGGGGTCTAACCTTTGCCTCCCTGCCACAGCTCCCATGACATAAAGCACTGACCAGTGGCAACTGTCACTTTTGTCAAGCACCTGTGTTTGATGACAATAAAAGCTTTCTGATTCTGATATGATAGGGTGAGTAATACAGAGTTACTGTTGCAAACAGAATGCTGTGACAAATCCAAAAGCTACAAACGGATGTGCATTGCTTTATGTGGGCGGGGCTTATTCAGGTGCGAAGCACAGTGAGGTTTAGGGTTTAATCCCGGGATCCGGGATTCCCGGGAAATGCGATCAGAACCATTTCCCGTTTCCCGGGAAACGTTAGACGGGAAACCGGGAAAAAAGTCGCGCGCGTCGATTTGACTTTCAGAAAGAAAAGAAAGCTTCAGAAAGTTAAATTTAAAGGAAATGTTGAGAGAAGGGTTCGTTTAATGCGAAAAGCATTACTCTTCATTTCAGGCACGTTCAGCCTCCGTTTAAGGCTTCAGCCTTCATCTCAAGCGTTTTAATAGAGGTATTACACAGTTGTGCTTTTTTCCTCTTTAATTTGTTGAAATCGTAGGCAATGTGTTTACCCTAAGGTATTTTGTATTATATAATTTTATATTATTATATATTGTTATATTGCATTATATAGCCTATAAAATACGCCTGCCCTGAACAATAAAGAAATATCTGTTTAACTTCGAGTGTTTCTTTTCCTCGTTTGCAGCCGCTTACTAACAATCATGAATTAGGATACGGGCCTAATGTGTGAAGAAATTATCATGAAATAGATTGCTTTAACATATTTCGCTTTTAAAATGGAGTTGAGTAAAATGTATATTTTTTAGGCTATAAGGATTGGCCAGTTTTTCAAAAGACGATTCACAGCGAACCTACTTTAACCCTCAGACACGGTGTTATAAATTTGCTGTTGCCAGAATGGCAATGACCAAGTCGTGGTGCATTACTCAAGGCCCTGTGTTATGCCATATTATAGTGTAGTACGGTAGTTAACTTTTCAATGACTATTACAGCGTTCCACTGGTGGAGATATAGTGCAACAGATGTCGCCACGACAGCGTGGCTGAGCCATTATCAATGCTGTGGAGATGAACCGTATTGTTTTGCACCAGCAATTGTAAAATAGCTTGGTATAATTCCATGTACAATGGAGGAATATTCGAATTATATTTGTTAAGGGAGTGTTGAGGAACGATACAACACCGCATAGCTCGAGCACTCAAATGCTGAGATGTAGGTTTTATTGCGTTAATCAAGCCAACGTTACCCCCTACTGGGCATAACAGGACATAGCTGGAAAGCTACCTCTACAATATCACAATAGGTTAAGGCCGACACAGGCTACAGAAGGCCTAATTAAAATAAAAAAATAAATAAACTTTTTCCCGGGATTCCCGGGAAATGGCTCGTCATTTCCCGGGATTTGATTCATGTCATTTTCGGGAAAAATATTAAACCCTAGTGAGGTTTATGATACAGTTTGTGGCTTAAACGTGGATATTTTTTGGAAGTGGTGACCAAATTTTCTTCCACCTACCTTTATAAATGTGTCACTCAACACAATGACTTTCGTGCTGACAGCAATGAGGAAACTGTTATCTCTGTGAGCAGGTCAGGGCACAGTAAGCAGAGAACTCTAGTCAAATGAACTGGACTTTGGGCTCTAAAAGCTCAGGAATGCAAATACTGTACTTACCAAGTGTGGGTACATCCTCAAACTAGCTGACAGTGGCCTTGTGTGGGTGTCACAGCCTGTTAATAAATAAGATCACCTTCACTGGCGGTAGTAGCTGATGTTTGTTGTGCTGTATTAATTTTGCTAAATGATGTTGCTTATTTGCAGTCATTGGAAGAGAGTGTGGCCAAATAGTTCTTTTTTTAACATTACAGTAGTTGTAGCCCAGACTTCCATCCTTAATTTAAACCCTTAAAACCCATCCAGTTATTTCCAAACAGGATGAGATCCTGATTAGATTAGCTAAGTGTTACTCATCTTGCTCAGTTTTAAATGAAAGTTGAGATGGATTGGCAGCAATTCCAAGCACCATGCTCACTAAAAGAATAGAATAGAATAGAATAGAATGCCTTTATTGTCATTATACAGGATGTATAATGAGATTGGAGGGCCACTCCTGTTCAGTGCCATGTAACAGAAAATCAAACTCTCTAAAATAAAAAAAAATATAATCAAGAAATATACAGAAAATAAACAATGTATAAAATATACAAAAAATAGAAGTGCAGCTGCCGTACCATACTGTGATACAGTACGTCAGCAGGCTCTCAATGGATGAGCAGTAGAAGGTCAGCAGCAGGTTTGAGTCCAAGTTGTTCTTCCTGAGGACCCTCAGGAAGTGAAGTCGCTGCTGAGCCTTCTTGATAACAGCTGTGATGTTATCTGACCAAGAGAGATCAGCAGAGATAAGGACACCGAGAAACCTGAAGGTGTGGACCCTCTCCACACGCTCGCCGTTGATGTAGAGGGGGGGCTGGGTCAGTCCTGTGCTTCCTGAAGTTGATGATGATCTCTTTGGTTTTCATGGTGTTCAGTACCAGGTTGTTCTCTGAACACCAGGCTGTCAACTTCAGGACCTCCTCTCTGTAAGCTGCCTCATCTCCCTTCGAGATGAGTCCGACCACTGTGGTGTCGTCAGCAAATTTGACGATGAGGTTGTTATTGTGGGCCGGACTGCAGTCATGGGTGTAGAGGCAGTACAGGAGGGGGCTCAGCACACAGCCCTGTGGGGAGCCAGTGCTCAGTGTGCGGGTGGAGGAGAGATGGGGGCCAAGTCTCACAGTCTGGGGCCGGTTGGTTAAGAAGTCCTTGATCCAGGAACATGTGAGAGGGGGGAGGCCCAGGGTGTGCAGTTTGGTGGTGAGAATGTCTGGGATGATTGTGTTGAACGCTGAGCTGTAATCCACAAAGAGCTCTGCTGCTGCTCCAAGTGGCTCAACACAGAGTGGAGAGCTACAGCAATGGCGTCCTCTGTGGATCTGTTTGCACGATATGCAAACTGATGGGTGTCGAAAGTGGGGGGCAGATGGTCTTTGATGTGCTGGAGAACCAGCCTCTCAAAGCACTTCATGATTACCGGTGTGAGGGCCACAGGGCGGTAATCATTTCGGCTGGTGATGGATGACCTTTTGGGCACGGGGATGATTGTGGCTGGTTTGAGGCAGGGGGGGATGACTGCATGACTGTTGAAAATCCTGGTGAGAATCAGGGTGAGCTGGTGGGCACACGCTCTGATCACCTTGCCAGGTACCCCGTCTGGTCCGGCAGCCTTCCTGGGGTTCACTGCCAGGAGCACGCGCCGTACCTCACGCTGGGGTGCAGCCTGGTGGGTGGGTGGGGGGGTGGGGGGTGAGCAGATAGGTGGTCCTGAGGCATCTCAAAGCGAGCAAAGAAACAGTTAAGTTCCTCTGCTAGTGACACACTCAGGTCTCCTGCAGTCACATCACAGCCTCTGAAGTTTGTGATGTTCTGCCCTGCCACACCTCCCGTGTGTTATTGCTGGACAGATGGGACTCTGTTCTCCTCCTGTAGTCCGTTTTGGCTTTTTTAATTCCTTTTTTAAAAAAGGATGATGGGGATAATAGTAGGCTCAAGACATCCCAATGAATGGTAATGCAATTGTGGGATTAAAAAGAACTTCACCAAGCAGAACCCACCCAACAACAAACTGCAGCTAACAGGTAACAAATCTCTATGGTATCAGCAGCAGATACACAAGAAATATTTCTTTTTTTTAAGTAAAACTTGAGGGAAGATTCACTTCAATCCCAATTTTTTGTGTCGATCTGACCTTTGAAAAAGAGGATTTGAAGCACAGATTTTAGGCTGCAGACATGATGCACCAGCAGCATTCAGAGGTCCTGTGACGTGAGCTTGAAAAAGGGCGAATGGACCTCTTTTTGCTTCTTGAAGACGTTTCTCCTCTCATCCCAAAGGCTTCTTCAGTTCTCAAACCAAATGATGGAGAGACCCAGGTATTTAACCCTCCCCCGCTCCCCTCCCCTTAAAAAAACCCCACAACTACACAGTTCCATTTAAAAGGAATAAAACTTCATAGATAATGAGACAGATGGCATGGTAATTATCATCATGTAACACTGGGATGGGTTAGGGCAAAGGTCCCCAATCCTTGGCTGTGGACCGGTACCGGTCCGTGCCTCATTTGGTACCAGGCCGCACTAAATAAATAAAGAGTAGAAAAGTGCTATATTAGAAGTAGTATGGCAGGTCGTTTTAACATAAAATCCATTTGTCTGACTATCTGTAATTACATTTCAGATATCTAAAACTCCATTTTGACTAGACAAAACTACATTTTGACTATCCAGAATGGTAATTTAAGATATCCGCAATTACATTCTGACTAGTAAGAATAATAATTCAAGATATCTTCAATTATATTTTGACAAGTCAAAATTCCTTTCAAGATATCTCAAATGACGTCACCGGATTTGACGGGTCACACATCTGTAATTACAATTTAAGATATCGCAAACGTAATTATGACTAGTCAAAATTACATTTTAGATCTGAATTAAACGATTGCGTGTAATCCCCCTTGTGCTGTACTGAGCTGTCCAAACAATTGCCTGTGTAGAATTTCAGGTGGCTGCAATGGCACTGTTGTGGACAAAATTGTAGTAAAATGCAACAATATAGAAAGAGCTCCTCAGTATGGGATATGCGGGGAGCGCGAGAATCGTGTACTTAAAGACTGCTTCAGAAATATGCACAGAATCTCAGATTTTTATGGCCGTTTTAATAAACTGCCTTATAAACATTCTGCCAAAATGCTCCGTAATTCAAGATATCTCAAACATCATCCTGACTAGTCAGAATGAACTAGTCAGAAAAACTATACTTTAGAATCGGGTTTAGTAACAAGGAACTTTTTTCTCTTTTAGTACACAAACACGACGTAGTGATGACTATGAAGACGTTAAAGAGAGAGTGCAGAAAGCTGCATCGGCTCAGAAGGAAAAACCACACAAACTGGCAATGGTCAGATGCAAGGACTTCGATGATTGCACCTTCGTGCAGTACAGCGGGGATTTGCAGAATCACAAGACACAATAAGGGGCTCGACACACGGGGAGCGACGTTGCGCACTCTCCATTCTTTTCCTATGGAACTTGTGCGATGAGGCTACAATCACTTCACACAAGTTCCATGAATGGAGCGGGAGCGACGTCGCTCCCTGTGTGTCGAGCCCCTAAGACAGCTGATCAAGTTGTTTCATCTACCCAAGGCATTTTGTAGAGGGTATAGCAGTTGTGGCCATTATATGACTTGAAATGATGACTTCGACTTTTTTCTCGAAAGAGTATTTCGACTTTATTCTCTAAATTTTGACTGTTCTCAAAATGCACAATTTATTTATTTTTTTCTCAATGTGGCCCTAATACGCTGTCATAATTAAGCCCGTTCTTCTTGAAAAATTCATCAAAGAACCATAAACTTGCGACAGCCCCTTTTCAAGAAGGTTCTCTAATATGAAACTAACCTTCATGTGTTTACAAGTTTCCACCAATTCCTTTCTGTCCCGGTCATAGGCCTGACACGCTAACAACACATGCGGAATGGATTCAGGTTCAGTGCAGCGAACACACTGTCCATTTGGGTGCTTTCCTATCAGCTGGAGAGTTGTATTAAGACCTGTGCGTCCTAATCTAAGACAAGTGATTACTATCTCTTCTTTCCAGTCCCTACCCACTCTCTTCCCATGACCAACATGCCTTTGAATATTATAAAGATGCCTTCCTGTGTCACAGATGTCCCAGTGCTCCTGCCATAGTTTCCAGACTTGACTATTAATAATGCTCTTGACTTCAGCTTTACTCAGTGGTATCTGTAACTCAACTGATTGCACTTTCAATGACTGCTTAGCCAGTATATCCACATCCTCATTCCCTTCCACACCTACATGTGTTGGAACTCAAAGAAAAGCCACCTTCACACCCCTATTACACAAGCTTTGCAGATTATAATATATTTCATATACAACATCTAATCTCCACGAATTCCCAGATCTAATACTCACTGGAGCTGACAAGCTATCTGATGCAATAAGTACATCTTCCTGATTGTTTCCTTCTGCCTGCTGTAAACACGGCATTATGGCCACCAGTTCTAAAGTATATACTGACAGATAATCTGTTGATCTTTTCTTAATAGAAACTCCAAGTCGTGGGATGCAGACTCCCACACAGGTGCACCCAGGCTCTGGATCTTTTGACCCATCTGTAAATATTATGACCTTATCTGTATGCCGCTTCTCCAAGTAACTCTGCGTTAAATACTGAACAAGTGTGTGACTGGACTTTCCTTATATTGCCTTTTGTATATAAAAGTCCACGGATGGCAAGACAAATTCCCAGGGAGGAAGACGTGAATATGGGACTGTTGGACAACACTTTATATTATGAAGACCCAGCTGTTCAGCCTTTACATTTGAGACCCACCCGAAGCTCATGCAGTTGGTTTTGCTGTGCTCCCAGCACTCTTGCAAAATGGCCTTTGCAGGGTGAGTCTCATTATGCCCCTGTACAATGACCCAATGCGTAAGCATAAGTTTAACTCTTCTAATTCTCAGTGGCATTTCTCCCATTTCCATCTGCACAGCTGCTACTGGGGATGTTTTAAATGCACCACTGCAAATTCTGAGGGCTTGAGCTTGTACTGCATCCAGAAGTTTTAAATTGCTCTCTGCTGCTGACATGTAAGCTATAGAACCATAGTCAAGTGTTGATCTCATTAAGGCCCAGTTAATGTTCGAGTAATGTTAGAGAAACAAATGATTTGAGTCATAGCCACTGAAAGTTTGAATCCCCGTGCATTTGACCATTGCTCTACTGCATTTATTGCTGTCTGCATTTTCTGTTGTATAGTGGTGAGATTCCAGCCCCTGATCCAGAGTGCTCTGTCACCTGCATGCAGAGATTTGCCTATTCCTTGTTCTAGATTTACAAAAATGTCATTAATCATTATATTAAACAGCACCAGGCTACACACACATTTTCCACTGTATACAATTTAGAAAAGCTATTGCCCACCCAAACTTCTATTGTTATGCCAAACAAGAAGTCTGTCACCCAGTTATACAGTCTGCCCCCTACACCTAACTTATTCAGTTTAATTAGAAGTCCTTCCTTCCATGACATGTCATATGCCTTTTCCACATCAAAAAATACTGCCTTTACTACACAAACTAAACGCCCGGAGATCACTTTAGTCGTGTGATGTCTGGATTGGCTGCACTGGGTGAATCAGTTCATTTCACCAGAGATAATCATGGTAAGCGCTGGAGTCAAGCATAAGCTACAAAGTTGCACTTACAAGCAAAAATATGAGATAAAATTTGCAGAAACAAATCCAGAGACAAAGCAGAATCAATTGCAGCAAAATTCGATATTAGACTCCAAACTGTCGGATATTTGGAAGAATATTTGGATATTTGGATTTTATCTGACTTACACTTATGATGGATTTTTACAAGTAGGATGAAATTCCAGGGCCATTTGAATCCGACTGAGGCGATTTCTACTTTATTTGTCTCTTATTTTGAAGGCATGATTAAACTTTACCATGGCGACCAGAGAGCGTTGTGGGCAGAGAGGATGTTATTCATGCTGTGGCGCGATGTTAGGAGGATGCTACTGATAGAGTTGTATACGAATACACAGTGGATTCACTTTTATTATTATACTTACAAAAAATCACTTTTGATTATGGACGTATCATTTATTTTGACGTATTTATCCACCACACCTTAAAGGCCGGTCCGTGGACATATTGTCTAACACTAAACTGATCCGTGGCTTAAACATTGGGGACCATTTGCAGCAGTAGATTGAGTATGGGTACTACAGTACGTGTGTGTTCATGGTAATTAAGCTCAAACATGTAGAATAGTTTCTAAATGTCCATCCATCCTGTCCAGGGTCGCAGGAGCCTATCCCAGCTGTCATAGGGCGAGAGGCAGGGTACACCTGTACAGGTCGCCAACCTTTCACAGGGCTAACACAGAGAGACAGACAACCATTCACACCTATGGGCAATTTAGAATCACCAGTTAACCTAACCCCACTGACTGCATGTCCCTGGAGTACCTGGAAAAAACCCACACAGGCACGGGGAGAACATGCAAACTCCACACAGAAAAGCTGCCACAGTGGATTCAAACCCAGGACCTTCTAGCTGTGAGGTAGCAGTGCAGTGTAAGTTGCATTTCTGGAGAGCTCAGAAAGAATGAGGGGTTTAGCAGCTTTGCACCATTTAATGCAAGAAGGCAGGAGAAGAGCAGCAGCTCATGGGCTCAGGTGAACGCACGCCTCAAGGGAAATAACACTTGTCTAAATCACAGAAAAGAGAGGGATGACTGGTCAGGGAAGATGATGAGGGATGGAGGAAAAGATGGTGATAAAGAAGACATGGGAAGGAAAAATAGAAGAGATTAGAAGGAAGGCTGGGGAACAACTGAGAGAGAAAGAATACAAAGTGGAGAATTACAGAGACAAGTAAAAACAGTGACAAAGAACAAATGAGACAAAAACAGAGAGAATAATGCAAATGTTGCACAAGAGCTGAGAATAACAAGGAAACATGCAGGAAAACAAAGATGGAACGAGTGAGATCAAAAACTGCAGCCACACAGCAACGAGATGAAGAACGAGAAACGAGAGCAACACCAGCCGCACCATTATGAAACTACAGAGGAGAGAAAACATAAATGAGGAGGACATCAAGGAAAATTAATACAATGATTTTTAGAACATGGAGGAAACGTGAGCTCTCGAGTCCTCTGAAATCTGGGCAGCAGAGGGAGGACAGACAGAAAGAGAAGAGAAAAAACAGGAAGCAGTTAAAGAAAACCTGGATGGAGAAAAGAGAGGAGCCTTGAGTGAAATGAAGAGAGAGTAGCTGAAATATGGATGACAGATTTCAAAGAAGATAATCAAAGGAGCAGCGATCCAAATTAAGAAAAACTCTGCCGTGGATAAAAGAAACTGGGGGGAAAATGGGAGCTTAGAGTGGGGCAAGAGAGAGGAAATAATGGTGGACAGAGAAACTGTAGCATCCCACAGGTGAGCACTGGAACACTGTCTTTGTTAATTATGCTGTTAATTAACAGTGAGGGTGATGTGCTGATGAGGCAGTTGTCATGGCAGTTTATCTCTCCTTGTCGTCACGGTGTTGCTTACGTTCTGCTCTTTGTGTTGTGCTTGCTGAACATTGCTGAGCCGCTGACTTTTAGTTAAGAAATACTTTTCGTTCAACCTGGGATTGAAGCAGAGAAATGTTACAAATGAGCCACTGATGCTGGAATTAAGTAACAAACTGTAGCAAAATGAGTGTGCTCTCCTGAGGAAGCTAGAAACCTTAGCTTGCATGTTTACAGTGAAGTGACAAGGAGCAAGTCAGGTGGTGTGATACTGTTACACTGGTGAATGTTCACGACCAGGGTTCCAAATGAGGAGGACCTCGAGTAATCTCCTCCACCAGACTCTCTGTGATGTTGGAGAGAGGTGATGTTCTGAATATGGTCGTTACAGGCTGACAGCTTTGAAGCTTCTGCTTCCAAGGAGCAGAAGAAGTTAGCTTAAAGGGCGAGGAGCTAAAACAGTATGTTTGAGAGTATGGGGGTCCAGCATGAGATGAACGGCGTGTGAAGCAGATATTTTAGTCTAAGAACAAAGATATGAGGCTTGAATCCAAACAGTAATATTCCATTTACCTATGCAAATCTTTTCTGTGATTATCCCTAACTATCCTAGCCTATACTATATGTAACCTATATATACCTATATAAATGTATAACTTATACTACATAACACAACTATACTAACTTAACTAAAGGTTTTGTCAAGCCAGTTAACACAAACTGACTATGTTGTGGCTTTGATGTTTGTATAGTCTGAGCCATCAACAGAGTCCAGCTGAGCATGATTCAGTTCTTTTCTCCTCTCTGTCCCATGGCCTCTGGTCATCACTATACTCTGAGCTTTTGTGTGATCTGTGGAGGGAGAGGCTGCAGGTTGACTGAATGCACTGAGTGGCAGACTGACAAAGAGCCAAGGGCCTTGCAATTAATGTGGTCAGAAGGACACATGTGAAACATGCGTGTGCCTTCTGAGCTGCATTCAGCTCTTTTATTCATGCTTTACAAGTTTGTCCTCGGTTGGAACATCTTCCAAGCAGTGATGTGACGGCTCACAAGCTTTCTTTCTTTCTTTCATCCAAGATGACGATCAAATTTAAAAACAGATCAGATGAACATGTGACAGAAAGCCCGGTTACAGTCCTGCATCGGTACCAAGCAGGTCATCGTTTGTCTGGCAGAAACAGTGTTAGTGCTTCTCCAGCAGTTCTACCTCTCCACTGGAGGATCGGCCTCACCATATGACGTAATCTAGCTGCAGGGATGCAAAAAGTAAAAATCATAGGTGGTCCATTTGGACAAAGCTGTATCCAATACAAACAGAAAACAGAAGAAAATGAATGTAATGGTGTCGTTTTGAATTGAACTTGTAACTCCCTGCCAGCGGGAAAAACAGTGACACTTTTTAAATCATTTCCTGAAATGTGAGTTTTATTTTCTTTTGATTGTTTTTCTCTTTGCATTTCCCCAATCCATTTTCATGTCTTTGTTTTTGTAATGTGTTGGATTTTTAAAAAAAATGTTGACACAACTGAAATGACAGATAATGAAATATAACAGATACAATTTATGCTGAAAGAACTGGAAGACTCAAACCTACCTGTGTGGTGATGTTTGTTCCACTTCTGCTGTGTTTCATCCTCCTTCCTCTCAAACAACTCCCTCAACTTAAGAAAGTTATCAGGAAGCATTACAGTTATCTCAACTCACTGTGACATTTCTCATTGGTAAAATCTAACAATTAATATCAAAGCTGCAGCCCAAATCAGAAGTAACTGCACTGGACTCTGTGCTACTGCACTACTGTGAAGCTGCCAGTCCCAGGGGACGGCTTTCTGCCTTTTGTTCAGATGTTGCCTGTTTCTTCATCTTGGCCAGAAACCACTGCCATGTAGGCCACTGTCTACAAGAGATAATTATTATGAGGTGTTTTGTGTAAGAATTGGCTCAAATATCATAAATGTTGCAGGGTTAGATTTGTTGAGGGATGTTACATTAAATGAATCAAGTTTCAAAGTCTGGTTTCAGTTCTGCTGGTCATAACAGTTGTATGGTTTCAGCATCTGTGAGTCCTACAATGCACAATATATTTAGAATAGAATGCCTTTTATTGTCATTATACAGGATGTACAATGAGATAGGAGGGCCACTCCTGTTCAGTGCCATGCAATAGAAAATCAAATTCTCTAAAATAAAAAATAAAAATATTATAGTCTAGTATAATCAAGAAATATACAGAAAATAAACAATGTATAAAATATACAAAAAATAGCATGTATAAAAATATATACATACATTGGTGCATCTGTACATTGTAAGAAAAGTAAATAAGTGTATACATATAATAATGAAGATGATGAATATTGCACTAGTGAATGAATACTGGATATTACCAATATAGGAATGTTAGATATTGTTCAGTATGAATAATCTAATATTGCACAGAGATGTAGGTGTTGCACAGTTACAGTGGGTGAGTGTGAGAGTTCAGGGTGGTGATTGCTCTGGCGAAGAAACTGTTCTTCAGTCTGTTTGTTCTGGCTTTGATGCACCTGTAGCGCCTGCCAGAGGGCAGCAGGTCAAACAGGTCAAAGCCAGGGTGTGAGCTGTCCTTGATGAAGCAGGGGCCTTTAAACATGTGTCCCAGTAATATGCAACGTATGCTTTTCTTTATTTTAATTCAATTAATTAACCACAACAAAACTGTTTCACTCTACATTTCACTCTGAGTCTTTATTGATTTTGCCAAACATAAAGGGGACAATTTCTTCAATTCAGTTTTATTTATATAGCAGCAAATCCCAACAGTTACCTCAAGGAGAGTGGGAAGGAAAAACTCCCTTTAACAGGAAGAAACCTCCGGGACAACAAGGCTCTAAATGAAGAGCTTATTAATGGCTTTTGTAGATGACATTAGTTTGGTTAAGGTCAGAGTTCATGATTCAACAATCAGAAAGACACTGGGCAAAAATGGCCTCCATGGGAGAGCTCCAAGGAGAAACCCACTGCTGACCAGCAAGAACACAAAGGCTCGGCTCACATCTGCCCACAAACATCTGGATGATCTCCGAGACTTCTGGGAAAATATTCTGTGGACTGATGAGACAGAAGCTGAACTTTCTGGAAGGTTTGAGTCCCGTTACATCTGCAGAAACTAACACAGCATTTCATAAAAGATCATCAGACCAACAGTCAGACGTGGTGGTGGGAGTGTGATGGTCTGGGGCTGCTTTGCTGTCATTGATGGAACCGTGAATTCTGCTACCAGAAGATCCTGAAGGAGAACGTCCGCCCATCAGTTGGTGCCCTGAAGCTCACTTGGGTTATGCAGCAGGACGAAGATCCCAAACACAGCAGCAGGTCCACCTCTGAGTGGCCCAGAAAACTAAATGAAGGTTTTGGAGTGGTCAGATCAATTCACTTCATTTTTATTTATATAGTGCCAAATCACAACAGTCACCTCATGGTGCATTATATTGTAAAGGCCCTACAATAATTTGAGACTTAAAGGGTTAAGGTCATGCCAAAGCATCTCAATCTGATTTACCACCAAACTATTGTTGCCCAACGGCCTTTAATGAATGAAATCATTTAAAAACTGCATTTTGTGTTTACTCTGGTTTTCTTTGTCTAATATTAAAATATGTTTGATGATTTGAAACGTGTACATGTGACAAATATGGAAAAAACTGAAAAATCAGGAAGGGGGTAAATACTTTTTCACAGCACTGCACATTTTTTTCTGTGCTCTCATCCCTCATTGACAGGAACACAGATATTAATATATAAGAAAAGAGAAGACCAAAAACATCCTGTCATATCATCTCATGACAACAAAAACAGCTGAAGCACACTTAAGAGTGTATCGAGGCAGTGACTGGTGATGTAATCCACAAAGCCATACTTTCCAATCAGGAGCACCAGCACTCACAACCCAAAACATGACTGTTCCAGATTCTGTGTTTGCACAATCTGAAACCATTTTTCTTTCTCTTTTGATCACCTGATCACTTCATGTTTTTGGTTTAAAAACAAACGTTATTGGACTAATATGATGAACTTGTACTGAAAACAACATTCATTACATAACACAGTTGGGCAGTCACACAAAAAACCAATAAACCTAAACAACAAAGTTGCTGTGAGGAAGACACCTCCTCTGTAGCTGACATTAATAAATCAGCCGTGTCAGCAGGGTAAAGATCTGGCTCATGGAGAGATTAGATTTATGCTAAGGTTCACCAACGTTTATCCCTCTGCATCAGTTTATCTGCGAGCATTAATGATCAGAATAATTTCATTCAAACACTGTTGAAGGGGTTTTCCCATCCAGCTTTCAGAATCCATAAAGCTGAATGCGTCCCTCAGAATCATTCAAATGATCTGAAACTTCAACAAAGTTTCTGCTGTCATCTGTGTTTGTGTGACAGTTGTTACTTTCAGCACTAGCCAAGAAATCATTTGATAACTGTAACTGGTTTAATAATGAAGATGTAGTTAGAAATGGAAATTTTGAAAACTAGGACTGAAAGGAGCCCATTTGGAAACGACTTTTCTAAAACATCAGTAATATGGAAATGGTTTAACGTGCCAATGCATGCAACAATTATGATAGAGCTAATGATAAAACGCACACGGAAACACTGAACGGTTTGTTCTGAGCTGGTTTCTCTCATGAATAATTCATGATGGATGGATTCAGTTAAGACTCGGCATGTGGAGCCATGTTGTACCAAGTGTGTGAGGGTCGGGTGAGTGGACAGGAGGAGAGCAGGAGAATGGGTGGGCTGGAACAAGCTACAGTGCTGCTCAGCTGTTGAAGCTCAGGCTCTTGCTGCTGGGCTGGGGTCAGCACACACTTTGTGGGTCCGTCTCTAACTTTGTGTTAGCATGCTGTCTGTGCGGATGCTTGCAAAGGGCTGAAGTTGTGCTTGCAGCAGAATGCAGCTGTTTCTGTCTTAGATGCAGTTTGTCCTTTTGTGCAATAAAAATAAAAGTAATGTCCATATCGCCACTCTTCACGAGCTGTAGACCGCTCCACCAGTTTCCTCCTGTAATCAGCTGATTGTAGCGCAGTACTCCGGGTGCAGATAGCTGAAGAACCCTTGTAATGCAAGTGATGACATAATTGTAACTCTAATGTAATTACTGAATTTAGTACAGTAACATGTTAGATTACTGCATTACTGGAAAATGTAATGTGGTAACAGTAACGTGTTATTTTCAAATGCAATAACTATTAACAAACTATTAATTGTCCATATTAACCATGGAGATGATCCTCTGTGAGACGCCAAAGTGACAAAGTGCATGACTGCAGTTTTGAAGTGCTACCCTCGACCTGCTCTCTGCACAGGTTTTGAGGTCCAGAGGTGCACAAGGACATGACCTCAAAGGGAGTTTTGGCAAATTTAAGCCATTTTTTATTGGTAGAGTTGCAGAAGTGTTTGATCACAGATTAAGGTCAGAATCTTTATGAACTATTTGCATTACAGCATAGATAAATCTGTGATTTTACCTCCTCTTAACATTTTGAAAATGACTTTATAAAGGATTAAATGTACATTTCCTGTGCTGGTGCATGCTTAAAGAATCATTTTAGGGGAGAAAATGAATGAAAATGAGGACTTTTTGTTGCTAATGTCCTGCAGAGTGTGCATGCCCTCATCTTTCTAAACCCTTTTAGCAAAATAAAGAGTACTGTGTACGAGGCCAACAGACGCCTCGATCAAAGTTAAGAGACGGCTGCTCTTTGTTATTGACTGCAGTTTCTTCAAATACTGAATTATACCCAAGGAGCTGAGGGTGTGTGCATTAGTGTGTGTGTGTGTGTGTGGGTTTATTTGTGTGTGTGTTTGCAGTTGGAGGGCTATGAAGGAGGGAGTAGAGACTCAGAGCCAAATGGGAGCTTCCTCTGTGCCTCGAGGCAACTGTTGACTGTGGCGGAAAATATTGGACGCTCGGAAATAGCTGACGTTTCAGTGTGTCTTCAGCAGGAACACACACACACACACACACACACAGCAAGAGAGAGAGGACAGAGTCTCTGTTGCTCTTTCCCCTCAGACGCTTGCGGGCGATTGAGGACTGCTCTTATGTCAGATGGTGAAGAATCTTTCTTTTAGCTCAAAAATGCTGGATCACAAACACAGACACATGAATATGTGAGGTCACTCGCTTGCTCCTTTGTCACAATCAGCACTGTGAGAAGTGCTTGCTGTAATTTGGAGCAGAGATCAGAGCACAGAGATGAAACCACAGGTTCTCAGCGCTCTGCAGTGCGTGCTAAAGAAATCTCATTCGGCCTGTTTGGAAACATGAAAGCATCACGTGACTGTTGGGCATTCATCCACAGTCGCCTTTCAGTTTAACTGTAGTGTTGATGGATCATCACTATGATAACACTGATTTGGTCTCTCTCTGCAAGTAAAACCTTCAAAACTGAAAAATAGGCCCTAAAATATTCCCACATTCTTCTCTCTCAGCAGAAACAATCTGGGCTTTGCTTTAGCTTTATTTTTATAATGTGCTCCACGGTGTTAAACCTGTGGTAATGAACATGTCCCTGCTTCCTGAAGTCAAACATAAAGATTTTATGACAATCTGTCACTTTGGGAAAGGGTTAACTAGTCAATATTTATCCTGTCCAGTGAAATCCCATCTCCTGGTTCATAATCCTGAGTGCTGTGGGTGGGAACAGGAGGAGGAAAAAAAAGTAGATTTCCAAAGGCACATTTTCAATGGACTGGAAATGATAATTGAATTGGATTTATGAGGATTTTTTTTTAATGATATAGCAGTGAGGACAGAGATGTAATGGATATACATGATTAGCAAAATACTCTTGAAATTTTCACTTTCAGCAAAGTAAATTTAAATCATTGTGTCTGATATGAAACCTAAAAAATACACTTTTCCTACTCTCTGAGACATTCATTAAGGGATAATCATCCATATATTAATGTAGATCTGTAGTTCATAATTCAGGATGGATACTTTAAGAGGGAACAGGACCATACTGTGAAGGCATGAAATATGAACCGTGTGTAAGGGTTAAAAGAACTCCATTAAACGTAATTATTCAGTCCCAGTAGAGAATATTCTGGAGCTTACGGGTCCTAGGTCCCGCCAACCTTACATCTTATGCCTCGGACACTCAAGAGGAGGATTTGCAGCTGTGCCTCCAAATTCAGTCTCTGTTTCCTGGAGCATATTTATAGGATGCCTGTTTCCTGTAAGAAAAGATCCCAGGTTGTTCAAGCATATTTTGATGCTCTAGGCTATGTCATAATAAGGTACATATGTATGTGGCCCAAAGTACAAGCGTGTAACTGGAGGAACAGTCAGGAAGCTCATCTGTCTTTTCACAATAACTTTGTTGCCAGAAGAACTTCCAAATCAAGACAGACAAAAAAGACATAAAATGGACAAACTGAGCACGTCCACGACCACTCAGTGTCAAATAACATCAATATGAAGCATTTTTAGCAGAAACTGCAGCAGATCTCAGTCCTGAAGGTTTTAAGGCAGATTCATGAAGTATTGATTTCACATTCTTCACCCAGGTCAGCTCTCACTGGTCTGTACAGGAGCATTATATGTGCAGACCGGGGACACTGTTCAGCTGAGGACGCTCATCTTTATAGATACCAGTGCCAAACGTTATGGTGATGATGGTTTGAGTTGGAACTGGAACATGGAAGGAAAATACGTCTCTGATTAAAAATGTCTCTTGAGAAACCAACAACAGAAAAAAAGGCCAAATGGCTGAAGTCATGTTTCAGTATATTTCTGTCCTGGTCACCATCGGGTTTCTTTTTAGCTGGACCATTTTACATGTAGCATACTGCACATCCTCTGTAGCGTAGATATCCACATGCCTTACAGATACAGCTTTATTTAGACTATGGAAAGAATCATGCAGGTTTTAAAAGATAAATATCCAAAAATGACTTGATTATTCAATTATTAAAGGAACTCGATTGCGAAGCTCATTTTCTGTCTCTTTTTTCCTGCCACAGACAGAGGGACTTGGCAAACTACAGCTGCTGGAGGAAGACATGACATGTCTCGAAAGTCAAGGTATTGCAGTTGACATCAAAGGTCAACTGCATTTGCCTTATGGTACCATTTGCCTTTTGGCAGCTGACAACCTTGCTTGGCATTCCCTTTGTGGGCATTTGAAGAGGTTCCCAGCTAACATGTTCTGTCACCCCTGCTTAGCTGACAGAAAGGGAAAAATGAGGAGGAAGATGAGCTCGAAAAACATACTAACCACAATCATCAACAGCATGGTTATATTGAATAACCAATACCCAATATTGAGCTGTGATTATGGCTGCATGATCTAGAAGAACAAACCATCTGTTCTCAAATAGGCAGCCAGCCAAATGCCTGCTTCACTAGGTCCTCTCCCCTAGTATGACTAACATGGCAGAATCCACATTGTACTGTTCCTCCTCCTCTTCCTCCTTCTGTGAGTAAGTACAGTCTTCACACCTGGACTTAGAGTGGGTGTGTTTCTGAAGCAACTGATGAGACTGAAATAACACACTTAAGACAACAAATACACAACAGAACCACATGAGATACAAGATGCTGAATGCTGTGTTTGATGGCAGCCGTCAGTTCAAACATTACTGATGACTTTTCACAGAATTAAAGCAATGACCATGTAAACTCCCGTCTTATGAGAAAGCTTCGTTAAAAAACAGTCTGACTTAATAGGAAAATGATGCCTTTCCCATTTAATTCCTAATAAAAATATAATTCCTTTAAGTTTAATGGGAAACAAACGTCTCCTCTGAAAAAGCATCAGACGGTTTGCATCTTAGTCTTGAATTATTCAGATGAATTTGCATAACTACAACAAGGAATATTTTGATAGTGTGCATAATTAATGAATTCTGTCTTTAACTAAAGTTCCTAATTACATTAGGTACAAACAGCAGATGGAAACAGCACAGCAGGAGCTGCAATAACAGAGCCATCAAAGTCACATTTTAATTACATTCCTCCTGAACTCTGTCCACACCCAGGACTCATCACAGGATGCAGTTATGTTTCTCAGCTCTGAGCTGCTTCCAAAGTTTTAAGCTTAAACAAATATCTCACCACACTGCCACAGGGTGATGGTGCACCAAACACGTAAAATGTGACGGATCATAAAGGTTCGTAGCTGTACTTGCTGTAGATTGAAAGGAAAATCGAAGCGAATATCTTTTTCCACTGACTCAGGTGTTATATGTAAACACCCCAGCAGCACACACCCAACAAGAACCTCTAATATTATTTGCAGTGCAGACATTCCCATTGGTCTGTGTCATGTCACATTAAAGAAAATAGAAGTGCTGGCAGTAATGATGCAGGACAGAAGCAGGAGGAATAATTGAAATGGAGCTTTTACACCAGTCTCCACATGCAACTTATAATAATTAATGGAGACAGCTGGGAAAAGAGCATAATCGGCTGTGAATTACCTCTGCAGAGGTCACACTGTGGCAGACAATAAAGATATAATCGGCGCTGTGTCAGGTGAGCCGGCTGGTGCAGGAATGCAGATGAGAGAGAATCTGTTAACAAGCTGATCCAAGGTGAGCATTTGCATTTTTAAAATGGCCTCATCTGTCTCAGGTGTTTAGCTCATACTGTGAATCACGACAAGTGCAACAGTAAAACATGTTGAACTTTCTAGATTAGCAATATTACAAGCTGCCAGGTGGATGGAGGTCAAAGGTCAAAGCCATGACACGTCATGCTTCCCATGTGGCTTCAGTATGGCCTGCATGGCGGGTATATGCAGCGAGTCTACCTCTGACTGCAGCAGAGGTTCTCCTGCACCTTTAGCTGTGAGTGTAAAATTCAACCTGATGTGTTTTCCTTTCATTCAGTAGCTCCTGCTCACTTTGAACATATCACCCACGCTGGAGAGCTTTGGAGACACGAGAGCCTCCAAAACCTATTTGTATATTGAGCTTTGCCCCCATAAATCCATGAGGATCATCACACAGGTGGACTTGACTTCTTCTTTAAGAGGATGAAGTAGTTGGTCAGACCGTCCAAAATGCTGCTGTTAGAGTTTGGGAAAGGCGGGTTTTCACTGGCAAAAGAAACCAGCACTGATTGTCAGTGACAAACTGCAAACTTTGGATTAAAGTTATTCCCTTTGTCAGATCCGTCCTCCTTGAGACTTCATGCAGTCACGTTATTCTATAGTTCATAGGAGCGGTCATTTCAATCCCGTTTATACTGAATGGCAGGAGTTCTCAAAGTGGGGATGACTGGGTGGAGAGCCAGCACGACTGAGGCTGCACACAGTTGAACACCTCTGCTAAGAGGAGGGATTATACTGGTATATTTTTAAACACTGGTGAGGTGACACTTCCTGGATTTGAAGGTTTAGTCTTAGACTTGAAGAGCTGTGCTGAAACTGAGAGGAAATACTCCCTCGTCCTCCTGCTGTGCTGCTATATTACAATATAGCATCAACTGTGATGAGTCACAATGACAAAGGGCAATGAAAACAAACGGCAATGACCGTTTTATAGAGAGACCAAAAATGGCAATTTTAACAGTAACCATAACTGCAAATTACAATGATAAAACACGGTTGGCTTAAAAAATATGGGTCAAACATAAAACATGCAGGTTATGGAATATCAGTGAACTGCACTGTTATAAAACATATCTAATCAGCCACATTTGTAGATGATATTTGCTCTTTTAGTCGGGCATTAATGTCTCCCCATGGCTCCCCTGCTTCCAGCTGTATAACACAGCTGAAATTAATCCTCAGAATAATGAATACGGTAATTTGGGTGGCTGGACTCTCATGCTGAATAAACATTATTCTGATCCTGAGGTGTAAATATATGAGGAGCTCTGATAAGCTTTGAATGGAAAAATTGTTGGTAATTTGCATTTGTTGGACCATTATTTGACAATACGTGTGTGTGTGTGTGTGTGTGTGTGTGTGTGTATGTGTGTGTGTGTGCTCTATATCTGCAGTGGGACAGACGTTTAAATGTATTCTCTGCGCGCCAGCAGACATCAAAACACAATTCAGCAGACGAGACGCGCTTCCATTGATACTGCTGTTTTTTTAGTGAGAACAGGGCTGTCAGCCATGTATCTGAGTGTTTGTGTGTGTCTGTGCGAGTGTGTGTCAGGACATATCTAAATATAATTTCACAGACTTGCCAAGTTGCCAACGTTGCTGCCATTCAGACAGACTACGAAAGTCTCGGCTTTGCTTCACTGAGAATCTTTGTGTGTGTGTGTGTGTGTGTGTGTGTGTGTGTGTGTGTGTGTGTGTGTGTGTGTGTGTGTGTGTGTGTGTGTGTGTAGTAGAGGGATGCCCAACAATGAAATATGCCATGTGTGTCACCTTTTGTGTTGCTGGTTTTTTTGGCTTTTGCAATCCAGATTGGAAAACACAGTGTTCACAGGTGTTCCTAATCGCACAATAATGTGCACACATGTCGACAATCAGTACATTTCTGTGATAACAGACCAAGAAAGGCAGATACGCAGACAAATATACAGAATCTTACAGTTACGTGAAATACTGGAACACAAAAACACTCACTCACACTTTGTGCCTGTGTGACTGAGGCCATCTTCACTCATATGAGAATACAGACCAGTTGGGGACTGCTTGGAGTGGTTGCTGGTAGCGAAATCAGTTGCAAAGATGTGGTTGCTTTGGTCACTAACCTCTTGCTTGTACTTTGCATTGAAGACACAACTTGTCTGCAGACACTGGATAACTAACCAGCTCGAAAACTGCGTGTGACGCCAACCGGACATGGAGAACATTTGCTTTCAAAGTAAAAGCTGCACCATCCACTGAAACCAGCATGTTTTGAAAGGTGCAGCTTTTACTTTGAAGGTGAAATGTCTCAGTCTTAGGGTTGTGCAGTTCTTTTCACAGTTTGTCTTCCATAGAAACTATGGGAAACCATAAAGTAATCACAACACCCAGCAACTGCCAACAACATCCCACCACTGCTTGCCAAACAGCCGGGAAAGGTTTTCCCATTTTTTCCTTATTCAGTGTTTGGCAGGTGGTGACCGGCAGGTCTCTAGGCCTGTGTGACTGGGGCCTTAGTTGAGCTACAGCCGCAGCAGGAACTTTCTATAGCCCTCTTCACACATGAGCGTAATAATTTTGGGAGAATCTAGTGAGGATATTTCCTGCAGTTGTTCTTTCCCACAGCTGAAAACACTCAGACGTGTTCACACTAATCTGGGTTTAGGTCTGGGAAGTACCCGGATAGAACTGCATGCAGCACACGTCTCCAGCTTGCTGTCAGTGCACCATGATATTACCTATGCTACTCACACACTGGTGCCATCTGAAAATGCATGAGCTTTGTAGAGCGCTGGCAGGTTGAACATTTGTTTTCTCTAAAGAAGTTTAAGGCTGCTGTCAAAGTGTGAAAAGGCTGAAGTCCACATGATCAGCCTGAATGACACAGGCTGATCAGAGCAGGAAGTATTAATTACTGTCTTTGCCTTAAACTAATTTAAACACAGCATTCAAACATTTCTGGAGACATTCCATTAGTTATAGCTGTCCATACAAAAATTGACTGAAAAGTATTAGTTACAAAACATTAACACTGACAGCATGATTTAAGGAGGTTACAGTTTAAAAATTGCTCTCAGTTTTCTACTGATGTATTTATTTAATTCTTACAGAAGCACATATCTTTATTCATACCTGTTACTGAATCAAAACCATGCTGTGTATCCTGTATGTTGGACATATGTAGCTGCAGTATATACTAGACATCTATACTGTCAAGTCCTCATGTATATACTATATATCACGTGTCACACTCAAGGCCCACGGGCTAGATCCGGCCTGCGATATAATTATATTTGGCCGGTAAACAGCGCTCCCACCAACTCATACTGTAAATCCCACAATGCACTGCAACAGATGCCGCGCAGGCCAAGACCTGTACACTAACCAGGTGGGAGGCAGAGGACCTGATCCCTGACGTCAGAGGTAAACCGTGGGTCTCTTTTCCTGCGATGTGCGGGGAACAGAGCGGATTGGTGGGGTGGATGCAGAGGGAGACCTGCACAGGTGAGCTGACAGTGCATCACTGCCACACAGCAGGAAATACTGCAGTAAATCCTGAAGACACAACGAGCCATACGCACCATAACACAGACGTGAACTTTATTAGAGGCAAAGGTTTAAATCCCTGCAGGTTTCTGGAGGAAATAGGTTCTGAATTTGGTGACGTGCCTGATCACGCAGGTGAGCTGAGCTACCTGAGGAAATCTGTCAGTTTATGGAAAGTAAGAAATGGAATAAGAGAGAAACTAAATATCTAGTTGTTTCTGGTTTCTGGACTTTTTGTTGACATCACATCACAGTTTTTATCTGAAAAATCACCTAATTTTCATCAGCTTGAAACATTCTCATTTTCCCTGATGTTGTTTTTGAAGAAAAGTATAATTTTAGATTTCATTTAATGTGTTGAGGAAAAAGTTGCTGTATTCTGGCTGTTCAAATTAATATTGCTGATTAAAATATTTCCAGTTTTAGATGTTCAATAATGGTTTGTCCTGTTTGGCCCCCGACTTAGACTGTGTTTTCAGTTTTGGCTCGTTCTGTGATTGAGTTTGACACCCCTGCTATATATAGTAACTTGTTATCCCTTATTTATTCTTTGCACTCTGCACCATTGCATATATAAATCTGAAAATATGCTATACGTGTTGTTTTGTTCATATTTTCTGTCTATTCTGTCAAATACATCAAAAACAATGGAAAAACAGAGCCCAGCTCCTTGATGTGTTCATACACTTAGGAACACAAAGCTGATTGTGATGTTTGTCTTTATTGAGAGAAAATACAGTATTTACTTAATGCTAGGATCCTGTAATTACTGGGGCTTCCCCTGAATCAGATTCAGCAGCAGCTAACACAGACAGCACACATATTTCTGCTCATATCAAGCTTTGTTAGCCTAATTATTCTTCAATGAAGAGTGGATGATCATAAGCATACTAAACTGTGACAATTCACAGCGTCGTTCACTATAAAAACTAACAATGAAATAAATACACTCACTGGCCACTTTATTAAGCTACTTTAATTCTTCAGATTCAATCAGGTGCTGGAAACATGTTGGGACATGACAGAATCACAGACTTGTTGGCAATCTATGATTGAAATATCCCATTTCACCACATCCCAAAGGCTCTGCTGTGGCCATTTGAGTGCAGTGAACTCATCGTCATGCTCAAGAAACCGGTCTGCTGATCTGAGCTCTGTGGATGGAAAATTAACATAAGCAACTGTTCTAAATAAACCTTAGAAGAAATCATTAGAAATAAGCTGAAACTAAGAGCTACTGGCCCAAGATACATGAAAATCAAATATAACAATCAATGAAGAACCAGTTATCAAATAAGAGACGAGAATTTAGTACAAAAATCTCCAAACGCTGACTCCCAGGCCTGCAACCATGGCAACATCATCCAATCCAGCAGTAGCAGCATAATGAGATTCAAGCTCATAGACATAACATAGAGCACCACTGCTCCTTTCCTCACTGTGATTGATAATCACATTAACCTTTCTCATAATTACAAAATCTTACCAGCTCTTTTCTAGTGAGATTTCCCCTTTTATGATAGCGATACGCTGTAAATTATGACTAGTGGCTCACGCTAACTTTGTACAAGCTAACTCCACTGCAGAACAATGTACAGCAGGGGCGGCAGAGAGTCTGATGTCACCTCTTCAGCAGAGAGGGCAGGTGAGGCATGACCCCTAATCATAATGGTATAACTGAGAATAAGACCTTTAGTATAGGTGCATGTGAGAGAGCTCTAGTATCATCTCCAGCCCAGTACTAGCCAACGCCTGCTCACACAAACACACGGAATTTCGATCCTGTGTATGTCCTGTACATATTGCAGATTTGACATCTGAAATACACACATTTATTGATGCACCTCAGCATCAACGCTCGTTAGCACAGAAAGATGCAGACATATTGTAGCCACGCAGGGATGCGGACATCGTCTGATGTTCCCGTTCATGGTTAAACTCTGCAGATGCAGACGAGTGTTTTCTGTGCTGTGAGGACCCGATCTCTCCTCCACATTGAGTGAGCATGGTGCTGCAGTCTGAGATTTAAGGCTGGCTGCTGCACTCAGCTGCCTGCACAGGATTTTCTAATTAGAGTTGGCGACTTGGCTTCGGCTTCGCCTCGCAATAAATCACTGAGCCTCTCAGGTGCATTCCCTCCAGCCCTGCTCAGCGGCATTTCACTATCAGCGCACTGATTGAGTTCCCCCGATATTTTCATCCAGGAGATGGAAGAGAAAAACAGAATCTGTGTGTGTGTGTGTGTGTGTGTGTGTGTGTGTGTGTGTGTGTGTGTGTGTGTGTGTGTGTGTGTGTGTGTGCGTGTGCGTGTGTGCACGTGCGCATGTGTGCATGTGCCAGGGTACCAAAAAGTTAAAAACCTGGAACTTTCCACAAATTACATGAAGTTCTTCATCACTGGGGTGGCACAGTAGTGGAGTGGTTAGCACTCTGGCCTCACGAGGAAAAGGTTCCAGCTTCAAATCCCAGCTGGGTTCTTTCTGTGTGGAGCGTGCATGTTCTCGCTGGTTTCTGTCCCTCCCACAGAGTAAGGACGGGCATGTGAGGATAACAGGTGTGGGGGAGGTAAGGTGTGACCTGTAGTCTAAAGGGTTTCAAATGATCAGTGAGATTAGGAAAATGCTACTGTATATAAATGTGAGAGCATTACATCACCAAACTATCCATCAGTGCCAGCAAAACTAAATGTTTGCTTAAGTAATATTAATTATTGACTGATATCTTATTACACGGAGGACATTTTTTGTATCCAGTTTGTCTCTTAGAATAGTTTAGAATGAAGAATGAAGACAACTGAATGTTTATCCCAAACTATTCTTGGGGTGGCTGTAGATCAGGAGGTAGATCAGGTCACCCACTAATTGGAAGGTTGACGGTTTGACTCCGGGCTGCATGCCAAAGTATCCTTGGGCAAGATACTGAACCCCAAGTTGCTCTCCGATGCAAGTGTTGGAGTGTGAATGTCAGCACCTAACTACAGATGGAAGTGCTTGTATGAATGGGTGAATGTAAATGTGTTGTATAAGCACTCTGAGTGCTCAGATAGAGTAGAACAGCGCTGTCTAAGAACTACAGTAGTCCATTTCCCATTTCTAGAAGCTTCCAGGTGCATTGTAAGGAAGTTAGACAAAACCCTCTTTGATAGGTTTGGACTCCATATATGAGCAGGTTGACCCCGTCCTTATGTGAGCAGTGTTGACTTTGTTTAACTTCCAAATACTTTTTTTGTTTTTTTTATTAGGTTAAGTCTTGTTTTAGTCAAAAGGTATTTTCTTCATCAGGGTCTAATTTTAGTTATTTTTTAATACATTTTCCAAGGATTTTTCAAGCTACAGATGTCATCTGTGTTCCCATGTTCCCATGTTTTATTACTGTGTACTGTGAAGTTAATGGAGAAAGTTCAGTGTCACAAAGCCCATATCTCTGACGGTATGGGGGGGGTGGATCCATGGAACTGGCAGCTGGCACATCTGGAAAGGCTCCATCAGTGCTGAAAGGTGTATCCAGGTTTCAGAGCAGCATGTGCTCCCATTCAGAGACGTCTTCTTCAGGGAAGGCCTTCATGTTTCAGCAGAACGATGTTAAACCGCAGCCTGCAGCTATTCCAGCAGCACGGCGTCACAGTAGAAGAGTCCAGGTGCTGAACCGGCCTGCAGTCCAGGCCTTTGACCAGCTGAGAACATCTGGAGCATCAGGAACCCAAAACCAGGACAAAGCAGCAGCAGGACTGCTGAGCAGCTGGAATCCTCTATCACACCGAACGGGACAACATTCCTCTCCCAAAGTCCAGCCACTGCTCCTCAGTTCCTAGAAAAGAACAGAGATACTGCAGAGTGGGAAACATGACTCCGGCACTGTCGTTGCTATCAAGTTCAAAATGAGCTCATGTTATTCTTTAAATGGAGATTTTCTCAGTTTAAACATGTTTTATGTTGTATTCTAAATTAAATATACAAATCATTGCATTCTCTATTTATTTACATTTTATAGAGTATCCCAACTATTTAGAATTTTGTACAACAAAAACGAAATGCAACATCGCGTGGAGATCTGGTGCAGTGCCATTGGATTGGCAGACCGGGGTGGTGGTCCCCATCTTTAAGAAGGGAGACCGGAGGGTGTGCTCCAACTTTCGGGGGATCACACTCCTCAGCCTCCCCGGAAAGGTCTATGCCAGGGTGCTGGAAAGGAGGGTCCTTCCGCTTCAGTCGAACCTCAGATCCAGGAGGAACAATGCGGTTTTCGTCCTGGTCGCGGAACGCTGGACCAGCTCTTTATCCTCTCAAGGATATTCGAGTGTGCGTGGGAGTTTGCCCAACCAGTCTACATGTGCTTTGTGGACTTGGAGAAGGCATTCGACCACGTCCCTCGGGGTGTCCTTTGGGAGGTCCTGCGGGAGTATGGGGTGTCTGGCCCATTGTTGCGGGCCATTCAGTCTTTGTACAACCGCAGTGAGAGCTTGGTCCATATAGCCGTTAATAAGTCAGATTCATTTCCTGTGGGTGTTGGACTCCATCAGGGCTGCCCTTTGTCACCGATTCTGTTCATAATTTTTATGGACAGAATTTCTAGGTGTAGCCAGGTGGCAGAAGGCTTCTTCCTTGGTGGCCTCAGAGTCTCATCTCTGCTCTTTGCAGATGATGCGGTTCTGTTGGCTTCATCAGGGGGGGGCCTCCAGCTCGCAGTGGAACGGTTCACAGCCGAGTGTGAAGCGGCTGGCATGAGAATCAGCACCTCTAAGTCTGAGGCCATGGTCCTCAGCCGGAAAAGGGTGGAGTGCCATCTCCGGCTCAGGAACGAGTTCTTGCCCCAAGTGGAGGAGTTCAAGTATCTCGGGGTCTTGTTCACGAGTGATGGGAGAAGGGAACGGGAGATCGACAGACGGATCGGGGCTGCTTCTGCAGTGATGCGGACGCTGCACCGGTCTGTCATGGTGAAGAGGGAGCTTAGTGTAAAAGCGAAGCTCTCGATTTACCGGTCGATCTACGTTCCTACCCTCACCTATGGCCACGAGCTTTGGGTAGTGACCGAAAGAATAAGATCGCGAATACAAGCGGCAGAAATGAGTTTCCTTCGAAGGGTGGCTGGCCTCTCCCTTAGAGATAAGGTGAGGAGTGCGGCCATCTGGGACGGGCTCAGAGTAGAGCCGCTGCTCATCCACATCGAAAGGAGCCAGTTGAGGTGGCTCGGGCATCTGATTAGGATGCCTCCTGGGTTCCTCTTGGGTGAGGTGTTCTGGGCATGTCCCACCGGGAGGAGGCCCCTGGTAGACCCAGGACATGCTGGGGAGATTATATCTCTCCGCTGGCCTGGGAACGCCTTGGGGTCCCTCCGGATGAGCTGGAGGAGGTGGCTGGGGAGAGGGAAGCCTGGGCTTCTCTGCTTAGGCTCCTGCCCCCGCGACCCGGCCCTGGATAAGTGGAAGAGAATGGATGGATGGATGGATGGATGGAAAAACAAATGCCCTAGATTACTAACATGATGGAATAAATCATCCACTGTCCACTGCAGCACAGGACAAAGCACCACACAGGAAAGTGCAGCAGGGGCATCTTGACTGTAACTTTTGAAAAAAAAAAAAGGTCAGAATTTCAATTTTTGCTGGAATTCTGCAGGAAAATATTTTGTCATATTTCCGCTGTGATGGTTTAAATGCAAACATGAGGTTTGTTTTTGGCAAAAATCTAAGAAAATGAAACCTAGCAGACACATCATCTTCTAAAAGTTCACATCAGCAGGAGAGACTGCATTAATATTATTCATATTATTCATTTAAAGAAACAGCCTGCCTGATAAAAACAAACAAAGAAACAAACAAAGCCTAATTTGAATGTTTCATTGTGTTGGAGTGAATGATGTGCTCGAGCAGTTTCAGTGGATCAATGGATGCTTATTACCTGCAGCAGTGCAGAGCTGCAGTCCAATGCAGGATGAGCAGAGAGCTCTGACTGCTGCCACATATCAGTGCAACTGAAAAATGACCACTTTCAGAACTAATTTACTCTGGTGATGGTGACATGATTGCACTGCACTTACAATGTCTCTGTAAAGATAAGTAAAATGTGGTGGGAGAGAGCACACACACACACACACACACACACTCTCCAGTGTACTGTACTGATGACTAAGACTCTTCTGTAATGACATGAATGCTAAATGGATCTGTAGTGCTGATTGTCACAATGCAGCGTTTGGGGAGATCAGTCAGCAGAACAGTCAGAGAGCCTCAAAGGCAGCAATACAGAAACCCTTAAACGTCGCCTCTGATCGTAGCAGTGAGGATTTTAAACATTACAGATACTAACAGAAGATCACAGATGATGAATATGAAGGCAGGACAGCTGCTCAGTGTTAATGAATTTATCTGTAAACCACTAAATCAAAAAGCAGACGTGGCATAAATATCATCTCCGATGCATGAAGCCTCAGCTGTTCAGGCTTTGTGATCTTTGCCGTTAATTTATCAACTCAGAAAGGAACAAGTTATTGTTTGATTGCCCTGAAACATTACAAATGACTGCATGTAGAAAAACATGCTTGTTTTTAAACTTATATTGCACATCCATACATTTGATATTGTTCCCACAGTGACCTGCAGTCACAAGGAAAATAAACTTTTCACAGTCCTGTGGGGAAAATAGAAGAACATCCTTACCATCTCCATAATTCAGCAATTCAAAGGCTGAGTATCAGCCAGGTGCTGCTCATCAGATGAACACCAGCAAGTGTGACCACCTCTATAAAACATTTCCTGGTCTGGAGCATTCATGTGTGTGTTAACACAACACCAGTGAGGAAAAACACCAGCAATGATCTTAGAAAAGCAACTGTTGCTTCAGTCTGGGAGTTGCTTTAAGGCCATTTTCGAACAACCTGAAGTCAAATATCTACAGTGAGAAAGATTATTCACAAGTTGCAAAACACTCAAGACAGCTGCCAGTCAGCAAACTCCCCCCAAGCTCAGACCGTGCAACGCTCAGAAACTGCGCCAAGACCCCCATCTCCGACTCTGCAGGCCTCAGCCAGCATGTTAAAGGTTAAAGGTCATGACAGCACAGTTAGACTGAACAAGTATGGCTGGTTTGGAAGGGCTGCAGGTGAAATCTTCTTCTCTCTAAAAGAACACGGCAGCACAGCTTATGTTTGCAACGCTGCATCTGAGCAAACCACAAAGACTTCTGGAACCAGACGAGACCAAAGCGCAGATGTTTGTTCGTCATGCTCAGCAGCACAAACACCTCAGACCAGCTGTCAGCATGGTGGAGGAGGGCTGAGGATTTGGTATATGGAGGAGTTCACGGCTGACTCAGTGACTGCAAGGTGCCCAAAGTATTCTAGAGTCACACGTGAGGCCGTCTGTCTCACAGTCATCAGCAGGACAATGATCCAAGCACAGCAGCAAATCTCCAACAGGACGACTGACGGCCCAGTCGGAGTTCAGACTAGGGATGCGCCGATCCGATATTCAGTATCGGTATCGGTCCGATACTGGCCTAAATTACTGGATCGGATATCGGAGAGAAATAAAAAATGTAATCCGATACATTAAATAACGTTTCGCTCACATTAGCTGCATTACAGTGCTCCGTCGTCTTCTTCTTCTTGTGGGTTTGCGGCTAACCAAACCAGCTTAGAGCTGCATTACCACCACCTACTGGATTGGAGTGGGGGGATCAGGAGTTAGAAAACAACCCTCCGCACATTCTATATAGTTCGCCGTCGCTGCGACGGATTCCCTTTGACAGTGAGCGATCATCGCTGACATGTTGTTCCGCCTCCACCGATCTCTGTCTTGTTTGTGTGTTGTGCTCGCTGTGCTGAGAATCAGCTGTTATTTTTTTTTTCTCTACTTCAGCTCCCGGACATACTGCTAGCGAGCGCAGCTATTAGCACAGGTGACCGTCCGGTACCGGAAGGACCCCTTTCCCGTCAAAATATTTTTGATACTTTAATCCCTGATTTGTGACTAAATATAGACCTGCAGTAGAAACGTATTTAGGAGAATGCTTGTAAATATAAAGCATTACAAGATTGCGCTCACGCAGCCCCCAGTTTGTCAACATAAACACTGATGACGCAACAGCAGCAGTCAGCTGATTTACTGCAGTCTGTCTGCACAAGCGGAAAGAGGCGGAGCCGGTGAGCTCAGATGGAGCAGAAGGAAATTTTTTTTCGTCTTTTTCGTCCCTGTAACCTCCATAAACCTTTACTGGGAAACAGCCGGAGGTCCTTCATCAACCATCTGATCAGTAAGTGAAGAAAAGAGAACTTTGTAGCTGCTCCATCCACCCTGTTTGTTTCACACAGGGAAAAACTGCAGTACGGAAGTTAAAATATGCAGATGAACCGTTGAAAAAACGTATTTCTTATCCAGTTACTTAGGTAATCAATATAAATAGAAATGTCAATTGCTAAAATAATCAATAGTTGCAGCCCTAATGAAATTTGCAACATACCATAAGCCAATGCATCACCTTCTCACACAGAAGCAACAGGATTCAGGTGATAGTTATTGTTGTAAGTAAGTAAAGTTTATTTATATAACGTTTTTCACAGACAGAAAGGCACTGTAACATAATTAAAACACAATATCAACCCCCCACCCCCAGAAAACACTATGTTGAAAACATAATAACATTACCATATTAAAAGAATAAAAATAAAGTCAGAAACCAGAAAGCCTGGTTAAACAGAAAAGTTTTCAACTATTTTTTAAATGATGCCACAGAGTCAGCTAAATGGTGCTGGAGTGGTGAACAGTTCCAGAGCTTTGGTGCCACTGCCTAAAAAGCTCTGTCCACCCTAGTCCTTAGTCTTGTATGTGGGACAACTAAAAGACTTTGATTTTGTTGTGTGAGAGACTGTTGACTTCTTTTTTTATTTTTTTTTTTAATGTTTTTAAATGCCTAGATAAATTTTAAATATCGGATTTATATCGGTATCGGCCGATATCCAAATTTAAAAGTTCGGTATCGGTATCGGACATAAAAAAGTGGTATCGTGCCATCCCTAGTTCAGACCTGGATGAAATGCTCCAGCGTGACATCTGCTGTGCACAAACAAAATCTGCAGCGCTGCTTCAGTTCTGTAAAGAAGACAGGTCCAAAATTCCTCCACAGGGAAGTGAGATACTGACAAAGTCACACAGAAAACCATTACTGCAAGTTTTCCACAAGCTGCTGAATCGGCTGGTGGACTATCATGTAGAGCATAATTATATTTGCATTGCTGTGTAAAATGAATAGCAGCAACAGTGAGTAAGGCCAGAAAGTAGCTGTAATCCTTATATAGCTGACCCAAACCCCACTTACAGAAAGTAATGAAGACAGAGACAGATCTAACTTGTGAAATGTTTAAAAAATAATAATAGAAAGAAAATAAACCATAATAAAAGGAAATATAATAGAAAAGTTCTATGTCATCGTGTGTGCCTTTTATAGGACAAAGTCATTTTCAAACGGTGCACTGCAGGATAAAAACTGGATAGAAAACATAATCTTTAAACACAGAAAAGTCACGAAGGACGTGAAATAAACTGAAGTGAAAAAAGTAATTTAACAGATGACAGAGTCACGCAGTCCCAGCCTCCTTAGGCTGTTTCCAGAGCAAATTAATTACTGTAAAGCATTATTACTATTGATAAATCTCTTCACCATGCATAAATCTGTAGTTTGTTTTCCTGTCTCTCTGGATTTGGACAGAGGTAAACAGCAGTGCCCAAATCATAAACACTAATATATTAAAAAGCCACTTCTAATGTTGTACATATTACAAAAAGCTGTTTACGGCCAAATGTGCTTTTTGCCCGAGCCTTTCATTCTGTTAGCCCAACGTTTGAATACAAGATGCAGTTCGAGTGATTCTGGTTGGAGAAAGGGTTTTAATAGCTGAATCAAACACTAAAAGCTTTGCAAATTGTTTGAAAGCAGCAGCAGATGATGGATGTTGATGGCGCACCATGAAACAAAATAAAATGTGACTCTAAACGGGGCAGTCGGGGTTCAAGCGCAGCTCATTTATATAAACATATTTTCCTCATGTGTCCTTTCTTTCTCACTGGACTCTCCCTGCCTTCAGTTTCTTCTTCAGTCTTTATCACTAACACGTGTCACCTGTGCAGGCAGCGCCTCAGACAGTGTAAGTCCTTTGCAACAGCTGAACACATGACAGGTATATCATAAACATACACACTGAATAATATTTGTCTTGCTGTTTCAAGACGAGGCTGTTTAAAGACATTTCATAGCCAATCAGAACCAGTGGACTTTGAAACTACAGTAGCAGAAAGTACTGTGTGTATTATTGTTGGTTATGATCTTTCAATGGGGTTTCTTAAAAATAAGAAAATATAATATTTTGACTAGAAACTAGAAACCAGCCACCACTTCCAGCTCTTCCAGGAGGGGGTTATTCTTAAGCCAGCTCCAGGAGCACTCCTCCCAGCAGCACCTCACCCTGAAGGCATCGAGGAGTGGTGGTCCAGCATCCTGGTCAGATCCTTTGGATGTGGAGGTCTAGGACTCTACTCAGAGCCAGCTCCTCACCTTATCTCCAAGGCTGAGGCTCACTACCCTTTGGAGGAAGCTTCATTCCCACCACATGTATCAGTGATCTCATTCTTTAGGTTGCTGCCCAAAGCTCATGACCACAGATGAGGGGAGGAATGTAGCTCAGTCATGCTTAACTCTCTCCTCACCAAACAGACCAGTGCAGCATCAGCAGCACTTGCTCCACTCTCCCCTCACTCGTGCACCCTGAGGTACTTAAACTCCTCCACTCGGTGTGGACATTTCACCCTTTTCAGAATCAGAATCAATTTATTGTCATTACATGTCAGACATATAACGAAATCAGTTTCAGAACACCCATCCAAGAAAAGACAAAGAAATCAAACAAACAGGGGAGATAAGTGTCGGCAGCCTTGCTGCCGTTTTAAAAGGAAGATGGAAACATAGTGAATACAATAGTGTAAGTGAGGAGAAAAAAGCATCTCATACTTTCCCCGTTCCAGGGTAATATATAAGGTTCAAAAAACCTCTGCATAGCATAGCATAGTGTAAGCACAAATAGCATGGGAGCGCTAGAGTGGGGAGGGGTGGGGATGGAATGGGGCCAGTGGAGGTGAGTGGATTTGGGTTACTGTGGAGCTGACCCAGCTCCCCCCTCAGCTAACAGTTCCTGATAAGAGGTGGAGTGTTCATCAGCAGCTTGGTCAGTTCACACAGGTCAGAAGACGGGACAGTGCATCTGTTTACATAACATCCAGGAGAAAAACGAGATAACCGGCAATCCAAGGCTGGTCAGGGTGCCAAATTTCAGATACTGCAACTGTTTTGCTACAGGCTGCCATAACTGATTAATTTGCTGACAGCCTTACAGGCTTGCTGGAACCTCTCAATGGTGAAAAAATCCAATCATCCAAATTTTCTTGGTTCTACCCTTGCCGTTCAGACACAGACATTCCCAAGATCTAATCCATTCCGATTCAGCTCCAGCCGAGTCTGAGTTTGTACTGCGCTGCACCCTCACAGGCAGCCTTACCAAGGCCCGAATGGCTGCCCAGACGTCCTGAATTTCACGATAAGCCAGGTATCCCCAAGTCCAATCAGGAGAAATTCTGGTATCAATAAGCCAAATATATATGCCACGTCCAATCGACAGTACAGCCAGGCACGTCATCTTCCACTCTCCACAGGAGTCCATAACATAGCCAGCAGGGTTTGTCAGTCAGACAAGAGGAAAGAGGGTTCTCTTTTTCTCAATCTCCTCATGAGATTTGTGGCTGAGAACCATGGCCTCATGGCTCTACTGCAAACTGCCATAGTGTGAGTTGGAGCTCATCACTTGATGAAGCCAACAGAAGCACATCATCTGAAACCCTCCAGCTCTGGGCTGTGCCCAAAAGAAATCTGCCTTCTGGAACAAAACAAAGCCATGGATGTAAAACCCAGGATCACAGTGTTACAGTTCTGGGTTTAACCTTGGTTCAGTTTAAACGACCGAGCTTTAACCTGAGGTTTATGAGCTGTGGTGCTGATTGGCAGCTTTTGTTGCCCATGGACACAGCCAAGCCAGCTCTTTCCAGTTTATTTGCTGAGTTTATTTAGCCAGCTGGTAACAGTGGCTTCATATACAGATGAGAACAAATTTCACAAAACTCTTGCAAAGAAAGCAAATAAGTCTACAGAAAAATTCCTTCAAAACGCTACAGTGAGAAAGTAATTTAGGAAATGTTGTCTTTTTACATAGCCTGAGTGATTGCAGGACTTGCACTGCACACCATGTCTGTGAGGGAAATATGGGAATAAAATAACACTTTAACTTCTCATACACTGTATCAAATGCTGTCGAGGTTGTTGGTATTCCCTTCCATGAAGCGTGTCATAGGCTGCTTCACCTCACACTGAAGGTACCAAAACCCCATTTTCCTCTGGTATGCTTCTAAGTACCATGAAAGCACAGAATATTTTTAATAATAGAGCAGCAAAGTTAGAGCTCCATCGTGTTAAACTGGGTGTGAATGTACAGCTGTGTCAGCCTGTAGCTTGGATTAATTTTTGATATGTGACCTTTGACCTGACTGTTGCCGGTGTCCCCCTCAGCCACAGCTTCAACATAGGAAATGAAGTTCTCCAGTTAAAAAGTCAAAAATGCTAAAACATTAATCAGGCCTGGAGATACATCTGTAAATAGAAAACTGTTGAGCAGAGGGGAAAATGGCCTCGTTGCCTGGTCTGTCACAGCAGTGCAGATGAAGCCCGACTGCCCTCACCGAGTCAGCATTTGTCCACATGACGGACACTAACTTGAAAGCTTTGGCACCTGACTAATTGTACGGATCAATCCAGTGCATCACTGCAGCGGGGGCAGGAGGGACGAGAGGTGAGAGAGGTCCTGATGGGATTGCAAGGAGCAGCTTTTCAAGAGGAGGAGGTAAAATCTGATCATATACATGCAAATCAGAGACAGCTGCAAGCTGCTGCTGGCAGGGTTTATAAGCCAGCAGAGGAGACTTAGACGATGCATCACTGCAAGCCTATTAATTCATGATTCATGAAAGTTTTTGATACAGTCACACATTGCTTCACATGTGACTGTAACTGTTCTCAGCAAACATGCTAGGAATCTATAAGAAAGGAAGATGGCTGTCCAAATGTGCGCTCTCAGGTGATTTCTAATTAAATTTCTATTCTGCGTGTCCTTCACCCTGCTGAATCCTGATATTTTTGCTGCTGCACCAGCACACAGTGCTACAGTAATGATTTAATTCATTTCCCATTGGGGACCAGTTGAATGGAACTGAGCCCTCGTTGATGTCATTAGTTCCTTCTGTGTTTTTTTTTTTTCTAGCTTTGACAAATGAAAATGTCTTTTTGATGCTAAACCAGGATCATTAAAGTCATGTTCATCCATCATTGATGTCAGAGCTCTGTTCTTTCTGTCATGGCATACCAAAATACTGAGAGTTGCATAAGCAAATTGAAATTTGTTGTACTGCTGAATGTTTCAGCCTAAGAGAAAAAGAAATTGGTTTTTATGTGACTAAAACAATCATTTCATTGACTGGATTTTCTCTGACACTTTGCCTGATGTTATCATGTCACCTTCCGGTTGTCCAATGCCCCTATTTTCAATTTCAATTTGATGATGAATGGATTTGTTCTTATACAGCGCTTTTCTACTCTAGCTGAGCACTCAAAGTACTTCACACAACAAGTTTGCATTTACACACTCATACAAGCACTGTTTCTTTTATGTTGAAGGGCTTTCTAGCTAGCATTCACACTCCGACAGTTGCATCAGAGAGCAACTTGGGTTTCAGTATCTTGCCCAAGGATTCTTTGGCCCGTAGACTGGAATCGAACCACCAACCTTCTGATTAGTAGATGACCTGCTCTACCTCCTGAGCCACAGCCACCCCATTAATATGGCTTCAGTTCACAACAGCACTCGCCTTCTGTTTATTTGGAGCCATAGCATAGAAATGCAGCTCCTGGGTCAGCTGTGTTTATCAGGTTCTCCTGGTTTTGGTGATTAACTGGTTTTCTATGTTAAGTCCTTGCTCACTTTACAAGCTCCAAGCATCAAGACTAATCACCAGTGCAATGACTGATGGCACTCTTGAATCCTAGAATTTCAGCTGCTGGAAAAGAAAAAAACCATAAGTGTTGAGACGAGTGCAGCTCACTTTGAGATTTTCCACGCAGTCCCAAATGTTCATTCTCCAAAATGGCTTAAAGGAATTAACTGTCAATTTGCTCCAAAGAGACTCCCAGTTTGAATTTTACTTTGTCAACTTGATGTCTCCTCACTGTTTGTCTGCTACTGATAAGCTCCATCAAGCTTCATGAATCAAACCATCTTTTCTCTGTCTTGCACATTTCTCCATATTCCTTTTTTCTTTTAGCAAATGGTTAGATGTCTTTTTCCCAGCCATGTCTGAGCCATGCTGTCTTATAGCCAAGTTCTGACAACTTCTGCAGCGGGTCAATCACAGAGGAGGGAATTAATTTTGACTTGTCCTTCTCTGGGCTGTCACAGCACTGCAGCTTTGCTTCTTTGGGGGCCAGGGGGCCTTTGTTTCCTTCACAGGCTTCTTTCCAGCAGCTTTGTGCCTTTGATATGATCCCATCAGTTTATTCACAGCCTTCAGAACACATTACAGCTCCTCAGTGAGGAAAAAGAAGTGATTACTGAATACTTGTCGAACCATGTTAGCTTAGAGTCAGAAGGCTTGTTGCTGCATTTGACAGCTGCGTGTCTCTGACTCCTAGTGCAGAGGTGCACACAGCAGAAAGGGCCTTCACCTGTTTAACATCATATTTTAATACATATAAATCTGCATATTACTCTCAGTGTACTGTAGTTTCAATTTAAGTCAAACATTTTCACAACACATCAAAAACTACTAAGAAATATCAATTCTTCTCTTATATAACACTTGTAATCATACAGTTTATGTAATCCAAGGTTTTTACTCAATACTTTAGGTGACAATAACTAAAGACTTGACAGACAGTGGAATATACAAATGAAAATCAGACCTAAATAACTAGAAAAATAAACCATCAGAAAATAAACAAAGTTTTTAATTTCTAAACCCAAAGGAGCCAAGGAAAGGTATAATAAATGCAAAGAGTATACTCAATGCTGACAACCCCATTCACTAAATGGAATAGTTCTTATTTAGTACGTTTCTACTCTGACTGAGCAATCCAGCACTCAAAGTGCTTTTACAACACATTTACCCATTCACTTCCTTATGAAGCTAAACTATGTGCTTACTGTCTACCATTCACATGAACTCATACGAGCAACTTGGGGTTCAGTATCTTGCCCAGGGATACTTTGGCACACAGCCCAGAGCAGCCAGAAAGTAAACTGCAAACCTTCTGATTAGTAGGTGACCTGCTCTACCTCCTGAGCCACAGCCACACTAAAGAAACAAGAAAAAAACTTGAATATAAATCATTCTCACAACCGATAAGAACTATTGACCATTAACAATTAACTCACAAAAACTCAAAACCCTGTGACCAAACCCAGGACCGTGACAGATCATGTTAGCTACAGGGAGCTTTAAACTACTCTGCATAAAACAGCACATGGTTGTCAGTGCAGCTTCATCCACCACTACCACTGTCAGAGCTCCCAGAGCATCAAAAGATGCTACAATTTAACATCAATGCCAAATATCTTTAAAATAATAAACATCTCCATTCTGATTAGATCTGGTGTCATGACTGAATTAATACCATAGTGATACAGAGACAATGTGTGGTATAGTTTGCAGGTGAGATGCTGCTTTATTCCCTCATTTTAATGTCAACTTACCTTCATTAGCATTAAAAGAGACAACAATCAACATTTTTACATGAAATCTTTTTAACTTTCTTTTCCTTTTCTTTACGCCTCACATAGCAGTTGAATGAAGGCAGTGAAGCTCTTTTTCCCTCCACACAATCACATAAACACACTCGCTCCATCTCCTGGGTCACGACTGGTCCCTGGAGAGGTGTCTGTCATTGCCTGACATTGTATTGTATTGTTATTCAGCTCCACGTTCTGCTCGCATGACAAGATATTGTGGCCCTGATGAAACTGTGTTGTATCCACTGCGGCTCAATTTACGATCCTCTGCAAGAGCAGTAGGGATGCTAGTCTGCAGGAGAGCCATCTGTTTTTATGGCGACAAGCTGTGGGAGCACAGAGAGGTCTCAAAGAGTAGGAGGAAACAGAAACCTTACCATATGAATGTAGCAAATATAATCTGCCTGCATAGGCAAGAAGAGAAGACGACCAGTACATTTTGGAAGAAGATGAGCACAGATATTATTGGTATGAATTTTAATTGCATGGGTCATATTTGTTAATGCAGATTAAGGCTAAAACTTAGGAACAAAATGTAGAACGTACAATAGTGTTTCATGCAGTTCATTATCACGTTCCCTGGCTAATATGCTTTTGATTTTTCACATGCTGCAAACAGAGTGCTCACACTGAGCCACTAAGATAAACAGTAAGTATATCCAGAATCCTTCTGCAGGCGGTCTTTCTCCTACAAGCGATCAGATCCTCTACCAGAGGCCTGGGAGCTTGAGGGTCCTGCGCAGTATCTTAGCTGTTCCCAGGACTGTGCTCTTCTGGACAGAGATCTTGGACCCTCTCTCCCAGTTTGGGGGTCACTGCCCTGAGTGTTCCGATTACCAGGGGGACCACTGATACTTTCACCTTCCACATCCTCTCTAGCTCTTCTCTGAGCCCTTGGTATTTATCCAGCTTCTTCTGTTCCATCTTCCTGATGTTGCTATCATTTAGTATTGCTACATCTATCACAGCCATCTTTCACTTGTCCACCACCACTATATCGGGTTAGTTAGCCATCACCAGTTTGTCTGTATCTGGAAGTCCCACAGGATCTTAACTCTGTCATTCTCAACCACCCTTGGGGGCGTATCCCATTTTGACCTCGGGACTTCCAGGTCATACTCGGCACAGATGTTCCTGTATACTATGCCGGCCACTTCATTATGGTCCATGTATGTAATGCCTGCTAGCATCTTGCACCCTGCTGTTATGTACTGGATCAGGGGCATCTCTGTGCTATGTTCATGTGTTTGAGGGAGTGCTTTTGAAAATCATTTGCTCTAAACTGAAGCCTCCAGTCAGTGATGTCAGTAACGCGTTACTCTAATCTGATTACTTTTTCCGGTAACGAGTAATCTAATCTAATCTAATCTAATCTAATCTAATCGAATCGAATCGAATCGAATCTAATCTAATCTAATCTAACGCGTTACTATTTGGAGTCCAGTAATCAGATTAAAGTTACTTATAAAAGTCACTGTGCGTTACTATTTTTGTCATTTTCCTCAATACAAAGATCTATTTTTTGCTTTCTTCTTGCGTCTTGGGGAGTGATGTCTGACCGACGCAACAATTAAGTCCTGTTTTCATCATGAGGACAATAACAGCACACAGACACAAACTTAAACAATGGAGGGAGGAGAGAGATGCGCACTATTGTGAGTCTGTGTCAGCTAATGATGACAATATCAAGGTTAGTTGTGCACTCTGTGCTGGTGACAAAGTGCTAGTTTAAATGAATCAACACCCCCGAGTCACAGTAACTGTCAGAATGCTTGAAGCACAGGTCGAGGAGGAGGAGTAGCAGCAATCTTTAATTCCAGCTTATTAATTAACCAAAGACCCAGACAAAGTTTTAATTTGCTTGAAACTCTGACTCTTAGGCCTGGGAGTCCTAATTAAAAAATTCAAAAACCTGTTTTATTTGTTATTATCTATCATCCACCTGGTCCTTACTCAGAGTTTCTGTCTGATTTCTCAGACTTTTTATCTGATTTAGTGCTCAGTTCAGATAAAATCATTATAGTGGGTGATTTTAACATCCATGTAGATGCTGAGAATGACAGCCTCAACACTGCATTTAATCTATTGTTAGATTCAATTGGCTTCTCTCAAAATGTAAAGGAGCCCACCCACCACTTTAATCATACTCTGGATCTTGTCCTAACATATGGCATAGAAACTGAAGACTTAACAGTATTCCCTGAAAGCCCCCTCCTGTCTGATCATTTCTTAGTAACATTTACATTTACTTTAATGGATTACACAGCAGTGGGGAATACGTTTTATTATAGTAGAAGTCTTTCTGTGCTGTAACTAAGTTTAAGGATCAAATTCCTTCATTATTATGCTCTTCAGTGCCAACACAGTGCAGAGCAGCTACCTAAACTCCCACAGAGGTCAGTTATCTTGTCAGTAGTTTTACATCCTCATTACATGCAACTCTGGAAACTGTGGCTCCTCTGAAACAAAGGTTTCTCAAAAATCTTTGAAAGAGTAGTTGTAAAACAGCTAACTGATCATCTGCAGAGGAACGGTTTATTTGAAGAGTTTCAGTCAGGTTTCAGAATTCATCACAGTACAGAAACAGCATTAGTGAAGGTTACCAATGATCTTCTTAGAGCCTCTGACAGTGGACTCATCTCTGTTCTTGTCCTGTTGGACCTCAGTGCAGCTTTGATACTGTTGACCATAACATTTTATTACAGAGATTAGAGCATACTATAGGTATTAAAGGTACTGCACTGCAGTGGTTTGAATCATATTTATCTAATAGACTCCAATTTGTTCATGTAAATGGTAAATGGACTAGTTCTTATATAGCGCTTTTCTACTCTGATATGAGCACTCAAAGCGCTTATACAACCTGTTTGCATTCACCCATGCACTCCCATTCATACAAGCACTTCCATCATTAATTAAGCTAAGTGCTTTTTTAATTAACTAGCATTCACATGCATTCATACTCCGACAGAACGGTCGGAGAGCAACTTAGGGTTAAGTATCTTGCCCAAGGATACATTGGCATGTAGCCTGGAGTAGCCAGGATTCGAACCGCTGACCTTCCGATCAGTAGGTGACCTGCTCTACCTACTGAGCTACAGCCACCCCAATGGCTGTAAATGGGGAGTCTTCTTCACACACTAAGGTTAATTATGGAGTTCCACAGGGTTCTGTGCTGGGACCAATTTTATTTACATTATACATGCTTCCCTTAGGCAGTATTATTAGAAAGCACTGCATCAATTTTCATTGTTATGCAGATGATACTCAGCTTTACCTATCAATGAAGCCAGATGATGCACATCAATTAGTTAAACTGCAGGAATGTCTTAAAGACATTAAGGCCTGGATGACCTCTAATTTCCTGCTTCTAAATTCAGATAAAACTGAAATTCTTGTTCTCGGCCCCACAAATCTTAGAAACATGGTGTCTAACCAGATACTTACTCTGGATGGCATTACTTTGGCCTCCAGTAACACTGTGAGAAATCTTGGAGTCATTTTTGACCAGGATATGTCCTTCAATGCACATATTAAACAAATATGTAGGACCGCTTTTTTGCATTTGTGCAATATTTCTAAAATTAGAAACATCCTTTCTCAGAGTGATGCTGAAAAGCTCATTCATGCATTTATTACTTCTAGGCTGGACTATTGTAATTCATTATTATCAGGCTGTCCTAAAAGCTCCCTGAAAAGCCTTCAGCTGATCCAAAATGCTGCAGCTAGAGTACTGACAGGGACTAGAAAGAGAGAGCAGATTTCTCCCATATTGGCTTCTCTTCATTGGCTCCCTGTTAAATCTAGAATAGAATTTAAAATCCTTCTCCTCACCTACAAGGTCTTGAATAATCAGGCCCCATCTTATCTCAAAGACCTCATAGTACCATATCACCCCAACAGAGCACTTCGCTCTCAGACTGCTGGCTTACTTGTGGTTCCCAGAATACTTAAGAGTAGTGTTTCTTGCTCATGTATCTCCTTTCTCTCTGTTTGTACACCAGTCTGCATTTAATCATTAGTTATTATTATTCTTCTCTCTGTCCCCTCACCCCCAACCAGTCTCAGCAGATGACTGCCCCTCCCTGAGCCTGGTTTTGAGGGAGGCTTCTTCCTTTTAAAATGTAGTTTTTCCTTCCCGGTGTTGTCAAGTGCTGCTCATATGGGGTCATCTGATTATTGAAATATTCTCTGTATTATTGTCAGTCCTGATGGTATTTACCGTTACAGTTTAAAGTGTTTCGAGTCAACTGTTGTAACCTTTGTCGCGCTATAAATAAAATTAAATTGAATTGACTCGAACCATTCTGTCTGTTGCCTGTGTTGCAATCAGTGTGTCAAACAGCAGCTGGGGGTGAAGTAAAAGTCAGAGCTGCAGAGGGGAAATGGTTAGATTTGTCATTTTTCATTTGTGAAATTTTAAACTGTTCCGTGTCTCTGACCAGGCACTCTGCTGCTTCTGAAAAAACATGTTGCTACAGGAAAAGTGGACAAATAATCATCTACTTAAGAGCACATTTTAAACAAAAAAAATATATGAATCAATACATATTTCCATTGATTAACTTTATTTTAACATTAGAAGTTGGTTCATGCAGATAAAGTCTTGGGGACAAATATTTCACCTGAGCATAACATTAGAGCAAAGGGGCACCTGAAGATGAGCTTATTAAAATGATGCCAGTCAAACCTGAAATGGTGGATTTTCTGTCACAGCAGCATGAGTTAGTAAGACATTTCTGTATTAGTGCCTTTAATGTATTTTTCCTGTAGGGTTTCTGGGAAATGACAGCATTGTGCAAGTTTTTCAGGGAAGATTTCTTTTCCAAAAAATATAATCTCTCAACACCTTCATGTATGATTTTCCTCGAGCACACAATCACATGTGACTGCATGTGAATAATTTAGTAAATTAGTTATGTATGGCTGTAGTCACACATGAAAGTGTGTCTGCACACACTTGTGTATCACAAATGTGTGCAGACACACATAGTTTCTGAATCTATGTAATCCGTCATCTGGAAGTTCTTAAACACACTGAGGATTCAGTGCTGTCACTGAGAAGAAGCAGCAGCTCAGTGGAGAATCTAGTTAGCTCTGAATTCTGACTTCCTCATCAGCTGCTTCGTTTTGTGTTGCTGTCGTGGAAGCAGCCGGCACATTCTCGGCACATAAGCATCCGTCTCAGCTGCAACTGTTTGCATTTCTGAAACTCAGCAGGATTAATTTTAACTACCTACACAAAGACTGTCAGATTATTTTCATTATATTGTTAAGCAGTTTTTTAATTGTTAAATGGTTACCTTCAACACTGGCCTTCTGACAGAACCCTTTATGACTGGGTTCAGGATCGCCCACAAAGGCAAATCTATTACAATATGAATAAGGACCATACCTAACAAATAATGCTGACATCATTGGATCCATAAATAAACACATATTTACTACAGTTTCTATATTCTGTGTCCAGTAACATCCACCAGGTCACCAGTACCCGGTCTCTATCAAGGCTGGGGTTTTGGTAGTTGAAATTTCTAGTCTTTTTAAAATGAGGCTGTTTGGCTGCTAGTTTATTCTTCACATCACTTCTGCTTTCTCATGCTGTCAAACTCAAAGCTGACATCATTGCTCTGGTCCAATCATCTTTCTGCCCACCTTCTTCAAACCAGTCAACCTCCACTCTGCATCCTTTAAATCTCACTGCTTACCTGCCACTCTTCCTTGCAGACTCATTCGTGTGACCCACCTCACCCGAGTCACTCAGTGCCCCATCCAAGCCTCCATCTTTATCTTCACCCCACCAACGTCTAGTCTCCGTGGGGTCCTGTCCTAATTCCGATCATCGCTGGGATTCTGTTCTGCTTTGATGGGCCATCGGAGTCTAACTGCCAAATAGCTTAATTGAATTCTGTATATCAGTAAATAACGTTCAGCTCTTCCTGATGGTAGATAGATAGATAGATAGATAGATAGATAGATAGATAGATAGATAGATAGATAGATAGATAGATAGATAGATAGATAGATAGATAGATAGATAGATAGATAGATAGATAGATAGATAATAAAATAGTAGCTATAGTAACTGATCATTTGCACATAACATAACAAATAAATACCAAATAACTAACATTCTCACACACATCTTACATGTCGATTTTGTGGGTTGTTTGAATTGCATTTAGTTTGGTTATTGCCGTGGCGTAGAAACTGTCTCTGAGTCGGTTTGTGTTTGTTCTTAATGCTCTGTATCTTCTACCTGAAGGCAACAGTGCAAACAAAGAGCGTCCGGGGTGACAAGTGTGCGAGTCCTCCAGTGAGGGGAGAGGGCAGCCGATGAATTTTTTTTGGCTGTATTCATAACCCTTTGGAGAACTTTTCTTTGAGCCGCAGTGCTGCTGTTATACCATGCACAAATACAGTATGTTAGTATGCTCTCTATGGAGCACTTGTAGAAGGATACCAGCAGATTTTGCTTGATATTGTTCTTCTTGAGAACCCTCAGGAAGCACAGGAAGTGATGGTCTTTTCTTATTGAACTGCCAATAGCAATTTTATTTATACGACACATTTCATCACACATAAACTCAATGCAGTTAACATAAAAGATTAAAATATAAAAACCTCTGTAGATCTACTGTGCCTGACCCTTAACATTAAATTGCATTGCTGTCTCGTGATTGGTTTGGATTTGGTAAAATTATTCTAATCAACATTTACTGTTTATAGAAAATAGGAAATTAGAAGGAAGTGTTCACTGATTTATGCAGTCATTCTGACTTTGGTCATCATCCTCACACCACGCTTTTGACAACAGAATTTTGGTGTGTTAGACTGTGAAACTGGTGCATGCAACATGTGAATAAAGTTTCTGCCATTCTGTCCATAAAAAGCCAAATCCATACTGTACCTTACTCAAGTTTTAGCCCATCGAGGTCGTGTCGATGTGCACTTGTGGTTTGTAAATAATTTAGTGAAGTCCTGTTCTGACCACCTGCATGTGCAGATCTGCATTTCTGCCTGGTCCTTAAATTTGTGTAGAGAGCAGCCGTTAAAGTTCTAACTTTAACTGGTGTAGGATCATTACTGGTGATGAGAGCTGAATTCACAGCTATGACCCAGAGACAGTTTTCAGTGAAAGAGTCCACCTTTGCCAGACTTGAAGGCAGTGCATCTTAAATATAACTAAAAAAGGCTCAGCTGTGGTGCAGGCCAGCATGCACCAGCACACAGTCAAAAGTTCTTTTAATTCACCATCAACCATACAGTACTTCTCTGTTTCTGAATACAACAGTTTGTTTTTTGTTGGAACTCTTTAATCATACTATAAATGTTATTTCTGGACATTTGCTGAAATTACAGAAAATCTCCTTCAGCTTGCTGGAACAGACTGAACAGGCCTTATTAACTCTACACTCTGTAAAAGTGTATTTAGCACATCATAACTGAAGTGAATGTTTTTAAACTGTACTTACCTTTCAGTGTGCAGATTATTTTGTTTTTTTACACTTGAAGTACTAAGTGCCCTTATTATATCTATTCTGCTCTGACCTTTTTATCTCTGCAGGAGAACCCAAGAGCATGTTTACCTTGTAAAATTATAGTTTTATATAGAGCCATTAACGCTGGTATTTCTTTATTTTGTCAAATTCTTCCATAAATGTGGCAAACATGCCATGAGTTTAGCTATGATAACCTAAACTGCTCTCAACATAGTAGCCTGCAGCAAGCCAGCAGACTGCCTGTACACCCAACAATACTGGTATAAGAAGTGTAACAGCAGAACATAATGTTATCTTCTGACTCTCAGCTCAGCAGCCTGCAAAGTCACAACCAACCAGTGCAGTGTTTGAGTGTGTTTGCTGCCGCTGCGCCTCGCGGCTGCTCTGCCTGAGTGTGTCACAGTGAGCACATGACATTGGGGACGAGCGTTTTGGCATTGAGTCACAGGGGGAATCCTCTCCACTCTTCTCTCTCGCTCTGTGACCACCCCCATCGGATAAAAGTCGTCTGCCACCCAGTCCCCATTGACAGCACCAGAGGCTGAGACGCTGCGGTCCTATTTATAGGCCTATCCCTTCCATGGCTGCTGCCATGGCTAATCTGCGTGACTGTGGCCCAGTGGCGGCAGATTTAGCTGTGTTTTCCTGATGGGATTAGCAGTGACATCACGTCTGGAATCCCTTGAAGCAGCCAGGAGGGGCCCTTTGCTTCTTCTCCTCCTCTTTGCACACCGATGTTCGCCTCGTACACTCCCGATTTGTGCAGAGTTTGCCATCTGCTGCCTGCACACTCATGGAGCGAGGTCCATTAATAATGAGCTAACTGTAGCTAGATCGAGCGTAACAGCAGATGACGCCATGGCTCGTACGAGATGTCAGCAGTGTTTTGACACACACTCACTTTTCTGAGGGGCCTTGTTTACATTTCAAAGTCACTTCAAATGTATGATCACTTGAGTGCTGCTAACCAAACAGGACAAACTCTGATGTTTTAGAGCTAATTGATTCTCATGTCATTAATCAGTGTCATGTTTGCCTCCTCCTGCTCGTGCACATGAACAAAAACCCTTGATGTGATAAGGAGGTGATCCCCTGAGTCCTAACTGTCATATCAAAGTTGCCTTCATTAGTTCTGCCCTTCCATCCATCATGAGTCAAAGAACAGCTTCACGACACACAACATGACACACTCTTTTTGTGAGTCAGTTTAATGCACTCCCTCACGACGATTTTTTAAATACAAACCCAATCTGACTGATGAATCAGAGCTGCACAGCTTTCCCACCACCATCTCTCTGGATTTACAGTCACAGCTACATGAGCTTTTTTTCCTCTGTACTGAAAGCTTGTCATATCTGTGCTAGTGCAGCCTGATACCAAGGCTTCATGGGACCCATGTTTCCTCATACATGCCGAAAAAAATCATCTTATCACACTTTGCCAATTTTATTTTTAGATCAAAAACAGGAAAAAAAACTATGATAAAGAAGAACCTCAGTGGTGATCAGTACGTGTTGCTGCTGTATTTGATTGGATTACATCCATTTATAGTATATAGCACATCTTACCAACACTGGCCAGCATACAGTATTGTTCTTACCAACCTATAAGCATCCATATGAAATGCTATTGGTTTATGAAGTTGTAACCAGTTTACATCCTCGTGTAGCAAATGTACAGACACTGAGTCATTTTTGTGAGCATTTTTTTGACAAATAAATTAGATTAATATTCACTCTGCTTCTAACTCTATTTGAAGAAGATGCTTCTGAAGGTTGCGCTCTTTTCTGATTGTGTGTGTCTGCTGTGTGGTGCTGATAGTGGACAGTGGGTTTATCAGAGCTTCTTTTATTAAAACCACTGAGTAGAAATTTTTCTTTATGATTTCATAAGAGTGACTGCTTACAAGTAGGTGTAGTGAAATATTAATATAGATATTCAGTGACTATTGCAACAACACCATCTAGCTACATGTCCATTTTTTTTCCAAACACCATTTTTCCCAGCGTAGGGGACAGCTCGGACAGCTCACCGGTCCATCGCCAGCCAACACAAAGAGACTAACAACTATGCACTTTCACATGCATATCTGTGTATCTGTGGTCTGTAGGAGAGAACCCACTTTCCAAAAACAGTGCAGCAGTGGCCAAAACTGGGTGACATCACCACAGCTGTGTCCATCTGTTATATACAGGCTGTGGTTTGGGGGCTGCAGCGTTAGGCTCCAAACCTATCACAGTTCTGGCATGATGAGCAGTTGAATATAAAGGCTGAATAGTTGCTTTTGGTGCCTGTTGAAACAATATAAGTACCTTCTGGCTCACTCTGTCCTCATTGGCCAGTTGGCCCATTGGTTTTGTTGCATGGCAACATCAGCTTACTGAACAGAGTGAGGACACTTTTGCTTCTTTGCTGATTTCAGTGCTATAACTCTCTGAGATACAGAGCTCTGCCTTCAGCCAGACTGGGGCTCCATCCTGAGGGTGGTGGAGACGGTGAGTTTGGTGTGAGGTAGTGCTTCTCAGTCTCCATGCTGACACAGAGCTGAGCTAAATGTTTTCTGAGCTCATTTTGTGTATTAATGGAGCATGTTAGGGCTGCTGTCAGAGCCTTCTGGCTATTCTATTAAAGACGTCCAATTAATTATGCAGAATGTTATGCATTACAGAGGGTGGGCGGGGCACCAGCCCTGCAATTAGTGGCTTAAGAGTTTGGATCCTATTATTACTGGAAAGCAGGAGGGCTTTGATGCTACAGATTCAGCTGCCCTTCTGTGCAATAAAAATAGCAGCCTGTATTTATTTATTCATATATAAAGATTATGATTTCCATGGCTGAGCAAAGAGGGGGATAGTTTTTAATTAACTTAGTATATAATCATGGTAGATTGTTTTTATCCATATAACACTCGTCTCTTTGCAATTAAGCTGGCAGCAAGTGTTGATCCCTCTCAGTGATAAGATTTGGAAGACGTGCAGTTCATGAATGAACAGGCCGCTAATCCAGTTAAGTTCAGCAGTCCTGATGGTATTTACCCAGTCAACACACCAGCAAATGGAACGGTTTTGCTGACTCTATTAATGTGCTGCAGTCTTTGTGTTAATAAGAGGCAGTCAGATAATCACTTTTGTTTCCTTTGTTCATGAGTTTTAGAAGTGCTTCTAATGACAAGTGGATGCTCCTCCCCTAAAAGTTCATCCAGCTTCACTGTAACAATAACACTGTAACACTGTAACCTGCAACGCTGCAACGCTGTAACGCTGTAACACTGTAACACTGCAACACTGCAACGCTGTAACGCTGTAACGCTGTAACGCTGTAACACTGCAACGCTGTAACGCTGCAACACTGTAACACTGCAACGCTGTAACGCTGTAACGCTGTAACGCTGTAACACTGCAACGCTGCAAAGCTGTAACGCTGCAACACTGTAACACTGTAACACTGTAACGCTGCAACGCTGCAACACTGTAACATTGTAATACTGTAACATTGTAACACTGTAACACTGTAATGTTATAACACTGTAACACTGTAACACTGGTCATGACATTCATCACTCAGTTTTGAGACTTCTTATTACTATTTTAATGGTATCTGTTTCTCTTCATACAGTGCATGTTAAATTTCAATCAAAAATATGCTGTTTAATAAAATGTGATACATTTACAAAGCAAGCTAAATAAACCTCTAAAGAAATAAGATACAACAATATGAACTATAAGATGTTTAACAAGAAACAATATAGCACCATATATATATACAGCATGAGATTAGAAACGTAGCTCAAGTAAAGCAGTGACTGTACATTATTTGAATCTGAGGTATGAAACAACATGCTGGTCACACAACAGAAAAGAGAAAAACTGAGATTACAAAACCAATAAAAACATCTAAACTATGCACATAATCCTGCAATTCTCATCCACCTACCTGTCCAGATGCATGCACACCTTTGCATATAAGCAGCTGCATGGCTTTGTGTTTGTGCCTTGAACAGAGCATTTTTGGAGGAGGCACTTTGCTGGAAGCACCATGATGTTCACTGAGGCTTTCCTGCCAGCTCCATTAGGGAGCATGTGTGACTTTGGGCACCACAGTTTGGAGCTTTCTGTTGCCAACTCCAACTCTGGTGATTATTTGGATGTGAGGACAAAAATATCTGGAATGAAACTGAAAATAGTTTTATTTCCATTTTTAAAAAAAAACCCCATACATTTAGAATTATTATAAATGTAAAGATTCTGTTTATTTATTGTTCCAATAGCCCACTTATCATCAGTATGCCCTGGTTCCTCAACACCTGACAGTATGCTTCATATCATGGGGGGTCTTGCCTGGGGACCCTTACTGAATATATGCCCTGGTCAGGATTTGAACCCCCAACCACCTGCTCCAAAGACAGTAATGTTGCAGAAACCATCATGGAAGGACAGGCCTCTGTACAGCACGCACCATCAGCAGATAGAAGAAGTGGCTGATATAGAAAAATCCTACCAATGGCTGCACAAAGCTGGACTGACAGACAGCACAGAGGCACTAATCATGGCAGCACAGGAACAAGCTCTGAGCACAAGATCAATAGAGGCTGGGGTCTACCACACCAGGCAAGACCCCAGGTGCAGGCAAAGGTGCCCCTGAGACAATCCAGCACGTAACAGCAGGGTGCAAGATGCTAGCAGGCAGGGAATACATGGAGCACCATAACTAAGTGACCGGCATAGTATACCCCCCCTTACTTTAGTGTTCCCGGTCACAAACTGCTCTTAAATTAGCACAAAAAACATTTTTCACCACCAAATTTTTATTCAACAGGTGTTAACAATGTCTCAAAGTAGTGTTTAACACAAATTTTTAGAATTAGACATAAAATACAGTGAAAATACAATAGCTACTGAAACTGTATTACAAACCGAACATGTAATGTAAAAAATAAATGCACAATACACATGCCCTGGTTTTTTTCAGTCCTTCCAGTACTGGGTTTCCCCATGTATACCTGCATATTCCAGGCATAGCTGCTCCTGGCGTCACATGCTGCCCAGATCTTTATTCCATAATTCCCCTGATTTGCTTGGAATGTACACCTTGAAGGAACAGCGACCTCTGAAAGGAACCAGGCGCTCATCAACTGTCACCTCAGGGCCTGGATTGTACATAAGTGGTAGGCGCTCCACCCACCTGTCCCAAATTTTCCTGATGGCAGCCAGATTGTCATTTATATATATATTAGGGGTGGGACTCGATTAAAAAAATTAATCGAATTAATTACAAGCTTTGTAATTAATTAATCGAAATTAATCGCATTTTAATCGCATTTCAATATTTGACATGAGAAATATTAATTTAAGTTTAGTTGATGAATAAATCAATATACATAAGCTTAAACTTATGTTTAAGCTTATGTATATTGATTTATCCAGTTCAGCATCATAACTGGATAGTTTTATTCAACATTAATGTCTCACTTGTTATAGTTGGAATTTAATCATTGCTGTATTCCTTGATGTTGAAATGTGTTATGCTTGTTTTAACAGCTTATTTTGAATTAAAGACTTAAAATCAAACCACAAAAAGGAGAAAAAGTTCGTTCTCCGTTTAACAGCTGCTTTTACACAGCTGTGCTTCACACTCACGGTTGCTAGGCGACATGAGCTACGCAGAGGTGACGGCAGCTGATATGAGCCGCTCACTTCCGGCCTTTGTGGCGTTCGTGGGCTGCGAAAGACGTGGGCCGGGTCCTTCGCAGGATGCGGCCCCTAATTTGGACATTGTGCGTCGATATAATCTGTATGCCGGGAACTCGTGGACTGAGAAACGTTCCATGGTGCAAAGTGCGATTAAAATGCGTTAAAATTTTTAATGCGTTAATTTCCCCGTAATTAATTAATCGAAATTAACGCGTTAAAGTCCCAGCCCTAATATATATATATATATATATATATATATATATATATATATATATATATATATATATATATATATATATATATATATATATATATATATATATCCATCACAGTGTGGGGCAGCTCAGCTTCCAAGCATGACCTCCACAGACTGCAGCGCATCATCAGGTCTGCAGAGAGGACAATTGGGGTTAAGTTGCCTACACTGCTGGACCTGCACGCCTCTAGAACCAGGAGGTGCACAGAGAAGATCTTCACTGACCCATGTCACCCCGGACACCATCTGTTTCAGCTCCTCCCCTCAGGTCAGCGTTTTAGCCAGATGAGGATCAGGACATCCAGGCTACAAAGGAGTTTCTTCCCACAAGCCATGACTCTCTTGAATAGTTAACTATCACACAAACAATATTTCAGTTTTTAAACTGCCCCTTTTCAGACACTCTTATATAGTATCAAGTCCAACTGCACCCTCTGGAACTGCTGCTCAAACCAGTGTTTGTTCCAGAATATTTCATCTCCTGCCATATTATCCCACCGGACCTGACGGTTACCTCACTGAACCCTTCTGTGCCACTAGACACCCTTTAACTGCTGTTGCACTCAGCATTTTAACTTTAGACCCCTACTTCCCACAAAATAAGGTTTATAGGTATGACCTTGTGTGCGCCTGAGTGAGTGAGGTAGTAATTGCAGGTTATAGTTTATTTATTTTATTTCTTATTTATCTTATCTTATGTGAAAGCCCGATAATGTGCACTGTGAGCTCCTGTAACCAAAATCACATTCCTTGTATGCGTAGCATACCTTGGCCAATAAAGTTTGATTCTGATTCTAATATATATATATATATATATATATATATATATATATATATATATATATATATATATATATATATATATATATATATATATATATATATATACTTTTCATTGTAGTTTAATTAGAAGTTCTGGAATGTAGAAAGAAAAGGAAGGGGAGCTGTAATCAACAGGATCTGCCACATCCTGCTAAATGCTAAATGGACTGGTTCTTCTAATGTGCTTTTCGGCACTGTTTGAGTAATCAGTGTGCAGCATGCCATGTGACCATTTACTGTAAAACAATGAAGATATCACTGAGCTTTAGTATGTCTACAGATTACCTGAATGTTTAGTGACATCCATCTCTCCCAAAACAAGTTCATATAAATGCAGAATAATTCATGTTCATCTTAAAATCTTTCTTCGTGGTTGAATCCAATTTACTGACATGAAAGCGAGACTAGAAGTAGCTGTGCAGTTCTGTCATGACGAAGAAGCAGTATGAACATGAAGCAGATGTGTGCTTCCACCACTGACACCCTGTGATGAGAGCAGGTTCATCCTGAGCACATGTGACAGACCTGAAAGGGTCTGGAGAAGCCGTGGAGAACGTTATGCTGCCTGTGACATCGTTCAGCATGACCGGTTTGGTGGGTCAGCGATGGTCTGGGAGGCATATCCATGGAGGGACACACAGACCTCTTCAGGCATGGGAACGGCACCCTGACTGCCATCAGGTATCAGGATGAAATCCTTGGACTCATTGTCAGACCCTACGCTGGTGCAGTGGGTCCTCCTGGTGCACGACATTGCTCGGCCTCATGGGTCACTGTCTCAGTGTTCACAGCACCACTAATCTAATCACATTCACTGCATCATGGTCCACTCAGCTCCGCTGTCTATGCAATAAACCTTTTTCCAATTCTGTGGTGGCAAATTAATAATTGCTGTTTTTTTTAAATGAATGCAGTAATATTAGAGCAGTTTGAATTTTAAGCACTATGGTCTTATATTTATAAGCCGTCCATATGAATGTAGAAGGACTTGAGAAGACAACTAATCAGAGTATTTCCCAGCTGTTTTTCTTCTTATCTGCAGTGGCCTTCAGGCTGCACCCAGACCTGATTTGGAGGCTCTGATCCCATCAGGTGGCTTTGCAGTTGATCTGGTCCTCGGGCCACCTCTGTGGCTCTTTTTAGTCTGGAGGTTGGCTCTGTCCTCGGGCTCTGCAGTGGGTGTGCTCAGTATTCAGCTCAGAGTCCACAGCGGATGGCCAGGGAAAGAAATACGACTCCACTGTCACAGTTGGCTGATGTCCCTGTGCTGCTCTACTCCCTCCCTCAATTCTTCCCTGCCTCCCCTCTCTTTCTCTTTGGCTCGATATCTAACTCTTGTCCTTTACGAATGGGGCTGTGGGGAGTGTTTCTGTAGGCGTGCAACACAGACAAGAGGTCATTTATTTCACCGCGCAGCAAAGAAGATGAGAGAGGAAGAAAGAGATGAAAATGATGCAGGAGATGAAGGGAAGCAAAGATAAATACAGAGAAATGGGTAGAGAGAGGGAGAACCTGACAGATGGAGAGAAATTAGGCTCAGAGTCAGAGTATAACCTGTTTTCCAATAAGCTATTGTTTCCCTCAGCAGTGCCCGAACAACCCACATCTATTGTGTTTTTCCGTGAAGGTAAAGCAGGAAATGAAGCCTTCACACACTGCAGCTCCATATGTGAGACTTCTATCTGCACTTATACGACATCCAGAAATGTGTAATGCCATAAACTCCTTCACTGAGTCACTATCTTTAATTCACTTTTTTCAAATGACTTAATATCTTTTTACTCTCTAGTTTCCTCCTCTTCATCTCTGTCCTTTGCTGTCATAATGACCTAAATTATCCCCCCGGGATCAACACAGTTCATTTTATCTGCATTTTGTGGAGTTCTAAGTAATGCTGATAACTGCAGACGGGGGGCTGCTCCTGTCCACGGATAAGGACGAAGGACAGGAAGGAAGAAGTCACATGTAGGTCAGATTTAGGACAAGGGAAATACATTGTTATACATATTGATGCACATCTCCAATTACTTTTTTAAAAGCTACATGCAGCTGTTGGTGCATAAATATGGAAATTTGTTTCTCTGGATTGAAATGTTCATGCAGTTTTGCATTTTGTAAACATCAGCAGTTGTTTCCTTATAACAGGAAGTGAAGTAATTGAAAATGCAGCTAAACCAAGAAAATGAATGTGCACGTGTGTGTGTGTGTGTGTGTGTGTGTGTGTGTGTGTGTGTGTGTGTGTGTGTGTGTGTGTGTGTGTGTGTGTGTGTGTGTGTGTGTGTGTGTGTTGTGTGTGTGTGTGTGTTGTTTGCAGTAGACTTTTAATTAACCGACTGCAATAAATTCACTGTCCCTGGGTGTACCCGTGATAACGGTAAACAGGTTGTTCGTAGTTTAAGCACCACAGCGTATCTATCTTTGCCATCTAGCTCTCCATTTTCTGCTTTTCCAGTTCAGGGTTGCTGGACATGTTTTAAATGTCCACAGTGGAGCGTGTTTTGAGTGCACGTGGATGATCTGCACCGACTCTGCTGTCACGGTTATATCCAGAATCACTGTAACTGCAGGTCATAACTTACATTTTCTTTAAGCCATTAGCATGCGTGCTCATTTTATTAGTCGTCCTTTGTATTCATTAAAATGAATGAATCTGACATTGGCCCACAGCAACTTGTATTTAATCACTGCGGGAATAATAGATGATGTGCAAATGTACTGTATATGGATGATGATGATGGAAAAATTTCTTGATGATGGTTTCGTGTGGCTCTGTCCTCATTTCCAGTGAGTTAGAGTTAAGACTGAGGAGACCATCAGCTGTGCAACATGCCGATAAAAGGAGATGAAACCTTGTTGACTGAAATGTGCAGTGATGGCAGTCACACAGTCCTCCAACAGTGTTGAGCAAAATGTCTCCAAATTACAAAGAGAATGAATGAAGAGCAGAAATCTCAGCAGCTGGCAGAGCGAGTGCTGAGTCACTGCTATTGATCGACAGCCCCATCAGCTCTTGCAGCTCCAATATATTGTGGTCATTTTGTAGAACAGGAGGGGAAAATATCACCTAATGCCTCCTTAAATATTCACAGAAGAGTGTGAGGCATTGATTTAGAACGGTGTGCTGCTGTGAATGATCCTGATCAGATTCTTCAGCAGGAGTGCTGATCTACACGCAGAGCTGGAACAAACAGGTCTACTTCTCTTTCTCCTCTTCTAGTTTGTGCCTGTAACTTTACCAAAGACGTTGATGAACAGGAAGCTGCTGCCTGCCAACACGTCTTCACAGACACTGGCACTGCTTAAACCCCATTTTATATATTTATTTTTATTTTCTTGCAGCAGCACATTTAAACTGAAGTCTCAGCCACAAACAAGAGCTTTCTGCCCATTTTCCAAGCCCGCCGCTGTCTGCCTCTCTGCCTGCCTGACTCTCATGGGCCGATGATAGATTGCTCTCTCTCTGCCTTTGTGCTGGGAAATTGCTTTGTTTTGTTAACAGCCTGCCTCTGTTCCAGGCCAGACTGCAGAGATAGCATGCCTCCTTTCTTCACTTATCTACCAAATACATTTAAGACCGTCTTGAAGTGAATTACAGTTGAACGTGTTGCAGTAGGAGGACACAGAAATGTCCCAGCGTGTTCAAAACACAGAGGTCGAGTAAAATAAATCTGTACGTGACAAAATAACTATGGAAATAAATTACATTAAAAATGAATGTCTGTATTGTGCTCTTAGTTTGGAGAGTGTGTGCGTGACAAAAAGGGAGAAATGTTTTGTCCTTTTTAAGGAGATTTGGGGACAGAGGGACTTTTTATTGAGCTTGAAGTCATTGTTTCAAAGATCTTCTTTCAGCTGCTTCCTTTAGGGGGCGCCACAGCATGTCATCTGCCTCCATCTCACCCTATCCCAGCATCCTCCTCTGTCACTACATCCATGAATCTTCTCTGAGGTCTTCCTCTTTTCCAGCCAGACTTCACGACCTGAGCCTACTTCTCACTGTGAAGATCTGGAAAGAGGCAAAACTCAAGAACACAAACATACTGTGCAAGAAAAGGACAACGTGCATTCAAGAGAAGGAGAAACAAGGGGACAAACTGGGTCTTCCAGCATGGACAGATGGAGGTCCCTGGATGGTCCAGCACAGAAAAGTCTGCAAATGCATCGTGTCAGATGTATGAGTGCAACTGTGTGTGAGGAGTGAGCTGAGCAAATTCATTTTATATCTCTATATCCTCTCCTTTAACCTCTTCACATACAGCAGATAGTGGTGTGAGAATCTGATTACACAGCAACTTCGATCTCTCTCTCTCTCACACACACACACACACACAGACACACACACACACACACACACAGAAGTGATTTCAAATTCAAATCTTTATCCTCGATTTGTTGGCAGTGCTGCTCCTCACTCAAAAGGGTGAGAATAGACATTTTTTAAACTGAATAATTCAACCCAGCTGATGGCTGGAGTGAACAGTCTGATGCAGGATGATGCCAAATGGCCGTGCTCTATTGGTATTTCACAGCTGGCACATCTATTAGGATTATTAGGATGCTAACAGGGATGTTTTTATCTGGGCTGCATGCATCATGAGAGGCTAAGACATTAAGATTTATAACTCGGCTGGATTCTGCCCACATTCTGGTCTGTTCAGGGTTTTTTTTTTTTAATTTCTCTGTTTTACAGTCAGTAATGAAATCCTGTTGTCTCCAACAGTGGAGCCACACAGCCTGCTGTATTTGGTGAATTTGGTGATTACATGAAAACTACTCAGATGAGTTTCATGAAACTTGGATAGCAGGCAGAAAGAGAACCCACTGCATTATGATCTTTGAACACAGGAGCCGACACCAATGATTCACTGAGTTGTGATGAGCTGATAAACAGCAAATGCATATTTTCTAAGTGCGTCACAGAGCATGATCCACACACAGAAGAACGGGCAGGGTACGATGGACCATTCGAGGAAGCACATGGTTTCAAATGTAAACTGCTGCAGGTCTGATGCATGTTGATAGATAACAGGAAAACACACACAGCTGAGCAGAGGCTGTGTGTGTGTGAGCTCACACAGAACCCAATGTGTGCGCTACCCTCCACATTTGATAACCATCTCTAACTCTAATCCATCAGTGATACACGACTGAATCAGAGTTTGTGTGTGTGCTGCGGAGGCTCGAGGCTGATGGCTCCTGTCCCAAAGTTAACTGACAGCACAGACACAGCAGTGTGTGTGTCTGTGTGTGCGCGTTTAACATAAAGCGCTTCCTCGTTCCCTGTTTCATGGGCGTCAAACTGCTGCTGCGAGGCTCAACTGTCAGTGAAGATCTCCGGTGGAGGCTGTGATTACAGGTGTACACACACACACACACACACACACACATTAGGGGACAGAATATATGTGCTCAGTCCGTCAGCTCCCAGAGGCTACAATAACACAAACACACAAACCTGCATGTCTGCATGTAATGTCGTCTCTCTGATGGTAATTGATATCTCTGTGTGATATAAACTGCATTTATGTTGTCTCCTAAAAGTGTAGGAACATTCCAGCAAGGGGCCTCTCAGTTTGGGAGCTCATCTGCATTGCTTATCTTTACCAAAAAAGGAAAGGTATTTATTGGGGGTCTTTGAGTCCCTCCAAAAACTGGTAGAAACCAGTCTAGGTGTGACAACATGTTTATCAGATGTTAAAGCCTATATAAGGCTGTAAGTTTCTTTGTTCGGTGTGCAGAAGATCATTGGCTTTCCTTCTCACCCAGATGTCTCAAGAGTCTGTCTTGACATTGTCTTTTTATAATAAACCTTATGTTATTCATTGAGACTGTGTCGGCGAGGGATTTCTTCAACACATAACCAGAACAACATGTAACAACAATATCAGATTTCAAGATGGCGGCGCGCACAGACGCAGCGGCTCACGGCTCTTCCTTTCGGTGCTCTTTTTTGTACTTTTTGTATTTCATATTTGTTAGTTTTGGTGCATTTGTCTCTGCAAACAACTGCTACACACGCCAGGATCTTGTGGACATTGGCTACCGGCACAAGATATCAGTATCGAGTGATTTTCACTACACTCATAACATCCCAGACGCTATAGCGAGACCGCCGGGTGCTCCGTGGATTGTTATCGGGTCTGGAAGGCGCCGCCGACGGCGGAGGGAGAGGAAGCAGAAGCGGGGCTGCAGGTCCGGCTTTATGCTGAAGCTGAAATGCCAACCACACAGGCCTCTGCCGAGCCTGTATCTCTCCAACGCCAGGTCCATGGTAAATAAAACGGACAACCTAGAGTTAGAGCTGGCTGGAAATCGCTATGTTCGTGACTGCTGTGTAATGATTATCACCGAGACCTGGCTAAACCCCCACATTCCCGATGCTAGCGTGCAGCTAGCAGGCCGCACTCTGCTACGCGGAGATCGGACCAAGGACTCCGGTAAGAGCAGGGGAGGGGGTCTCTGTATTTACGTGCATGAGGACTGGTGTAACAACGGAACAATCATAGACAAACATTGTTCCCCAGACCTCGAGTACATGTCTGTAAGATGTCGGCCCTTTTTTCTACCCAGAGAGCTAACAGTAGTGATCGTCACAGCTGTGTATATAGCTCCCGATGCTAACGTTAGCATGGCGCTCTCTCTCCTGCTGAACGCCATTAACGAACAGCAGCGGGTCCACCCCGACGGTGTTCTTATTATCGCGGGAGACTTTAACAAGGCCAACTTAAAGACTGTACTCCCGAAATTCCACCAACATGTCAAATGTTCTACAAGAGGGGAGAACACTCTTGACCATGTTTACTCCAACATTAAGCACGCTTACAGAGCCAAACCCCTCCCCCACCTCGGCCAGTCCGACCATCTTTCCCTGCTGCTCACCCCAGCATACACCCCCCTCAGACGGAGAGCCAGGCCTACTGTAAAAACCATTACAACCTGGCCTGAAAACGCACTCTCCGACCTACAGGACTGCTTTGCATACACAGACTGGGACTTATTCGAACACGAGGACCTAGAAACATTCACAGGGACAGTACTGGACTACATTAAGTTCTGTATCGGAAATGTGACTGTTAGCAAAAACATCCGGGTTTTCCCTAACCAGAAACCCTGGATGAACAGCCAGGTCCGTTCACTCCTCAAAACCCGCGATGCTGCCTTCAGGTCAGGCGACAGAGCTCTGTACAGTGCTGCTCGAGCTGACCTGAAAAGAGGAATTAAAAAAGCCAAAACGGACTACAGGAGGAGAATAGAGTCCCATCTGTCCAGCAATAACACACGGGAGGTGTGGCAGGGCATTCAGAACATCACAAACTTCAGAGGCTGTGATGTGACTGAGTGTGTCACTAGCAGAGGAACTTAACTGTTTCTTTGCTCGCTTTGAGATGCCTCAGGACCACCCATCTGCTCCAGTCCTGCACCCCCCACCAGGCTGCACCCCACTCACTGTCCAGGAGCATGAGGTACAGCGCGTGCTTCTGGCAGTGAACCCCAGGAAGGCTGCCGGACCAGACGGAGCACCTGGCAAGGTGATCAGAGCGTGTGCCCACCAGCTCACCCTGATTCTCACCAGGATTTTCAACCTCTCCCTGGCCCAAGCAGTCATCCCCCCCTGCCTAAAAACAGCCACAATCATCCCCGTGCCCAAAAGGTCATCTGTCACCAGCCTAAATGATTACCGCCCTGTGGCCCTCACACCGGTAATCATGAAGTGCTTTGAGAGGCTGGTTCTCCAGCACATCAAAGACCACCTGCCCCCCACTTTCGACACCCATCAGTTTGCATATTGAGCAAACAGATCCACAGAGGACGCCATCGCTGTAGCTCTCCACTCTGTGTTGAGCCACTTGGAGCAGCAGCAGAGCTATGCTCGCATGCTCTTTGTGGATTACAGCTCAGCGTTCAACACAATCATCCCGGACATTCTCACCACCAAACTGCACACCCTGGGCCTCCCCCCTCTCACATGTTCCTGGATCAAGGACTTCTTAACCAACCGGCCCCAGACTGTGAGACTTGGCCCCCATCTCTCCTCCACCCGCACACTGAGCACTGGCTCCCCACAGGGCTGTGTGCTGAGCCCCCTCCTGTACTGCCTCTACACCCATGACTGCAGTCCGGCCCACAATAACAACCTCATCGTCAAATTTGCTGACGACACCACAGTGGTCGGACTCATCTCGAAGGGAGATGAGGCAGCTTACAGAGAGGAGGTCTTGAAGTTGACAGCCTGGTGTTCAGAGAACAACCTGGTACTGAACACCATGAAAACCAAAGAGATCATCATCGACTTCAGGAAGCACAGGACTGACCCAGCTCCCCTCAACATCAACGGCGAGCATGTGGAGAGGGTCCACACCTTCAGGTTTCTTGGTGTCCTCATCTCTGCTGATCTTTCTTGGTCAGATAACATCACAGCTGTTATCAAGAAGGCTCAGCAGCGACTTCACTTCCTGAGGGTCCTCAGGAAGAACAACTTGGACTCAAACCTGCTGCTGACCTTCTACCGCTCATCCATTGAGAGCCTGCTGACGTACTGTATCACAGTATGGTACGGCAGCTGCACTGAGGCAGACAGGGTCAGGCTTCAGAGGGTAGTCAAGACAGCACAGAGAATCGTTGGCTGCCCTCTCCCCTCCCTGATGGACATCTACACCTCCCTCTGCATCAGCAGAGCCAGGAACATCATCAAGGACAGCTCACACCCTGGCTTTGACCTGTTTGACCTGCTGCCCTCTGGCAGGTGCTACAGGTGCATCAAAGCCAGAACAAACAGACTCAAGAACAGTTTCTTCGCCAGAGCAATCACCACCCTGAACTCACACACTCACCCACTGTAACTGTGCAATATTATATTATTCATACTGAAGAATATCTGACATTCCTATATTGTGTAATATCCAGTATTCATTCACTAGTGCAATATTCATTCACCAAGTGCAATATTCATCATCTTCATTATTATATGTATACACATATTTACTTTTCTTACAATGTACAGATGCACCAATGTATGTATATATTTTTATACATGCTATTTTTTGTATATTTTACACATTGTTTATTTCTGTATATCTCTTGATTATATTGATCATACTAGATTATAATATTTTCATAATATTTTTATTTTAGAGAGTTTGATTTTCTGTTACATGGCACTCCAATCTCATTGTACATCCTGTATAATGACAATAAAGGCATTCTATTCTATTCTATTCTATTCTATTCTATTCTATTCTATTCAGTGTGTGTTGTCTAATCTGTCACTTGAGTGTGAGGCAGGCCATCTATTTTGTGAGTTTT